>NC_041007.1:25394375-25709698 GCF_004193775.1 Glycine soja | reverse complement strand
ATTCAAGGAATAAGGAGGAGCATGAGAAGCACTTGAGGATTGTATTGCATATCCTGAGGGATAGGAAATTGTTCGCCAAATTGTCGAAATGTGAATTTTGGTTGGAGAAAGTGCAGTTCTTGGGGCACATGATTTCTAAAGATGGGGTTGCGGTGGATCCGAACAAGGTGGAGTCGGTTATGGAGTGGCAACAACCGACAACTCCAATGGAAGTTCGAAGCTTCATGGGGTTGGCTGGCTATTATAGAAAATTCATTGAGGGATTTTCTAAAATGGCATTGCCCCTAACTAAGTTGACTCGTAAGAATGAGAAGTTTGTTTGGAATGAGAAATGTGATCAATGTTTCCAAGAGTTTGAAGAGGCGGTTGACAACAGCTCCAGTGTTAATTTTGCCCGACCCTAAAAGACCATTTGAAGTGTATTGCGATGCAAGCGGGCAAGGTTTGGGGTGTGTGTTGATGCAAGAGGGAAGAGTAGTGTCTTATGCTTCACGTCAATTACGTCCTCATGAAGTTAACTATCCGACCCATGACTTGGAACTAGCAGCAGTGGTCTTTGCTTTAAAGATTTGGAGGCATTACTTATACGATACTCGTTTTGAAGTTTTCAGTGATCACAAGAGTCTCAAATACTTGTTCGATCAGAAGGAACTCAATATGAGGCAACGAAGATGGATGGAGTTCCTCAAGGACTATGATTTTGGTCTTTCCTACCATCCCGGAAAGGCTAATGTAGTAGCCGACGCGCTAAGCTGGAAGTCTTTACATGTTGCGACTATGATGAGTTTGGAGCAGAGATTGATAGGAGAATTCCGAGATTTGAATCTAGCAATCGAGGTGCAACCCAAGAGCTTATTTGTGGGAGCATTGCAGATCACCAATGAATTCGTAGATCACATACGCGAGGCTCAAGAGGATGACCCGTTTTTGCAAGGCAAGGTATTAGATGTAATGGGGGATAAGAATGTGGAGTTTGAGAAAGACACAACCGGGTTAATTAGATTCAAGGGGAGGATATGTGTGCCATCTTTAGATGATTTGAAAGTTAAGATCTTGGAAGAAGCGCATAAAAGTCGTCTTAGTTTCCATCCAGGAATGACTAAGATGTACCAAGATTTGAAGAGAAGTTTTTGGTGGCATGGCATGAAGAAAGATGTGGCTGAATATGTAGCGAGGTGTTTGACATGTCAAAAGGCTAAGGCTGAGCACCAGCGACCATCAGGAGAATTGAAACCATTGGAAATTCCGGAATGGAAATGGGAGAGCATATCTATGGATTTTGTATCTAGTTTACCTAAGACTAGTCGTGGACATGATGCGGTGTGGGTCATAGTAGATCGACTTACCAAATCCGCTCATTTTATTCCAGTGAATATGAAGTATAGAATGGAGAAGCTAGTGGAGTTGTATATCAAAGAAGTAGTAAGGTTGCATGGAATTCCTTCCAGTATTGTATCTGACAGGGACCCGAGGTTCACTTCGCGATTTTGGACAGGTCTACATGAAGCCTTGGGGACAAAGCTGAAGCTTAGTTCAGCTTATCATCCTCAAACAGATGGACAGACCGAACGAACCATTCAGACTCTAGAAGATCTACTTCGGGCGTGTATTATAGAGCAACAAGGTAGCTGGATGGATTGTTTGCCATTGATTGAATTTACTTACAACAATAGCTACCAAGCCAGTATAGGTATGGCTCCTTTTGAAGCTCTATATGGACGAAAGTGCAAAACTCCTATTTGTTGGTACGATGATGGGGAAGCAGTACTTCTTGGACCGAAAATGCTACAACAAATTACCGAACAGGTGAAATTGATTCGAGAGAAGATAAAAGCATCTCAGGATAGGCAGAAGAGCTATTATGATAGAAGGAGGAAGCCACTAGATTTTCAGGAAGGAGAACATGTGTTTTTGAAGGTCTCTCCTGTAACTGGAGTTGGAAGAGCTCTCAAATCTAGGAAGTTGACGCCCAAGTTTCTAGGTCCGTATCAGATTTTGAAGAAGGTTGGGCCTGTAGTTTATCATATCGCCTTACCTCCGAGTTTATCGAATTTGCATCCTGTGTTTCATGTCTCTCAACTGAGACGGTACAACCCGGATCCATCACATATACTTGCAGTGGACGAGGTATAGGTGAAGGATAACCTCACCTATAAAGCACAACCTCAGAAGATCACTGATCGAAGGATGAAGTCACTAAGAGGAAAGGAGATCGTGCTGGTGAAGGTGCAGTGGGGAACCGATGAGGGTGATTCTACATGGGAGTTGGAGGATAGGATGAGAGAATTGTACCCAAGTTTGTTCATAGAGTAGTTAATTTCGGGGACGAAATTCCTAAAAGGGTGGGAGTATTGTGACATCCTGGAAATTTCTACCCGGAATTTTTGAAAACGATGTATTTTGAATGATTATATATATATAAGTATTATTCAGTGTATATGCATATATGTTCTTGGTAGAAGTAAGAATAGTGGGGGCAAGATACGCGGGTTAGGCTAATTAAGGAAGAGAAATCCATAACTGGAAGGTTATAGGTTAATTCTTAATTAATTAGTCTAAAAATCATCGTTTTGCGTGCGACTTAAAATTTAACAAAGCCAACCTCTGAACCACGCTCGGGGCTTTATTCTGAGCGTTTTGATATATATATTGCCTACTTTCGAAAACTGGCCCCGACGGGCGTAGAGAAACGCGAGGGACTGGAACCAGAGGAACGACACGCAAACTGAGGCAAGATTTTGGCATTTTAAAAGGTCAGATTTTTCTCTTCATGTGGCTGAGCATGAGTCACATCAAGAGAAAAGTGGGCCTTTTGTTCCACTCAAATGGAGACATGTGGCATAACTTAAAATAAAATAATAGAAAAGAGAAAAAGCCTTTCTTTTAAACTAAAAAGCTGTATTCTCTCTCCTCACTCAGCCCCAAAATTTCAGAAGCCTTTTCCTCTCTCTCTCACGTTGCCATTCTCTTCTTCTTCCTCCACCATGGAAGCTCCAACAAAGCTCCAACCTTTGGTCATCATTTCTGCTCCAAATCGCGAAAGGAAGGCATTTTCGGAGTCGTGAAGCGCATCTCTACGTGTGGGGCCTCGAAATTTCAGGTTTGGATAGACTTCTTTCTCTCTTGATTTTCGTGGGTATTGGGTTTTGGGAGATATGATGGGTAGTTTGGCTAGGTTTCTACTTCATGATGGTTATTTGTGAAGAAATTTGTTGAAAGCATGTTGAACTTGCCATGTTTGGATGAGTTAAGCTTACCCATTCTGTTTTAGGGTTTTTATGATGATGCTTGTGATGTTTATGTGCTGAAATTGCTAATGGAAAACTGTTAGAGATGAAGGGTAGAGTTAACCTAGGGTTAGAAGGTGAGAATATGGTGTTGTGAGTGGAGAAAGAGTGAGACTTTGAGATTTGGAAGGCCAAATCTGGATTTAGTGGTATTTGGAGGTTAAAGGGAGTTAATCCTAGTTTGAAATGTCATTTAGGACTTATGAGAAAGTTTGGGTTGTGCAAGAGAGAAAAACAAATGACCAAAGTGAACAAAGAGCGATTTCTAGGATAAAATTGGGTGTTGAGGAGTCAAATTTTAATTCGGTGAAATTTTAGGTGTAAATCCAGTTGAGCAAGTTTAAATTGATGTTATAGACTTGTGTGAGGTGAGGTTTTACTCCAAATTTACCCCATTCTCAATTTCACTTCTCAAACCTTGAAAATCCATTAAATTGAGGGGTTTTGGATACCTAGATTTTGTGTTGCTGTGGTTTGAAGCTTGTCCTTGGTTTAGACATGATTGATACATGATTTGGGACTTGTAGGATTCGATTTGGGCAAAATTGGATGAGGGAAAGAGTGGTTTTCGAAATCTGCACTTTATGCAGAATTTTGCTGTTGAAATGTGCAACAGAATTTTGCATAAGTGCAGAAAAATGTTATGTATTTGCTGGTTGTGGAAAGAGTAGTACATAATGAGTTCTGGAAGTTTGCTAGTAGATCCCAACGGTCAAAATGTAGACTTATGTACTAGAGACTTCCAGTAAAATTTTCGAGTCGATCCAACGGTTAACGAATTGGAACGAAGAAAATGTTACTGGAGTATTTGTATGTGAAAAGCTGTGATTTTTGGTTTGTGTTCTGGGCAGAGTTTTCTGCCTTTGCCCTGTTTTGCTTGGTTTTGTTAGTTTGTGATGATGGGATGTTGAATTTCTTGGATGTTGTGGGAGCTTGAGAGGATTGATGGGGACCCGGCGTTGAGAGGAACGAGGATAAGGGCTACGTGGGAGTACGTGAGCTCAATTGGAGGTGGGCAACAGGGGATGGTGGGTTTATACGTGATTTGTGGATGTGGAGAATTGTCTTGCACCATTGCTCGACCGCCACCTAGTACCACATGTGATGGGTACCCCATAATCCTACAAGCTTGAAAAGAGGAAGTGTAGAAGGGTGAAACTTCTTGTTTTTATTCGTTGACCACAGAGTGGTACCTGGAGATATGTCGCGGGGGTCAGGAGACCTTGGGGATGTCAGGTGGGGTGCTATTACCCAAAACCAAGCTTGACCAATCCCGACCCAACCCGGGCATAGTCAGTCAATGAGAACCTGCGATGTACCTAAGCAGGCGAGCTCCTGGCAGTCAACAGATAAAAAGAACTAAGACCACAAAGCAAGGAGGCTTGTGTGGTGGCTGGCCAGCTGTGAATCTTGTGTGATATATGGGTTATGGCCTCTGGTAATCGATTACCAAGGGTGGGTAATCGATTACAAGGCTTAAAAATGAAGACAGGAGGCTAAGATGGTCTTTGGTAATCGATTACCAAGGGGTGTAATCGATTACCAGGCTTGAAAACGAGGTCTGGAAGCTAGGAGAGCTTCTGGTAATCGATTACCAAGTGGTAATCGATTACCAGGCTTAAAAAGGGAACTGGAAGATTGTGGAGGCCTCTGGTAATCGATTACCAGTCTGTGTAATCGATTACACAGAGGAATGGGTCACTGGTAATCGAGTACCAGGTATGTGTAATCGATTACACAGTGCCTTTTTCAGGTTTTCATGTCCTGAAGCTATGTGATTCGAGTGTGGCCTCTGGTAATCGATTTCCAAGGCTGTGTAATCGATTACCAGAGATGAAAAGCCTTGAGATACCCCTTTTACTTGCATGTAGTGGTGCTACGTAGTTAGATATCGCATGAAAGAGTCTACCCCTTTCTTTTCTTTCTTGTAGATCGTGATGGCGGCGCAGCTAATCCATGATCGAGTGGAGATGGAGTGCCTAGAGGGAGCTTGGGAGACCCTCGAAGGCAATACGAGGTGCCGATTTCGGGGCACGATTCGATTTACGGCTACTTCATTGGTGCATACAGATGAACCCGCACGCACGCTTCAGCGTACTGTGGAGTGGATACTACCCACGCCTACACCATACCGTCTAGTGGAGCCCGTCCAAGTGATTGAGGTAACGTCATCCGAGGAAGACCCTGAGGAGGATCTCGAGGAGCTACCTCCTGAGCCTATTGTGGATGCCCTTGACTTTCTAGAGGGTGATGAGGACCCACTCCCTGAGGTGGATTCTCCCAAGGACGTCATGTCGGCATCCGAGGCATACTCTACGGAGGATAGTGGCCCTGGAGAGATGGCGATCAATGGAGGCTCTTCATCATAGTAGACAGTTCTATGGACTAGTTTTATATGCTTTTTGAGGGTGGGTGTATCTAGGACTGACTGTTAGGTTTACTCTTTTGTTTTTGTATGGGTAGACCTATTGTATAGGAATTTGATGATTGTATACATGTGGCTGAAGCCACCACTGTGGACGCCTTTGCTCTGGATGACACTATGTATTTTGTAAAACTCCCGTATTTTGGACAGCTTTTAAATGATGAATGTACTCATGTTTAATCTTGTTAATTGGAAAGAAAACATTAGCAAAATTTATTTGCAAAAGAGTTTACCGACCGTATTTTATTTTACTATTTTCACGTGACGACCTAAAGTAATGGTTGGTATACTCTGCCTTTTTAAACAGCAAAATAGTTTAGAGAGTGCGAGCGGTAAGAAAGAAATGACTCCGAATAGAGTTGTGAACTGGCCATTCAGTACTCTATAGTGAGGATTTTCCTTCTGAACCTAATAATTGTGAAAAGAGAAAGAAATGAAAAGAAAAAAAAGAAAAAAATTTTTTTACCATGGTTTTTGTTATTTAAATCATTACTATTAAACCAGTCATTATTTTGGGGACGCCACAAATGGATGGTTTTTGTTATTTAAATCATTACTATTAAACCAGTCATTATTTTGGGGACGCCACAACCAGCGACAACACATTATAAAGAGAGAGCTCTAGACGAGGTTTCACTATTATCAAGCAAGTCGGAGACTTAGCATGATGATAGATTCACCTCCACTCCTTAAATTCCCATGAACCCGGGTATAGGGCCCCTTTTTTACTCAAACCCGTGGGTGCTTAGAATGCAGTGTAAAGAATGCGAAATAGACAACAGCTATTTACATTTTACACAGTTCAACAAATGCACACACGAAGTTTCACAAATCCACAATTCCTTAAAATAGGCCTAACTCACAAAAAGGTCCCCAGTGGAGTCGCCAACTGTCGCAACGTGCCCTTTGCGGGCGAGCGATGGCGAGGCTCACGGGTGCGCTTTTTAAAGGAGGAAAGATGCGCGGAGTCACCACCAACGTTTATTTGTGGAAAACGTCGGAAAAACCGAAGGAAACCGGTCAAAATGAAAATTCTAAGTTCGGGAGTTGTATTTACGCTTGAGGAAGGTATTAGCACCTCTCACGTTTGTCTCAAAGGACAACAGCCTATTTTTTAGAATTGTGGATATTGTGTTACCTTAACTTTTATTTCTTTTTATTTTTTTGAGGTCGACAAAAGCGGGGCTCTTGCTCCTACGTACCCTCCATCAAAGAGGAAATCAGACCTACGTAATTCTTCCTTATGTGTGAATCAAGTGATTCTTTTTACTTGAAAGGTGATCATTTTAAGGCGTTGGACCTTAAAAATGATCCATTTTACTTGGTAAGAAACTGAAATGATAAACTTTCAAAACCCTATTTTTGTGGACGAGCTTGACTAGGCGAGTTGATTTTAGCCTTAGTTTCACTTTAGTTATTAGTCAATTCAATTAAGAATGAGAAATCTCAAAGAGAAAACGTCCTATTGATTTTTCGCTTTATTCTACTAAAAGGTATTTTTTCCAATTATTATATTATTATTTTACCTCTTTTTTGATTTCCGACGTGGTTACGGCACAACCGAACGGTCGGAATTCATTTTAACAGAAATTAACGAATGATACAATTCAAATGATTGGTGGAAATTTATTTTATTTTTAGATTAGGCGAGAAACAACTTAAATAAATGACTGAAGCACGTCAAAAGGGGGTATAGAAAGCGAATGAAAACGAGAATAAAAATACACAAAACAAATGGGAACCACCACGGGTACATAGAATGAATTGAAAAGCTCGGTTTGAGGTACTTACCCATTGAAGACTGAAGAAAAGGAAGAACAAACGATGAATGTTGAAGAACGGTCGAGAATCTTCGCGTAATTACTCACGGAAACGTTACGGAAGCGCCTCGGCTTGGATTTTCTTCACGGAAATAATTTTCCTCAGCAGATTCGAGAGAATAAGAAGTGCCAAGAAGGCTGAAACCCTTCTCCCTTCACTCCTCCCCCAATTTATAGCAAAATAGGGGAGGAGCTTGCCACCCAGCTTACCCAGGCAAGCTCAGCTCGCCCAGGCGAGCAAGGTTGCTTCCTCCAGAAGCAGCAGCCTTCTGGAGAAAGAATCTAGAAGGCCCAAGTGGGCCTGATTGCTATTTGTAACCCCCTTTTTACTAAATGCACCCCCCTTTACCTTTTTTGGTAATTCTTTTTCCGTAACGTTACGACACTTTACGAATTTCGTAACGATACTTATTTTCCTTCCGCAAGGTTAGGAATCTTCACGGATTATGTATTTACTCTTTTTTAGCTTTTGAAGAAGTTACGAAAAATCACGGATTGCGAAAAACACCTCCTTTCGATTTCCGTCACATTACAAAATTTTCACGGATCGCGTAAGCCTGCTTCCTTTTGATTTTTCGGCACGTCTCAGGACTTCACATATTGTGCAACAAAGGGTGCCCAGTATCTCGAAGTGGCCAATCAAAGGTTGTATATCATCAAATAATAATCCCCGGGCGAAATTAGGGTATGACAAGGTCCAACGCCTTAAAATGATCACCTTTCAAGTAAAAGAATCGCTTGATTCACGCTTAAAGAAAGAACTACGTAGGTCTGATTTCCTCTTCGATGGAGGGTACGTAGGAGCAAGAGCCCCGCTTTTGTCGACCTCAAAAAATAAAAAGAAATAAAAGTTAAGGCTATACAATTTCCACAATTCTAAAAAATAGGCTGTTGTCCTTCGAGACAAACATAAGAGGTGCTAATACCTTCCTCAAGTGTAAATATAACTCCCGAACTTAGAATTTTTATTTTGACCGGTTTCCTTCGGTTTTCCCGACGTTTTCCACAAATAAACGTTGGTGGCGACTCCGCGCATCTTTCCTCCTTTGGAAAGCGCACCCGTGAGCCTCGCCTTCGCTCGCCCGCAAAGGGCACGTTGCGACAGCTGGGCTCCAGCCTCGATGGTGGAGGACACATGAACAGCGCTAGGCAATCAATTCATGGGTCTCTGAAATAAGATTTTGAGGGTGGGACTGAATGGTCCACCGAGTTCTTTCACCTAAAAAAGAGCAAACATGCTTTTTGCAAAGAAAAATAAATCATTCGCGAGAGCACCGTATCTTAGAGAAACAATATACCCATGCCAAAGGTAATTTTCCTTGTAACCGGAAATGAAAGGCAGGATGTCAACATTCAGCTTTTAAATGAACATTCAGGGGAAACATCGGGTCAAACTGAAACTGGGAACAAAATCATTCATAGTGTATAAAAACTCACACAGGCAAGTGTTTTATCCTAATCGCAACCATAACTGCACCATGACTTTATTTTGCACATGCTTTCCTATCAAACCAAAAGATCACACGCACGATCTCAGATCAATAGGATTTTCTCGAAGGTAGTCTTTTGGAGATGAAGCTGGGTGTTTCAGTCTTTTCCTCTTTGTTTAGGTGGGATGGGATATTTCCAATCGAGAACGACTTTGAATGGCAATCCCAAAGGAAGAACCACTTAAAAATTGGTTTTCCTTTGCCGGCAGTCATTTACCTCGCCGAAAATTTATTTGGTCCGAAGATTCCTGTCCTCTCTTTCTTTTATTGATCGGGAATTATTTTGTTTTCCTCCGCTCTTTTCCTTTTTACTTTCTTCCGATCTTTCTTTTCATTTCTCCCTTTCCATCTCTTTCTTTGGGAATTCGGGTTTTAGCATTCGTTATTTGCTCTCCCTTGAGGAAATTCTGCTGTCTTTTTCTTCGGGGGAAAGGATGAGGATTCTTTTCATAGGCCAAGGTTCAAAGTAGCCTAAGGTTGTGTCTCAACATGGTCTTTTCATCGTGGGAGCCCGATCTTGATATCTGGGGAAAAACAAATTCGTGTGTCAAGGTGTCGGTCTCGTGTTGAACTTCCATATCATTTCCACAAGGCACGCGTAACAATGATGATTTGGAAAAAACGTGCAAAATTAATCATGGCCATTGCTAGGTGGGCACTCAAGCATCTAGTTTATGGCATTGTGATACTACGGCTGGGGATTTACACAAATAGACCCAACGTTTCCAAATTATGTTCTTTCATCGGTTCAATGAATCCATCCATTCTTATCTCGGTTATTCAGGAAAATAAACTCTTAGCGTCAGTCCCTTGTTTCCAAAAGATATGTTTGCTCTCTACGAATGATTTATGCTTCCTACGACCATAACATGCCGACCTTCGAGGTCTTTCTTTCTTTTTCCTTTTTGTTTCATTTTTATGTTCACAAAAAAAAAATATACATCCATTGCCATCTTTGAGAAAAACTTTTCTTTGTACACCTACATTCCTATACATGACGAACTTTTTCTGTATACACACGCATTAAAACTCTTTCTCTTTACGTCAACACGGTCTATATACAAACCCTATTCATGTTCAAAGATTTCTTTTTTCGTTTTTTCCAACACACACCCGTAGTTTATACAAAAGTTCCTTTATATACACTCGTCGCTCACACACACAAGAATTTCTTTTCACACTTATTTACACACACAAAATCCTTCTATACACATTTTCTTTTACATATATATAAAAAACTCTTTTCTTTTCTTTGTATACATAGACACAACATTTGTTCACAACGCTTCTTTCTTATTTTTTCATGATTGTTGTTCATTTTATTTTTAGGACGATGTTCCTAAATGAAAAACTCTACACGGTTCCAGAATTTCAACAAACACTATTGACAACAACAAAGTAAGCACTAACGTAACAGTTAAAATGACATGTATGCACAAAACAAGAGTCAACAAAACGAAACAAACGTTAGTCCCTCAAGTTATACAAAATAAAATGATATGTAAAAGATAAAAGAGGAAACATAAAAAGAGAATATGGATCTAGGGATCTCCCAGTCATGTGGCTCCGCTCCCTCCCAAGAAATCGAGTAAATCTGTCATCTCCTCGTCCATGCGGGCCTCATCTGCATCGCCGGGAGCCTCTGCGGGTGCCTCCCCTGCCTAGGCCTCAGGCCAATCTCCGGGCCATGCGACCTCTGCCCTGAACTGATCCGGAGTAGGGCATGGAAAAGGAGTGAAACCCTGGCTCTGCAGGCTGAGGCTGAGCTCGTAGAGACAGTCATAGGTCTGCACGTGTGCTCTGTGGTTGGCCTCCTGCTGGCAAACCAAATGCCATAAATACCGCTCTGTGTCAAATGACCTAGCTGGATCAGCCTGATGAGGTGGCGGCGGTGCGTCTGGGGCCTGCGGGTCGCCACCCTGCGCCTGTCTAGGCGTGCAATACTTTTCTATGAAAGCCCGGGTGATCGGCAGTCGAATCACCTTACTAGGTGTGACAGGAACCCCGAACGACTGGCAGAGACCTGTGATCAATGCTGGAAAACCCAGGGCCCTGTTAGACTTATCTGGGTCTAGAAGGTGCCTGGTAGGCGGCATACCTTCAAATAAATAAATGGCATCAGCGATCAACTGAGCCACATGGACGTTAATCCGTGTCAAGATGGCATACACCAGCTGACACTTCGGCAGAAGGAGGTCGGAATTATGATCACTGGGCAGGATGTTGCTGAGCAGCAACGTCATCCATGTCTGGGTCAAGGTAGTCATGTTGGTGCGCATGATCCGCACCCATCTCCCGGCAGCGGTCCGGGCAAAATCCTGACCTGGTATGCATAGCAGCTGAGCAATGGCCTCCTCGTCAAATCCATCGGCCCGGTTCCTTCTCTGACCGTATTCGCACTCCTGGCCCTCCTCCAATACTAGCGGGTATCCCAGGAACTAACTGAGGGCATCTGCATCGAAAGGAATCCACTGACCCCTTACCCATGACCGCATATCCCGTACGCCCTCCTCTGTAAGCCAAGCATTGGCATAAAACTCGAGAACTATATCTGGATCAAACTTGGCCATGGGAGTGACCAGCGAAGTCCAACGCCGGCGAGCTATCTCCTCTTGGAAATCTGTGTACTCGTCGTCCCTGAGCTGGACGCGTCTCTCTCGGTGGAAGAACCATCCCTTGATGGCTTCGAAATGTTGCTGGTGCTCAACGCTCCTGAAACGATGGCTATCAAACTCGGGAGCGGCACTAGTCCCTGCGGCTGCGGCGTTCTTCCTAGATCTCTTTGAGGAAAGCTTCCTCAGAGCCATTTCCTGTGAAGACAAACATTTGGAAAGTTAGTCTACAAGAAAACACTTATTTTAACACAAAAATGACATGCTAATCTTTCCGATTTAGAACAAACTCGTGCACACATTTAATGTAACACATTTATGAACATGCGTATGTGTAAAAATATCCTACTATTTATGTCAACATACAAGGACATTCAAAACATTCTAGTTACCACACACATATATATATTTTTTGAAAAGAATACACATTCCCGTGCTCAAGGCATTGTGTCAAAATTACACATGTTCATATCCTAAATATTTTGCTATCACAAACTACCTACACACATTTGAAGTATTTTATTTAACATACAAATTTTTGTTGTTTCATTCACATTTATTTATACATATATACACATTGGAAAGCTAATCTTATGTCATGCACATACTTGCATTTGAAAAGGAAATTCCATGCCATCTATATACATTTGAGGGATAATTCCACATCATATATTCATTTAGGAAGCGTCCTCAGGCCATTTTTGACATGGGTACATTTTCTAAAAGGCTCCTAATGCTACCTATCCTCAAATACGCATATGTTGAAAGGCATTTT
Organism: Glycine soja; assembly: GCF_004193775.1. Lineage (NCBI taxonomy): Eukaryota > Viridiplantae > Streptophyta > Magnoliopsida > Fabales > Fabaceae > Glycine > Glycine soja. Next base: position 25,697,289 of record NC_041007.1, on the reverse strand, counting down.
TTGCGACTCATTCACACTTTGCAAGGCATTTTATGCCATACATTCACATATATACACACCATTGAAAGATATTTTCCACGCTACCTATATTCACACACATATATACATACCATTGTGTCGCAACCTACCCTTCGGCGGGAGGGCGACGCGAGACTCGCGGGATGCGTGTTCCACGAAAGGAATACGCACGGAGTCGCCACCAACGCTTATTTGAGGAAAACGTCGGAAAAACCGGAAAAGACGCGATCTACGAACTTTTAAGTGAAAGGTTCGGGAGTTGTATTTACGCACGGGGAAGGTATAAGCACCCCACACGCCCGCCCCAAGGGACGGCAGCCTTTAATCGAATGTGCAAACATGACTTTGATTTTTTATGTTCCCTTTTTATGTCTCTATATCCTTTATACCCTTTTTATATTTTCTCTTTTTGTGGTCGACAAGGGTATTCCCCTTTGCTCCTACGTATTCCTCAATTTGGGATGAGAAAATCAGACCTACGTAGTTCTTTTTTATCAAGTGATTCTTTTTTACTTTAAGAGGTGATCATTTTAAGGCGTTTGGACCTTAAAAATGATCCATTTTACTTAGTGAGAAAATGAAATGACAAACTTCAAAAGCCTATTTTTATGGACGAGCTTGACTAGGCGAATTTGATTTTTAGCCTTTAGTTTCACTTTAGTTATTAATCAATTCGATTAAGAATGAGAAATCCCAAAGAGAAAACGTCCGATTGATTTTCCGCTTTATTTTACTAAAAGATGTCTTTTTGATTATTATATTATTTTTGACCTCTTTTTGATTTCCAACGTGGTTACGGCACGACCGAACGGTCGGAATTTATTTTAACCGAAGTTAATGGATAATACAATTCAAACGTTTGGTGGAAATTTATTTTATTTTTAAGTTAAGCGAGAAATGACTTAAGTAAAATGGCTTAAGCACGTCAACAGGGGGTATAAAAAGTAAACAAAACGAGAATAAAAATGCACGAAACACAATGTGGACCACTACGGGTACATAGAATGAATCGAAAAGCTTGGTTCGAGGTACTTACCCGTTGAAGATCGAAGAACGATGAAGAACGAATGAAGAACGTCGAAGAACGGTTGAAACCTTTGCGAAATTCTTCACGGAAAACGTTACGGAAACGTTTCGGAAGCGCCTCGGCTTAGATTTTCTTCACGGAAACGATTTTTCCAAGCAAATTCGAAAGAGAGACAAGTGCCAAAGGGGCTGAACCCCTTTTCTTCTTCACTTCCTCCCCTATTTATAGCAAAATAGGGGAGGTGGTTGCCGCCCAGCTCGCCTAGGCGAGCTCAGCTCGCCCAGGCGAGCCAGGTTGCTTCCTCCAGAAGCAACAGCCTTCTGGAGGAATCTTCTGGAGGGCCCAAGTGGGCCTGGGTGCTATTTGCACCCCCATTTTTACTAAGTACACCCCCTCTGCTGTTTTTTTGGTGATTCTTTTTTCGTAAAGTTACGGAAACTTACGAATTTCGTAACGATACTTGTTTTCTTTCCGTAATGTTACGGAACCTTGCGGATTACATAACCATCCCCTTTTTGACTTACGGAATGTTACAGAACCTCACTTAATTATGCAACGATGCTTCCATTTGATTTCCGGTGTGTCACGGAAACTTACGGATTGTGCATCAATATTTTTTTTATTTTCCGGCATGTCCTGGAATTTCACAAACTGCCTAATGATGGGTGTCAAGCACCTCACAAGGACCAAAGAAAGGTCGCATGTCATCAAGCAAAGGTCCCCGGACGAAATTAGGGTATGGCAGTTGCCCCTCTTTACTTGTCTTTTATTGGAGATAAAAGGGAAGTAAAGATAAGACACTAATTTCGTTCCTCTCGATTTGACGAGAGTCGCGGGTGACTATAAAATCTCCACATGCAAATGACTTGCTGTTCCCAGAATTTCACAAATTGCCTAATGATGGGTGCCAAGCACCTCACAAGGACCAAAGAATGGTCGCATGTCATCAAGCAAAGGTCCCCGGACGAAAATCAGTGTATGACACTAACTTCGCTCCTCTCGGTTGACGAGAGTCGCGGGTGACCATGACTTGTCGTTCCTAGAATTTCACAAATTGCCTAATGATGGATGCCAAGCACCTCACAAGGACCAAAGAATGGTCGCATGTCATCAAGCAAAGGTCCCCGGACGAAAATCAGTGAATGACACTAATTTCGCTCCTCTCGGTTGACGAGAGTCGCGGGTGACCATGACTTGTCGTTCCTAGAATTTCACAAATTGCCTAATGATGGATGCCAAGCACCTCACAAGGACCAAAGAATGGTCGCATGTCATCAAGCAAAGGTCCCCGGACGAAAATCAGTGTATGACACTAATTTCGCTCCTCTCGGTTGACGAGAGTCGCGGGTGACCATGAAATTTCAGCATGTAAATGACTTGTTGTTCCCGGAGGAACAAAAGGTGCAGAAGACTGTGTCAGCCTCTGCATGCTATCAAGCGTTCTGTCTTACAGATAGCAAAAGAATGTTTATACGGATAACCACTCGGGTATTTCCGCGTATCATCGGGCCCGCCGCCTCTGGATGATACAAGGGTGCAGAATGACCAAACTTGGTCTCTGCTTGTCATCGGGCCCGCCGCCTCTGGATGACAAAAGGGTGCGGATAACCGTAAGGTATCTCTGCGTATCATCGGGCCCGCCGCCTCTGGATGATACAAGGGTGCAGAATGACCAAACTTGGTCTCTGCTTGTCATCGGGCCCGCCGCCTCTGGATGACAAAAGGGTGCGGATAACCGTAAGGTATCTCCGCGTATCATCGGGCCCGCCGCCTCTGGATGATACAAGGGTGCAGAATGACCAAATTTGGTCTCTGCTTGTCATCGGGCCCGCCGCCTCTGGATGATACAAGGGTGCAGAATGACCAAACTTGGTCTCTGCTTGTCATCGGGCCCGCCGCCTCTGGATGACAAAAAGGGTGCGGATAGCCGTAAGGTATCTCCGCGTATCATCGGGCCCGCCGCCTCTGGATGATACAAGGGTGCAGAATGACCAAACTTGGTCTCTGCTTGTCATCGGGCCCGCCGCCTCTGGATGACAAAAGGGTGCGGATAACCGTAAGGTATCTCCGCGTATCATCGGGCCCGCCGCCTCTAGATGATACAAGGGTGCAGAATGACCAAATTTGGTCTCTGCTTGTCATCGGGCCCGCCGCCTCTGGATGACAAAAGGGTGCGGATAACCGTAAGGTATCTCCGCGTATCATCGGGCCCGCCGCCTCTGGATGATACAAGGGTGCAGAATGACCAAACTTGGTCTCTGCTTGTCATCGGGCCCGCCGCCTCTGGATGACATAAGGGTGCGGATAACCGTAAGGTATCTCTGCGTATCATCGGGCCCGCCGCCTCTGGATGATACAAGGGTGCACGTCACATGACCTCAGGGTCAGTATGACAAAGATTATGGGGCGGCCGACAAAAGCAAGGCTCTTGCTCCTACGTATCCTCCAATGAGGAACTCAGACCTACGTAGTTCTAGATAATTTGTGAGACTTGAAAAGTCTCCATCGGAAAATGCTGACATCTCCAGAAAGGGCGCAGATGACCATATTGGCCTCTGCTCGTCAATCACACTCGAGGTGCGGATAACCGTAAGGTGTCTCCGCGGGCTACCAGCTCTTGGGTCATGGTAACAGAAAGCAGTGTGGTCGACAAAAGCGAGGCTCTTGCTCCTACGTATCCTCCAATGAGGAACTCAGACCTACGTAGTTCTGGATAACTTGTGAGACTTGAAAAAGTCTCGGTGTTTTCTCCACTAAAATGCAAACATGCTTTAGCAAAGAGACAAATATTCCAACTGATTTAGAGCAGCATATGCTTTTTTGAGTGAAAAACAATGCGTCTACCGGGGAAGGAGAGTCTGCTGATGAAATCTCCCATAACCATAAATGAGATTTTGGATGTTAGCATTTCGTTTCTAAATGACCATTTAGAGGAAACACTGGGTTCGACAAAAATAGAAGAAATCCACTCAAAGTGTATCAATCTCGCACAGGTAAGTGTTTCATCCTAATTCCGAACCATAGATATGTCATGACTTGACTTTGCAAATTATTTCCTATCAAATCAAAAATTACACGCGTGATCATGGATCAATAGGGCTTCCCTTGGGAATGGGTTCTTTTGGGGAGTTTTTTTTCCGGCTTTTGTGTGTTTTTGGCTTTTGATTTTTCTGGCTTTTTCTTTTTCTGTTTTTTTTTTGTTTAGTGTGGGGCAAAAAAAAAGTCGCTAGCGCACGGGATTTTGGTTGGTAATCAAAGGGAGAAGACCATTTCAGGTCGTGGTTTCCTTTCCTTCTTTTTTGTTCATTTGGCGACAATTCTGTATTGTTCAGATATTGTCTGGTCAAAAGACCTTTCTGCACATTTCTTCTAGTTTCTTTGATCAAGAACTTTCTTTCCTTCCTTTTTTACTTTCTCCCATTCTTTGGTTGGGAATTTTCTTTCTTTTCTTTTTGCTTTCCCCCACTCTTTGATTGGGAATTTCCTTTCTTTTCTTTTTGCTTTCTCCCACTCTTTGATTGGGAATTTCCTTTCTTTTCTTTTTGCTTTCTCTTTGATTGGAAAATTTCCTTCTTTCCTTTTTTTGCTTCCGAGGGTAAGGATTATAGTGAGTCATGATTTTGGATCAAGGTTTGTAGAATGGCTAGACATGATACATGTCAGGGTTTGGTTTGGTTCAAGGATAAAAGGATGCCCCACATTATTTCCATGACACAAATGCAAAAATGACAATTTGGAAATTTTATGCAAAACTGGTTATGCATGCACCTATGCGGACACTCAAGTGTCAAATTTTTATGGTCATGTGATGCTAGGGCTCAGGATTCATTTCCTCTATTTTAGTCAACCCAACATTTCCAAAATATGTTCTTTTATCAATTTGTGCATTCATCCGAGTCCATTTTGGGCGTCTGGGAAAATCTTCACAGCATTCACCCTTCAGGTGTATACACATTTTTTCAAAAACTAGTTATGATCAGTGAATTTTTCCAAAGAAAAGTTGGAAGTCATCTCTTTTCAAAAGCATGTTGGTTTTTCAGCTTGACAACTTATTTTTTCTTTTTTCCTTCTTTTTTTTATCATTATCATTTGTTTATTTCTTTTTCTTGTTTGTTTCTTTTTTCTTCTTTTTTTTCATGAGGTATTTTGCTACCTAAACATGTGTATATTTTTGTGAGGTATTTTTGCTATATACATGCATATCCAAGGTATCTTGCCAGCTAAACATACATATATATGTTTTGTAAGGTATTTTTGTTGTATACATGCATATCCAAGGTATCTTGCTACCTAAACATACATATATATATTTTGTGCAGTATTTTTTTGTTTACATACATGCATATCTAAGGTATCTTTCTACCTAAACATACATATATATATTTTGTGAAGTGTTTTTTTGTTTACATACATGCATATCTAAGGTATTTTCACTACCTAAACATACATATATATATTTTGTGAGGTATGACTACCTTCCGAGCTTGCGCTTGTTTTATTTAAATCCCCAGGATCATGAGCAACTAGGTGCGTCCTACTATAAAAAGTGATCAAATAACAAGCATAGATTCAAAAGGTACTAGGTTGCCTCCTAGTAGCGCTTCTTTAACGTCTTTAGCTGGACGCCTTATGACTTGTCGGTCACTGACCTAGTACTTTGCTTACCTTTGGCTTTGGACTTGGTCGCTTATTGGTCGGCCATGGGTCGTAAGCAACGCTCTAACCTTTTTGTGGATGAGCTGAGGTGAACTCTAGAGGTGATGGCGGTGCGTCTGTTGCTCGCTGCCGGCCATCCCCAGGCTGCTGTGGTGTTTCGCCCTGCGCCTGCCTGGAGACGCAGCACTTCTAGATGAAAACTCGATTGGTAGGGGGCCTGATGACCCTGCTGGGGGCAACAGGCACTCCCTTGAACTGATAGAGACCCATATTTAGAGCTGGCAACTCCAAGACACTGTTGGCCTTCTTCGGGTCCACTAGGTGTCTTGCGGGCACAATCCCTGCAAACAATAGATGACATCAGAAATCAGTTGGGGGAGGTGCATACTTACCTATGTCATGATGGCATGAGCTTGCTGGGGGGACGAGCGCCCTATAGGGCCGATAGAGGCCCGTAACCAGAGCTGGAAACCCCAGGGCCCTGTTGGACTTCTTCAGGTCCACTGGGTGTCTTTGTGGGTGCGATCCCTGCAAACAATAGAAGGTATCAGAAATCAGTTGAACCATATGCATACTTACCCATGTCGGGACGACACAGACCAACTGATACTTTTGCAGGGGGAGATTGGCATTGCGGTCGCTGGGCAGAATATTGCTAAGTAGCAATGTCATCTATGTAAGAGTGGTCATGTTGGTGCGCATGATCCGCACTCGTCTCTTTGCAGCGGCACCGGTGAAATCTTGCCCCAGTATGCATAGTAGCAGTGTGATAGCCTCCCTCTCTAGTTGTGCTCGCACAGTTGGCCCTCCTCCAATATCAGGGGGTGGCTCAGGAACCGTTAAAAGGAAACTACTGGTCCCTTAACCGGGAGTGCAAGTCTCGGTTAAGCATTTAAGGACAGAGGACCTTAAATTATCTTAAGGTGTGGATATGGAGCCCACTGAAAGTGAGGACGCGTAGTCCTCTAAAGGCGAGGGCGTGTAGCCCTCTGAAGTTCAGGACGTGTCGCCTTTCGAAGGCGAGGGAGTGTAGTCCTATGATGGCAAGGACGTGCAATCCTCTAAAGGTGAGGGCATGCCCCCCTTTGAAAATGGGGAACATGTAGTCCTCTGATGGCGAGGACGTGTAGTCCTCTAAAGGTGAGGACGTGTAGTCCTCTGAATGTGAGGGCGTGTAGCCCTACAAAGGTGAAGGCACATGACCCTTTGACGGCGAGGACGTGTAGTCCTCTGAAGTTGAAGCTACATGACCCTTTGAAGGCGAGGACGTGTAGTCCTCTGAAGGTGAAGGTAACTAGTACCCAAGGTGAGGGCGTGTAGCCCTCTCAAGGCGAGGACTTATAGTCCTCTGGAGGTGAGGGCGTGCAGCCCTCTGGTGGTGAGGACGTGTAGTCCTCTCAAGGCGAGGACGTGTAGTCCTCTGACGGTGAGGGTAACTAGTACCCAAGGTGAGGGCGTGTAGCCCTCTCAAGGCGAGGACATGTAGTCCTCTGGAGGTAAGGGCTTGCAGCCCTCTGATGGTGAGGACGTGTAGTCCTCTCAAGGCGAGGACGTGTAGTCCTCTGACGGTGAGGGTAACTAGTACCCAAGGTGAGGGCGTGCAACCCTCTCAAGGCGAGGACATGTAGTCCTCTGGAGGTGAGGGCGTGCAGCCCTCTGATGGTGAGGACGTGTAGTCCTCTCAAGGCGAGGACGTGTAGTCCTCTCAACGGTGAGGGTAACTAGTACCCAAGGTGAGGGCGTGTAGCCCTCTCAAGGCAAGGACTTATAGTCCTCTGGAGGTGAGGGCGTGCAGCCCTCTGGTGGTGAGGACGTGTAGTCCTCTCAAGGCGAGGACGTGTAGTCCTCTGACGGTGAGGGTAACTAGTACCCAAGGTGAGGGCGTGTAGCCCTCTCAAGGCGAGGACATGTAGTCCTCTGGAGGTAAGGGCGTGCAGCCCTCTGATGGTGAGGACGTGTAGTCCTCTCAAGGCGAGGACGTGTAGTCCTCTGACGGTGAGGGTAACTAGTACCCAAGGTGAGGGCGTGTAGCCCTCTCAAGGCGAGGACATGTAGTCCTTTGGAGGTGAGGGCGTGCAGCCCTCTGATGGTGAGGACGTGTAGTGCTCTCAAGGCGAGGACGTGTAGTCCTCTCAACGGTGAGGGTAACTAGTACCCAAGGTGAGGGCGTGTAGCCCTCTCAAGGCGAGGACATGTAGTCCTCTGGAAGTGAGGGCGTGCAGCCCTCTGATGGTGAGGACGTGTAGTCCTCTCAACGGTGAGGGTAACTAGTACCCAAGGTGAGGGCGTGTAGCCCTCTCAAGGCGAGGACATGTAGTCCTCTGAAGGTGAGGGCGTGCAGCCCTCTGTTGGCGAGGACGTGTAGTCCTCTAAAAGTGATAGGTACAAGTACCCAAGGGTCCACCCTTATGAGAAAGCAAGAGATCGACTCATCGAGAGGGCCGGTCATCCCAAATCCACAAGATTTGGACATTAGATGTAGGAAATCTATGCAGTTAACATGATTTTTAGGGATGCAAATGCATGCAACCTTTGTTGTGAAATTTGGGTAAATGCGGACTTTATATGAAACAATGCAATGTAATGGAAAGTTGTACAATGTTCATGGCATTCTTTCCGTATTTTGTGATTTTGATTTTGATTTGATTTTTTTTGGAAAACATAGATTGACTGTCCTTTTGAAAGAGGTGATAATTCATGCGACCTCATCCTATCTTTTGCAAATCTCTCCGGGAACTCCCTCAAAGTGTATGTTCTTTTTTATTTAGTCACTTGACCATTTTGGAGTGACGGCAATGGAGCCATTTGATGTTTAATCAATCCATCGAAATCCTAGGGTTTGTCCCCCCTTTTTTGTTGAAAACATCGATGGGTAAGAACTTTTGATCGGCCCCTATGTTACCTTGAGGCTCATGCACGGTGCCCCTCATTGCTCCAGTGTAAGGCTTTGAGGTATCAATCGTTGCCTTTCGTCATGACCTTGTAGGAGGGAACCTATTGGGTGAGAACTTCTAATCTGCCCCTAGGTTCGCTTGAGGTTTTTGCATGGTGCCTTTCGTTGCCCCAGTGTAGGGCTTAGAGGTACCAAGTGTTGTCTTGTTTTCACGACCTCGTAGTGAGGAAGAATGAAAGAAGCAGTTGATTCTTGCAAAAAGAATTTTCCAAGGACGAGAAATAGTTGAAGGATATTTCAGTTGATGGATTAAGTCAAATGACTCCTATGTAGAAGCAAGATGTTTTGATGTCTTGATGATGCTAAAAGATCAAGTGCTTCTAAGTTTTATCCAAGAAAATCAAGATATATGATCAAGTTTGATCTCTTTAGAATCTTTAGGAAGAAGTTTCCAAATTGAAACAAACAAAGGTTTGACCAAAGAATTCTATCATTTCAATTTGAGATTTGCTCTCTGGTAATCGATTACCAGTAGTTAAAAATGTTTTTATTCAAATTTTTAAAACCTGTAATCGATTACGTAAGTCTTGTAATTGATTACCAGAGGGGATTTTCAGAAAATAATTTCCAAGAGACATATCTATTCAAATGTTTTATGAACGGCCATTCAAATGTTTTAAAAAGAGTTTTCATTGCCCAAACAGTTTTATCCTCTCGAAAGATCAAGAGTTTTTCTGAACTGAAATGTCTTGTCCTCTCAAAAAGATTCCTTGGTCAACCACTTGCTTATTCAATAAGGAATTTTTGATTGATCTTCATTTTACAATCTACCCCTTTTAAGAGAGATTTCTTCTTCTTATTTCTGAAAAGGGATTAAGAGACTGTGGGTCTCTTGTAGTAGAGGATTCTTGAACACAAGGGAAGGGTTGTCCCTATGTGCATTGTTAATCCGAAAAGAGAGAGTGAAAGTTTAATTGGGGAATAATATTCGTATCTTAATTCAATCCCCTCTTCTTCTCAAGGTAACTGAGGCCATTTGTCCAACATCCTATTCTTGATAACTCACTTCTCTCTAAAAAGACAAAATGAGGTCACATGAACGTCTATATTTTTACTTGAAAACACAGTCAATCAAATGCCTTTTTATTTTTTATTTTGAAACTTATTTTTTATTTTGAAACTTATTTGTTTTGAACTTTGCTCGTTGTTTTACGGCACCCCCACCAACGTGCAAGATGAGTAATCTCTGATTGAACGGTCTTGGAAGTCAACACTCAGGAGCGCAGGTTGCTTGAGCAAACAGACCAATGGCTTACACTCACATTCCGGTGGAAGTTGAATAAGCAAAGATGTGTTCGTGAGAGGATGTCCATTTTATCCATATCATTTAACATTGTAACTGTGGTTTATGGCATAAACTTGAAAATCCTGATGAGTCATAACAACAGCTTCCAGAATTGCCCCATGTATGGTATCTCTTGTCAATGTCAGGATTTACACGCAATTCTCCTCAAATTTCAGCCAGCCCGCATCAATTAGACCTTTCACCTTACGCTTCAGAGCCCTACCATGCTCAATGGAACGCCCCGGGGCTTCTCCGTGACAAGCACACGTTGCGTTCGAGTCGTATTCTCGGAGAAATGGAGGTTGATGAACCTTGGATAGGGTTATGGCTACCATTGAATTATCAAGTAGATATGGGAGCAAGTCAACATAGGACACTGGAATTGGGGTGAATTCTACAGGCTTTCTCGCTGCAAAATTCACTTCTTGGTTGGTGTTTTTTGGTTTGTGCTAAAGGTGGTGTTCGTCATTGGAAGTGCGGTAGACAGACTTTGTGGTAGATTTAGGGATGACCTTTGTGGATAACTGGGTGGTGGGTAAGGAGAAAGTTTGTTATTGGCTGAGTAAAGATATTGTTGGGTTGGTGGGAAACTTGGCCGTACAGGAATGGTAGTCACAGCATGGGTTTCTCCCTCATCCTCACCCTCTTTATTTGCCCCAGTTTTCTCAGTCGTCCTAGTAGGATGATCAAATTTGCCTCTTTTCGGACCCACATTGATCCTTTCACTGGCGAAGACCAAATCTGCAAAGCTTTGAGGGTGCGCAGCCCACCATCTTTTCATAGTAGAGTACCGATAATGTGTCTACCATCACGATTATCGTCTCCCTTTCCATTATTGGGGGTACCACCTGGGCCGCCAGATCCCTCCACCTTTTGGGCGTGTTCTTTGAATGATCCGTCCCCCTTTTTGCACATGTTCTGTAGTTGCATCCTATCCGGAACCATATCAAAATTGTAGTGATACTGCCTAACAGAGGCAACCATTAGGTCCTTCCAAGAATGGACTCGGGAAGGTTCCAAGTTAGTGTACCAGGTAACAGCTACCCCAGTAAGACTTTCTTGGAAGGAATGTATCAGCAATTCCTCATCTTTTGCGTATTCCCCCATCTTCTGACAATACATCTTTAGATGGTTCTTGAGACAAGTAGTCCCCTTGTACTTGTCAAAGTCCAGCACCTTGAACTTGGGAATGACCATGTTTGGGTATTAGGAACAACTTTTCTAGGTTAGCAAAGGCATAATCTTCACCTCCTTCAATGGCCCTGAGCCTTTCCTTTAGATGATCCGCCTTTCCCTTTTCGGCCATAGCAGGAGGGGCTCTTCCCACCGCAAAATGCAATGGTTGTGGTTGTGGGCGAAACTGAGGGCCCTCCAAAGTGTTTTCAAAGGGTATACCACCAACTGCTTGCCCTTCAGTGGCATATCCGAGCCAAGGCTCGAAGTCAGCTAGATTGTGGTGGGGAATTTCATGTGTCTCCCCCATGGTTTGAGAGATATGTGCCTGATGAGGTTATTTGTTCTCAATGAGTATCGGAGTGGAGTTATTGAGATTTTCATTGAGAGTGTATGCCACATTGGGTGGTGTATAGTTGGGAGGCAAGCCATATGACGGGAAGGCGTGCTCGTTTTGAATTTGCACATCATGGGGTCATCCGTACTTCCCAAATCTTTGCCTACGATATTTGAGGTTGGATGATTCATTTGCTTGAGGCCAGATGGGAGCATCGGGTTCACCTTAGCGACAACGCTAATAGCGGCAACTATAACCGCATTGGCTTCCATTATCTTCTTCATGCTCATCATGGCCTTCATCATTGTGGCCATTTGCTCTTTTATGGCCTCCATTTTTGGCCTTCATCTTCTCTTGCACCTCCTCTGCTTCACCCATTACTCTAGCTCTAGCACGAGTTCGGTAAGGGCGCCGTAAAGCGTGTCCTTTTCTTTTTGATAAGTTCATTTTATTTTATTTTATTTTATTTTTCAAGGAAAGAATGCAATGAGCAATGCAACCAATAAAAAGCATGGATGCATGCGAATGACGTACAGTCGAAGTATTGCGAATTTTTACGCAGGATATGGGGTTGAATCAATTTAGATTTTTAACATGGTCCATGACATCTTTGTCAAGGTGAAACTGGAAGTAACAAGGACATCAACAATCCTAAATATGTTTGGCAGTAGACGAAGCAGTGATGTGACTCAATTCATCTTTTGCCCCAATTTTGCAGGACGGTTACTTCCATATTTCAACTTGACTTGATGAACCTTTTTGTAAAAGCATGAGTTTGGTTCAACCCTATAATCCAAGGAATGTCAATTCTGATCGCCAATACTTCAACAACATCTCATACGGATGAATGACTCGGGCGTACTTTAAGCTTATGCACGGAAAATGTAATTATGAAATTGAGATGCCCGAAGAAACACCATTTCCTAGTTAACCATGCATTAGGTACCATGTTCAATTATTTTGTTTTGTTGTTGTGTGTTTTTTTTTGTTTTTTTTTTTTTTTTAGAAATGGGTTTATGATCCCAACATGGTTGGCTCATGGTGCCTAACACATGCAACTAAGAAGGTAGTGTGAAGTTTCACGCTTCCCCTTTTTTGTTTTTGTTTTGTAAAGGAAAACGCAAGGATGAGCAAACATGAAAACAAATGGTATGCAATTTTGCAGATCAAAAAGTTTGTTGAACGCATATGCATGATGATGCCATGACTCATGCAAAATGTGAGGCTGGAATATGATAACGGACAAATGCAGGAACGATATGTTCATTATGATGTTATGAAGAGATGCTTATGCGATGCATGATATGAACGCATTTTACGGACACGAGAGCCCGGAAAATTATCTCTTCTTACTTGCGCATTTGGGGGTGCAGTGCCCCATGTGTACAATTAAGAAGGTGATATGGACCTTCCGGCTTCCCGTGACAAAGGACGAGACCAACATACAATGCATGCTAGGGATAAAATGCGGGAGTGACTTGATTCGCACTGATTTTTGGAGTAAAAACGTGGGATAAACTCATTTTATTCAAAACGTTATAACTAGTCAAGATCTGGGCGACAATACAAACTTCCTAGCGGTTTCTAATCATATGGTCCATTAAGTCTATCATATGTTGACAATAGCTGAGAAGTCCGTGGATCTTCTTGGGGGCGGAGTAGGTGTCCGCCATTGCTTTGGCCTTGGCTAGCAATCGGGGAAGTTCTTGACTCCTGTTCAAAGTAAGAGCAAATCGGTCCGTCCACATTGTTGCCTCTTGGTGCCATGAATCAATTACCCTCTCCCTTGCTTCGCTTTCTGCTGATATCTTGGCGTACTCATCCTCTAGCCTTTGCTCGTGAGTCGCCGCTAGATTTAGCTTCTCTTTGCACTCATCGATGACGGCCCACATATTCCCTTCAGTCTCGCTTAACTGTTGGGACAAATTTCTTTTCGACCTAAGGTAAGCCTTAGCTCGTCCTTCTAGATCATGCCTTTGACCCATGATGATTCCTTTCACCTCTTCAGAGTTTGAGCTCACTATTGCTGCCCTATAAAGCCCCTCAAAACTTGTTTTGGTCGTGTTCTTCCTTTCGGGCCTTCTTGGTTTCTCATTCCAAGGCTTCAGCGGTGGCCATATTGACGTCCCTTAGTTCATCATACTCTTTTCAAACTTTGATGGCTATGGACTTGAACTTCTCTTCGACTACCCGGGCTCTTTCAAGCTCTGCCTTTAGGGCTTGTACCTCATCACTTTCTTCCGAAGCTTTAACCTCATCGTCTCTCACAGTCTTTAGATTTGGGAGCTAATCCAATCCTTGTGTCCGGGCTCTCAGCCACTTATGATAGCCGCCGATGATCCCATTACTGCTTCCCCTAAGCTCTCTGTCCTTTCTTCACGCCGCATCCCATGCCTTGCGAACTCCTTGGAGTACCCTCGCGTTGTGGTCACTAAAACCCCGTGCGATGAAAGGCGTGATGCTTTCGTCTAATGGCGCTCCTCTCATGGGGTAGCCAAGCTGTCTTATGGTGAGAACGGGATTATAATTAATACAACCCCTTGTTCCCATCAAGGGAACATTTGGACATCCTTCGCACGAAGATAGAATCCTGATTCTTCCTTCCTTCTAGCGAGGGAACCAAATAACAGACGCCCCTCCATGCTAGCCAAGAGTTGGTCCCAATTCGCCTTTCCTTTTTCGACGCACGAGTGGTAACCTTGTAGCGGATAGACGGGCCTACCTTCTTGGAGAAAAAGGTGTGAAACCAGCCCCACATAGAGAGCTGGAGTACAGCAAACAATCCTTGCATTGCTTTCTTCACATCTTCGGTCGAAGGTGTCATATAGGTCGGCTAGCATAGCGACAACCGGACTTTCCTTGTGGTTATGATAGGCGAGAAAAACGTCGATCGCTGCCAGGTCCACCAACCCATCCACATTTGGAAAGAGGACTCCCTCGAAAATCAACAGTGTGAGAATATCTATGAATGGGGTCCACTCGCCTTTTTCTGCCAAGATTCTTGCTTTTACCTCCAAATATTTTCTCGGTATTCCGACCACCCCATTTTCGACTTGCCTTTGGCGGTCTAATTCCTGCGCCGAGATTTGGACTTTTTTAGAAATTCTGGCCAATGAGGGGTAGAACCCTGAGAAGAGGTATGGTTTCCTTCCCCTTAGAGGACATCCTAGGATCTCTTCAAATTCTTCCACCATTGGTGATAGCTGGAAGTCCCCAAAGATGAAGCACCTCAACGGCTGATCATAATACTGGGCGAGGGAGGCAATTGGTTCCATGGAGACTTCTACCCTAGCTAGGTCCCAAATGCTTACCATAGGCTTTGCGGAAGGCTTGCCGTTGAAGTTGACCCATTAATTGCCCCAACTTTCGTAAACTGGTGACCTCTAAGCTCTTGATTTTGACTTGATAAAACCTCTTTTTAAGCGAAGGCTTTTGACTTGATCCCATGTTTTACTAAAGTGAAATAAAATCTAGTGCGAATCAAATCTCCGACATCTATCATGGGTGGAATGGATGAATGCATGAAGGAATGCATATGACACGGATACAATTTATGAATACGGGAGCTCGGGAAATTGTCTCCTTCTTAGATACAACGTCTTGGGGTAGCAAAGTGCCCAACGTATGTATTTAAGAAGGTGACACGGACCCTCCGTTGGTTTGCCCAAGAGAGGGGATTAAGACGGAACCCACACATGATGCACATGCGAAAGGTACAATACGGGGATGTACAAACGGGTATATGATACTTATGCATGGCAGTGTGAAAAATGGCACGCAGCGTGTTTGCTCCGTGCCCCTATTTAAGGGACCTATAAGGGAGAGAACTAACTAGGCTTTTAGCAATAATCCCCAAGGTAGTCATATCTCTCTTGATGGTTTCTAGAGGTATCATCCCCTTTGAAGAACATATTGCAGCAGTAGGGACTACTAGCAACAATAAGTTTTCAAAGAGAAAAGCTCTAGATGAGGGTTCACTGTAATCAAGCAAGTCGGAGACCTAGCATGATCACAGATTCACCTCCACTCCTTATGTTCCCATGAACCCGGGTATAGGGCCCTTTTTCACTCACAGTGTGTGCAAATAGTGTTAGTGTTTGTGTGCATCAAATGAATAAATATTTACCTCATGCATACATTCTAAAACACACTAAAAGCAACAAATAGTTTATATACACAAGAACATAAAACAAATAAAGGGAAACCAACAAAGGAGAAAGTCATGATAAAACATTGCACAAGATTAAATGGCCTAACTCTCTAAAAAACAGTCCCCAGTGGAGTCGCCAACTGTCGCAACCTACCCTTCGGCGGGAGGGCGACGCGAGACTCGCGGGATGCGTGTTCCACGAAAGGAATACGCGCGGAGTCGCCACCAACGTTTATTTGAGGAAAACGTCGGAAAAACCGGAAAAGACGCGATCTACGAACTTTTAAGTGAAAGGTTCGGGAGTTGTATTTACGCACGGGGAAGGTATAAGCACCCCACACGCCCGCCCCAAGGGACGGCAGCCTTTAATCGAATGTGCAAACATGACTTTGATTTTTTATGTTCCCTTTTTATGTCTCTATATCCTTTATACCCTTTTTATATTTTCTCTTTTTGTGGTCGACAAGGGTGTTCCCCTTTGCTCCTACGTATTCCTCAATTTGGGATGAGAAAATCAGACCTACGTAGTTCTTTTTTATCAAGTGATTCTTTTTTACTTTAAGAGGTGATCATTTTAAGGCGTTTGGACCTTAAAAATGATCCATTTTACTTAGTGAGAAAATGAAATGACAAACTTCAAAAGCCTATTTTTATGGACGAGCTTGACTAGGCGAATTTGATTTTTAGCCTTTAGTTTCACTTTAGTTATTAATCAATTCGATTAAGAATGAGAAATCCCAAAGAGAAAACGTCCGATTGATTTTCCGCTTTATTTTACTAAAAGATGTCTTTTTGATTATTATATTATTTTTTACCTCTTTTTGATTTCCAACGTGGTTACGGCACGACCGAACGGTCGGAATTTATTTTAACCGAAGTTAATGGATAATACAATTCAAACGTTCAGTGGAAATTTATTTTATTTTTAAGTTAAGCGAGAAATGACTTAAGTAAAATGGCTTAAGCACGTCAGCAGGGGGTATAAAAAGTAAACAAAACGAGAATAAAAATGCACGAAACACAATGTGGACCACTACGGGTAAATAGAATGAATCGAAAAGCTTGGTTCGAGGTACTTACCCGTTGAAGATCGAAGAACGATGAAGAACGAATGAAGAACGTCGAAGAACGGTTGAAACCTTTGCGAAATTCTTCACGGAAAACGTTATGGAAACGTTTCGGAAGCGCCTCGGCTTAGATTTTCTTCACGGAAACGATTTTTCCAAGCAAATTCGAAAGAGAGAGAAGTGCCAAAGGGGCTGAACCCCTTTTCTTCTTCACTTCCTCCCCTATTTATAGCAAAATAGGGGAGGTGGTTGCCGCCCAGCTCGCCCAGGCGAGCCAGGTTGCTTCCTCCAGAAGCAACAGCCTTCTGGAGGAATCTTCTGAAGGGCCCAAGTGGGCCTGGGTGCTATTTGCACCCCCATTTTTACTAAGTACACCCCCTCTGCTGTTTTTTTGGTGATTCTTTTTTCGTAAAGTTACGGAAACTTATGAATTTCGTAACGATACTTGTTTTCTTTCCGTAATGTTACGGAACCTTGCGGATTACATAACCATCCCCTTTTTGACTTACGGAATGTTACGGAACCTCACTTAATTATGCAACGATGCTTCCATTTGATTTCCGGTGTGTCACGGAAACTTACGGATTGTGCATCAATATTTTTTTGATTTTCCGGCATGTCCTGGAATTTCACAAACTGCCTAATGATGGGTGTCAAGCACCTCACAAGGACCAAAGAAAGGTCGCATGTCATCAAGCAAAGGTCCCCGGACGAAATTAGGGTATGACACATTGAAAGGTATTTTCCATGCTACCTAGATGCAAAGTATCCCTCATGGGGCAGCCAAATTCTAGTAAAAAACCCTCTCAAGCATGTCCTAATTTTCATGCCTTTCCACTTTCAAAACCAAAACTTAGATTTTTAGGCATAAGTCATGCTTCCTTGCATTGAAGTTAAGAGCTTGGGTTCCTAAGCTTGGAATTTCATTTGGGCACCCATTTCGAATCCCTTATGCTGTCCCTATGTATATAAAACAGTCCCACAATCCCAATCTTACAAAACCATATTCATATGTCATTGAGGCATTTCACCGAGCACTTGGTGGGCGCATGTTTAGGCATGAATAACAAGGAGTGGGGGCAATGTGGCATGCCCCATTGCTTCAGGATACAACATAGGCCTAAGGCCATCCCCTACAACCCCTCAACTCAAACAAATCAAGCATGGAAACAACCCAAAACTGCCTCACAAATTTGAGCACATTCTCACAATTTAGAGCACCAAAAGATGAACAAGATGCACCAATGGAAAGCTAAAAAACTCAAGGATTAAATACTTACTTGTTGGAGTGAGTAGGAGTACCAAAAATGAAAGCAAAATGCAACCAAAGGTGGCTTGGGGGAGCAAAAACCGTGAGTCCCGTGAGCTCTCTCTTTTTGAATGAGGGGGGGGGGGGGGAGTTTTTCGGTGCAGAAAATGTTCCCCTCCCTCGTTTTTTATATTTTGGTGTAGGGGTTGCTCGCCCAAGTGAGCTCAGCTCGCCCAGGTGAGCTCAGCTCGCCTAGGCGAACTAACCTGCCAATTTTTTTTTTAGGGAAAACATAACCATGGCCCTCTACAGGTTGGCGTTTGCTTAATCGAACCCACTCAAGTTAGATCAGGCATCCATTATTCATTTTAAACAAACGATAGTAATAATTACTATGAATTTAAAGGATACAGGGTTGCCTTGCAGCGCCGTTTTCCGCTTGTCCAGCGCCGAAAAGGGACGACGATCTGTCGGTCGTGACCATATCCTCTATTTTCATCCGTCCCTAAGTACCTGAAAGTAGGAAACAAAAATGCGTGGCAAATCGTGACCGCATCGTCGTCTTACCTTGGTTGATTTCTGCCGTTAACTTTGTCTCGACTTCTTACCGTGGCCTAAGCCGATTCTGCCCCTGTTATCACAAAATATGCATGTGTATGCGCATGCATGAATGTTTTCAATGCAATGATCTTCTTAGTGAAAGCTAGTTAGGTTAAGTTTTAATTAAGCATTTGGGGCACCCCATGAACTGAGCGAAAAGGGCTCAGGTTATTACAAACTAACACAAGGTTTAAAACCAAAGTGAGGACTGAAGCCTCAACCCATGTTCTCTTCTTTTAAAGAAACGTGACGAGACAATTACAGCGGATGGGAATCCTTGGAGGAAACCAAGAAGAACAAAAAAACTCAAAAATAAAAAGAACATGCAGCGGTTCCCTCAATTGCCCCAGACTTCAAGCGTAATGTCGCTTAACGACATCGGAGTTCACGGGAGAGGGTAGTTCATCGCCATCCATGTTGGTGAGTACCAGAGCCCCCCCAGAAAAAGCCCTTTTCACAACGAAAGGTCCTTCATAATTCGGGGCCCACTTCCCTCGATTATCTTTAACAGCGTGGGATATCTTTTTCAGCACAAGGTCCCCCTTGTTGAACCTGCGTGGGCGTACCTTCTTGTCGAACGCGTTCTTTATCCTTTGTTGATACAGGCGCCCATGGCTTATGGCCGTCAAACGCTTACCTTCAATAAGGTTGAGTTGGTCGTAGCGTGTTTGAGCCCACTCTGACTCTTCTAGGCCTGATTCCGCTAGAATCTTCTGGGAAGGGACCTCTACCTCAAATGGGAGTACCGCTTCCATCCCATAAACAAAGGAATATGGCGTTGCCCCAATAGAAGTTCGTACCGAGGTTCTATATCCGTGTAGAGCGAAAGGAAGCATCTCATGCCAATCTTTGTATGACACCGTCATCTTCTGAATAATCTTCTTAATATTTTTATTTGCAGCCTCTACAGCCCCATTCATCTTT
The DNA here is from genome assembly GCF_004193775.1 of Glycine soja. NCBI lineage: Eukaryota > Viridiplantae > Streptophyta > Magnoliopsida > Fabales > Fabaceae > Glycine > Glycine soja. The sequence goes on along the minus strand of NC_041007.1, from coordinate 25,677,850 downwards.
GGCCGATAAGGGGTGGAGTTATGATGCTAGATCTTGAAATCCTCGCACATTTCCTGCATCATTTTGTTGTTCAGATTGGTGCCATTGTTAGTAATGCTCTTCCTAGGGAGTCTGTATCGACAAATCAGTTCCTTCTTTATGAATCTGACCACCACACTCCTCGTGACATTGGTATAAGAAGCCACTTCAACCCATTTGGTGAAGTAATCTATCGCCACAAGAATGAAGCGATGACCATTCGAAGCTTTGGGTTCGATGGCCCGAATGACATCTATCCCCCACATGGAAAAAGGCCAAGGGGCGGACATGACATTCAGAGGATGTGGCAAAACATTGAAATTGTCCGTGTATGCTTGACATTTATGGCATTTCCTTACATGGGCGCAACAATCGCTTTCCATAGTGAGCCAGTAATAACCGGCTCTAAGGATCTTCCCTGCCATAGCGTGCCCATTGGATTGCGTCCAAAATGAACCCCCGTGGATTTCCTCAATCACGTAGTTCACCTCTTTGGCATCTACGCATCGTAGGAGGGTCATGTCGTGGTTTCGTTTGTACATAATGGTACCACTCACAAAGAAACCAGTAGCCAATCTCCTTAACATTCTTTTGTCATTGTCGGAAATCCCTGGTGGATATTCTTTGTTCTCAACATATTGTTTGATGTCAAAATACCACGATTTCCCATCTCGCTCTTCCTCTATCGCACAACAATGTGCCGGCTTGCCCCAAGATCTGAATTCAATGTACGGTAGATCCCCGTGTGGGGCAAGTTGAAACATGGATGCCAAGGTGGCCAATGCATCGACCATTTGGTTCTCTTCCTGAGGTATGTGGTGGAAAGAAATGTCGTCAAAGAATTCGGCTAACTTCAAGATATGAGTTTGATAGAGTATCAACTTTGGATCCCTAGTTTCCCATTCTCCTCTCAACTAGCGTATTACCAAAGCCGAGTCCCCATACACTTTGAGTAGCTTTACGTCAAAATCAATGGTTGCTTGAATCCCAAGGGCGCACGCTTCATATTCGGCCATATTGTTGGTACAATCGAAACCTAGCCTTGCCCTGAAAGGAATACACTGATCATCCGGGGATACAAGGACTGCCCCTACTCCATGGCCCAAAGCATTAGATGCCCCATCGAAGCAAACAATCCATTTGTCTATGTCCTCGTGCATCCGCTTCTCTTCGAATAGGGCCATGATGTCTTCATCCGGGAACTCAGGGTGCATCGGTTGATAATCTTGGAGGGGTTGTTGGGCTAAATAATCTGTCAAGGTGCTTCCCTTTATCGCCATTTGGGTGACGTACACAATATCGAATTCAGATAGTAGTACCTGCCACCTAGCAATTCGTCCCGTGAGGGTCGGTTTCTCAAAGATGTATTTCACGGGATCCATTTTGGAAATAAGCCACGTGGTATGACTAAGCATGTACTGCCTAAGACGATGTGATGCCCATACCAGGGCGCAGCACGTCCTTTCTAGCATTGAGTAATTCATCTCACATGCGGTAAACTTCTTGCTTAGATAGTAAATGGCTTGTTCCTTTTTCCCAGATTCATCGTGCTGACCCAACACGCACCCCATAGACTCGTCTAACACAGTCATGTACAGGAAAAGAGGTCTTCCTATTACAGGTGGCATGAGCACTGGGGGGTTTGCGAGGCTCTATTTGATCTTCTCGAAGGCCTCTTGGCAATCGCTGTTCCACAGGACCGCCTGGTTCTTACGCAACAGCTTGAAGATGGGCTCACATGTAGGGATGAGTTGCGAGATAAATCTCGCGATGTAATTCAACCTGCCCAAGAAACCTCGAACCTGCTTCTCCTCGTGTGGCTTTGGCATTTCAAGAATGGCCTTCACTTTCTCGGGATCTATCTCTATCCCTTTCTGGCTCACGATAAATCCCAGCAACTTCCCCGATTTTACCCCGAAGGTGCACTTGGTTGGGTTTGGTTTCAGTTGGTATTTTCGCAGCCTTCCAAACAGCTTACGCAGATTGACGAGGTGTTCCTCCTCAGTTTGAGATTTGGCAATCATGTCATCTACATAGACCTCTATCTCTTTATGCATCATGTCATGGAACAACACTACCATGGCCCTCTGATAGGTTACCCCAGCATTTTTCAGCCCGAAGGCCATCACTTTGTAGCAGAACGTTCCCCATAGGGTGACGAAAGTAGTCTTCTCCACATCTTTGGGTGTCATCTTCATCTAATTATACCCTGAGAAACCATCCATAAAAGAGAAAAGGGCAAACTTGGCTGTATTATCTACCAGTATATCAATGTGTGGTAGGGGAAAATTGTCTTTAGGACCGGCTCGGTTTAAGTCCCGATAGTCTACGCACATTCGCACTTTGCCGTCCTTTTTTGGGACCGGGACAATGTTGGCTACCCACTCCGAGTATCGAGCTACAGCTAAGAAACCGGCATCGAACTGCGTTCTTACTTCTTCTTTGATTTTTAAAGACATTTCGGGTCTCATCCTTCGTAGCTTTTGCTTAGCCGGGGAAGACCCAGGATTCAATGGCAACTTATGCTGCACAATGTCGAGGTCCAGACCTGGCATGTCATGGTACGACCACGCAAAGACGTCTTGATATTCTTTAAGAAGGGTTATCAAGCCTTGGCGGATAGGTGCGGTGATGTGCCATCATTTTCTTCTATTTTCTAAACCCTTTTTGCACCATTTTAATTACTGATTGGTCTTAATTGTCAATTAATTAGGCAGTTTTATTATTTGGGCTCATTTAGCTAATTTGATGTTTTTAATCTAATTTCAGGAATTAATGAAACATTGGGCTTAATCCGGATTTTGGTTGTGGACTTGAAGAGGGCAAATAAAGCAGCGCTTACCTTAGTTAATTTCTAATTATGAAATTTCGCAATTTTATTTTATGTGGTTCAGCGTTTATTTTGTTTTGGGCCAGAGTATTGTAATAGGGCCTAGTGACTTTGAGTGATGTTATTCATTATTCAGAGCTTTGTTTAGGTTTTTACGTTTTTCTGCTTGAATGCTAATGTTTCGTTCTTAATTGCAATTTTCCATTTTCTGCTTCTAATAACAATTTCGTTCTTGTTTCTTCTTCTACTTTCATTTACGTTTCTGCTTCATTTACGTTTCTGGTTTTAGTTTCATTTGCGTTTTCTGTTTGAATCTATGGAAGGCTAGATTTTCTGGTGTTGTTTCCTTTTGAGAACGAAGCCCAACTCTCTTTGAGGTTTCGTTTATAATGTGGCTTCCTGACAGTTTCCCCTTCACCAGTCAACCCAAATTCGTGAACATTAATCAGTGCACGCTTCGTGTTCGATTAATTGCCTCTGAGCCTAACTTGCGTTCATGCTTAATGGACGAAGGGCTAACTGGTGTATGTGTTGCCTAATCACGTATGGACAACCCTAAGTTGATTTTTGCTTAGTAAATTGAAATAGGGTTGGATTAAGTGGTTAACTGTTAGGGACGAATTTTCCATAACCCAGGATAAGAGAATGGCTTCTGAATCAGAGGAAACAACCCATTTTTAATATTAGTAGTTTCGTATTCCAGTTTACTTGTTCTGTCCTTTAAATCACTAAACAAACAACCCCCCCCCCCCCCCAATCGTTACTGTTACTGCAAGTGTATTATGAACATTTGGTTTATCATTGCTCGTTGGGAAACGACCTAGGATCACTTCCTAGTTACTGCATTTTCATGTTTATTTGATTCGGGTACGGCCTCAATCAAATTTGGCGCCGTTGCCGGGGAGCAGTGTCCAAAGGTTCATAATAGCTAGTGTCGTGTTAATGTTTAAGTCTTTCGTGTTTTATGTTTAATTGTTAGTATTGTGTTAGTATGTGTGTTGGTGTTGTTTAGTGTGTGTTTTGTTTTAGTTTTCCTATTAAGCGCTTCCCCTGTTTCAGTCTTGGGTGTTTTGCTGTGAATAGTGTTTTGCGACGGACTTTGCGACCATTTTTGCTTGCGGCAAAACAGAGTAGTAGTAGAAATCATGTAGCGACGGATTTTAGCGACCACCCATGCTGAATTATTTGGGATTTTTTGTTTCGGTGGCTAGGGTTGTTATTTTTGGCTGAATTTTTTTTGCGGTAACTTCTTTCAATCCATATTTTGTGGGAAAATAGCTAGAGCCTTTAGTTTGGTCAGATTTGAAAGTTCCAAAAAAGTAGCAAATTTTGTTTTTGTCAAAACTTCAAACGACCATAACTTTTGTTCCAATTATCAGAATCGCATTTATTATATATGTATTTGGGGTAGAAAAAAATTTTCTACACCATGGCAGCTGGCCATAGGCCTGCTGAGGTCTCCATCGTCCAAAAATAGTGATTCTATCAAATTTTTTTTATTTTTCAAGTTTTATTCACTTATTTTTCTTAACCTACCATTTTTAGCTTCCATAGTTAGACTTTGAATTTTTGCCTGAAATTTTTTGTGCTATCTTCCCATCATTTTATAAGGTTGCTCACAAAATTTCAAGTCATTTGGATATCATTTGAGGGTAGTTGTAGTTCAAACCTACACCTTTATTTACATGACAAGGCAACTAGTTGTGCATGCTGAATGTAGTGTATGACTAGAGGCAATCCATCTGACTTACAAACCTTTGATCCTGAGATAGATAGGACATTTCATAGATTAGTTAGGAATCATTTTATACCTTTTGATCATCCTGAGCATTCCACTACTGGTGAATCTGTGCATTCTGTTATTGGTGATTTTGAACATCCTGATTTTGAGCATTATAATTTTGAGCATTCTGATTTTGAACATTCTGAGAACATGGCACAACCTCCACCCCGTGAGAGGACTCTAAGGGAAATGGCTGCACCTAATTTCACCTACGAAAGCTTGTGCATCCAATACCCTGATGAGGATGTCCCATATGTTCTTAAAACTGGGCTGATCCATTTGCTTCCAAAGTTTCATGGCCTTAAAGGTGAAGACCCGCACAAACATCTGAAAGAATTTCATATTGTCTGCTCCACCATGAAACCCCCAGATGTCCAAGAGGATCACATATTTCTGAAGGCTTTTCCTCATTCTTTAGAGGGAGTGACGAAGGACTGGCTGCATTACCTTGCTCCAAGGTCCATCACGAGCTGGGATGACCTTAAGAGAGTATTCTTAGAAAAACATTTCCCTGCTTCCAGGACCACAACCATCAGGAAGGATATCTCAGGTATTAGACAACTCAGTGGAGAGAGCCTATATGAATACTGGGAGAGATTTAAAAAACTATGTGCCAGTTGCCCTCACCATCAGATTTCAGAGCAGCTGCTTCTCCAATATTTTTATGAAGGACTCAGTAATATGGAGAGAAGTATGATAGATGCTACCAGTGGTGGAGCCCTTGGAGACATGACTCCTGCTGAAGCCAGAAATTTAATTGAGAAGATGGCTTCCAACTCCCAGCAGTTTAGCGCCAAAAATGATGCTATAGTCATTAGAGGAGTGCATGAGGTAGCTACAAACTCAGCTGCATCATCTGAAACTAAGAAGCTTGAAGGCAAACTGGATGCATTGGTTAACTTGGTAACCCAGCTGTTCTTGAACCAGAAATCTGTACCTATCGCAAGGGTCTGTGGTTTGTGCTCCTCTGCTGACCACCATACAGACCTTTGCCCTTCCATGCAGCAACCTGGAGCAATTGAGCAGTCCGAAGCTTATGCTGCAAACATTTACAATAGACCTCCTCAACCTCAGCAGCAAAATCAACCACAACAGAACAATTATGACCTCTCAAGCAATAGATACAACCCTGGATGGAGGAATCACCCTAATCTCAGATGGTCTAGCCCTCAGCAACAACAATAGCAGCCTGCTCCTTCCTTCCAAAATGCTGCTGGCCCAAGCAGACCATACATTCCTCCACCAATCCAACAACAACAACAGCCCCAGAAACAGCCAACAGTTGAGGCTCCTCCGCAACCTTCCCTCGAAGAACTTGTGAGGCAAATGACCATGCAGAACATGCAGTTTCAACAAGAGACCAGAGCCTCCATTCAGAGCTTAACCAATCAGATGGGACAATTGGCTACACAATTAAATCAACAACAGTCCCAGAATTCTGACAAGCTGCATTCTCAATCTATACCAAATCCCAAAAATGTCAGTGCCATTTCATTGAGGTCGGGAAAGCAGTGTCAAGGACCTCAACCCGTAGCACCTTTCTCATCTACAAATGGACCTGCTAAACTTCACTCAACTCCAGAAAAAGGTGATGACAAAAATTTACCTAACAATTTATGTGCAGGTGAATCTTCCATTGGTAATTCTGATTTGCAGAAGCAGCACATCCCTCCTCTTCCATTCCCTCCAAGAGCAGTTTCCAACAAAAAAATGGAAGAGGCAGAGAAAGAGATCTTGGAAACATTTAGAAAAGTAGATGTAAACATACCTCTGCTGGATGCAATAAAGCAAATTCCAAGATATGCTAAATTCTTGAAGGAGTTGTGCACTAATAAGCGGAAGCTTAAAGGAAGTGAACGAATTAGCATGGGTAGAAATGTCTCCGCATTGATTGGTAAATCTGTTCCCCAAATTCCTGAAAAATGTAAAGATCCAGGTACATTCAGCATACCTTGTATTATAGGGAATAATAAGTTTGACAATGCCATGCTAGATTTGAGAGCTTCTGTTAGTGTTATGCCTCGGTCTATTTTTAATTCTCTATCTCTAGGTCCCTTGCAGTCAACTGATGTGGTAATTCATTTAGCTAATAGAAGTGTTGCCTATCCTGTGGCTTCATAGAAGATGTCTTAGTTAGAGTTGGTGAACTGATTTTCCCTGTTGATTTTTATATTTTGAATATGGAGGATGGGTTTTCTCAAGGATCAGTTCCCATCATTCTAGGCAGACCCTTTATGAAAACTGCTAGAACTAAGATAGATGTATATGCAGGCACACTATCCATGGAGTTTGGTGATATAACTGTTCATTTTAATATTCTGGATGCTATGAAATACCCATCTGAAGATCTTTCTGTGTTTCGTGCTGAAATAATTGACCATGTTTTTGATGAATACATGATTGATCTTTACTCTAATCTGCATGCCTCTCACTCTTCATGCATTGCGTCTGAAATTGTACTTGGTCATATGTCTAAATTTGATGATGAGAGTGAATCTGAAAGTGATATTGATTGCATGTCTGGTGGTGGTGTTTTACCTCTCAAGATTGATTTTATAGAGTCAGATAGGACTAACCATGTTTCAGGAAGTACACATACCTCTGACTTTCTTTATGAGGTACAGGCTGAGAAACCATCTCCTTCTACCACTATTCAGCCGACTACACCAGAATTGAAGCCTCTGCCATCAAATTTAAAATATGCTTACTTGGATGATAGCAAAAGTTTTCCAGTGATTATATTTGCCTCCCTTGCTGATGAGCAAAAGGAGAAGTTGTTGTTGTCTGTTCTTAAGAAGCATAAGAAGGCTATAGGCTGGACCTTGGCGGATATTCCTGGTATTAGCCCATCCACATGTATGCATCGAATAAATTTAGAGGATGGAGCTAAACCAGTAAGACAGCCACAGAGAAGACTCTACCCGATGATTCTTGATGTAGTGAAGAAGGAGATAACCAAGCTTTTGAAAGCTGGAATCATTTATCCTATCTCCGACAGCCAATGGGTGAGTCCCGTCCAGGTAGTCCCGAAGAAGACCGGCCTCACAGTTATAAAAAATGAGAAGGAGGAGCTGATTCCTACTCGGGTGCAGAACAGTTGGAGAGTCTGCATTGACTATAGGAGGTTGAACCAGGTTACCAAAAAGGACCATTTTCCCCTACCATTCATTGACCAGATGCTTGAACGTCTGGTAGGTAAATCACACTACTGTTTCCTTGATGGTTTTTCTGGTTATATGCAAATTACTATTGCTCCTGAGGATATCGACTTAAGCCATTCCTCACGAACCCTTCTTTAGTGGACGCAGTGCTGGAAGAGACTTCCTTACTCCACCCTACTCTTCCTCCACCATGACTTAGGGATTTTTTCTTTTCCTATCTCCTTCTTTGCTTTTATTAAGAGAGAAAGCTCTAGACGAGGTTTCCCTATTATCAAGCAAGTCAGAGACCTAGCATGATCATAGATTCACCTCCACTCCTTAGATTCCCATGAACCCGGGTATAGGGCCCCTTTTTTACTCAAACCCGTGAGTGCTTAAAATGCAGTGTAAAAATGTTGAAAAGACAACATTTATTATATTTACACAGTTCAACAAAATGCACACACAAAGTTTCACAATACAACAATTCCCTAAAATAGGCCTAACTCGCAACCTACCCTTTTGCAGGCGAGCGAGGCGAGGCTCACGGGTGCGTTTTTCAAAGGAGGAAAAAAGCGCGGAGTTGCCACCAACGTTTATTGGTGGAAAACGTCAGAAAAACCGAAGGAAACCGGTCATAAAGATTATTCCAAGTTCGAGAGTTGTATTTACGTTTGAGGAAGGTATTAGCACCTCTCACATTTGTCTCAAGGGACAACAACCTTATTTTTTAGAATTGTGGGAAATTGTGTTACCTTAACTTTTATTTCCTTTTTTATTTTTGAGGTCAACAAAAGCGGGGCTCTTGCTCCTACGTACCCTCCATCGAAGAGGAAATCATACCTACGTAGTTCTTTCTTAAGGGTGAATCAAGCAATTCTTTTTACTTGGAAGGTGATCATTTTAAGGCGTTGGACCTTAAAAATGATCCATTTACTTGGTATGAAAAACTGAGATATTGAACTTTCAAATCCCTTTTAGGGATTTTTTGCGGACGAGCTTGACTTTACGAGTTGATTTTAGCCTTAGTTTCACTTTAGTTATTAGTCAATTCAATTAAGAAAGAAAAATCCCAAAGAGAAACGTCCGATTGATTTTTTCGCTTTATTTTACTAAAAGGTATTTTTTTATTATTATATTATTATTTTACCTCTTTTTTTTATTTCCAACGTGGTTATGGCACGACTGAACGGGCGGATTTCATTTTAACAGAAATTAACGGATACTACAAATCAAATGTTCGGTGGAAATTTATTTTATTTTTTGATTAGGCAGGAAAATGACTTAAGTAAATGACTGAAGCACGTCAAAAGGGGGTACGGAAAGTAAATGAAATGAGAATAAGAGTACACGAAACAAATGGGGACCACCACGGGTACATAGAATGAATTGAAAAGCTCAATTTGGGGTACTTACCGGTTGAAGATCGAAGAACAACAAAGAACGAACGATGAATGTCGAAGAACGGTTGAAAATCTTCGCGTAATTACCCACGGAAACGTTACGGAAGCGCCTCGGCTTGAATTTTCTTCACGGAAACAATTTTCCTCAGCAATTTCAAGTGAATACGAAGTGCCAAGAAGCCTGAACCCTTTCCTTTTTCACTCCTCCCCTTATTTATAGCAAAATAGGGGAGGAGCTTGCCACCCAGCTTGCCCAGGTGAGCCAGGTTGCTTCTTCTAGAAGCAACCGCCTTCTGGAGGAAGAATCTAGAAGGCCCAAGTGGGCCTGGTTATTGTTTGCACCCCCTTTTTACTAAATACACCCCCTTTTGCTTTTCTAGTGATTCTTTTTCTGTAACGTTACGAAACTTTACGAATTTCGTAACGATACTTGTTTTCTTTTCGTAAGGTTACGGAACCTTACGGATCATATTATTACTCCTTTTTTAGCTTTCGAAGAGTTACGGAAACTCACAGATTCCGTAACAATACTTCCTTTTGATTTTCGTCACGTTACGGAATTTCACGGATCGCGTAACAACGCTTCCTTTTGATTTTCGGCACGTCTCGGGACTTCACATATTGTGCAACAAAGGGTGCCAAGTACCTTGAAGTGGCCAATCAAAGGTTGCATGCCATCAAGCAATAGTTCCTGGACAAAATTAGGGTATGACAAACCGCAATGCCGATTTCCCCATGTGGAAGTATCAGTTGGTCTATGCCATCCCGAAATAGGTAAGTATGCATATGGTTCAACTGATTTCTGATGTCATCTACTATTTGTAGGGATCGCGCCCACAAGATACCCAGTGGACCCAGAGGAGCCCTAGGGTTTCCAGCTCTGGTTACGGGCCTCTGTCAGTCCTACAGGGTGCCTGTCCCCCCAAGCAAGGTCATGCCATCATGACATGGGTAAGTGTGCACTTCTCTCAACTAATTTTTGATGTCATCTATTGTTTGCAAGGATCGCGCTCGCAAGACACCCAGTGGACCCGGAGAAGTCCAACAGGGTCTTGGGGTTTCCAGCTTTGATTACGGGCCTCTACCAGTGCTACGGAGTGCCTGTCACCCCCAGCAAGGTCATTAGGCCACCTATTAATCGGACTTTCATCGAGAAGTATTGCGCCCCAGGTAGGCGCAGGGCGAGGCATCACAGTAGTGCGCAACAGGCGCACCGCCACCACTTCTAGAGTTCACCTCAACTCATCCACAAAAAGGTTAGAGCGTTGCCTACAACACATGGCCGACCAATAGGCGACCAAGTCCAAAGCCAAAGGCTAGCAAAAGTACTAGGTTCGTGACCGACAAGTCATCACGCGTCCAGCTCAAGACGTTAAAGAAGCGCTACTAGGAGGCAACCTAGTACCTTTTAAATTTCTGCTTGTTATTTGATCACCTTTTGTTTCTCAAGTCATAGTAGGACACACCTAGTTGCTCATGATCCTAGGAATTTAAATAAAACAAGCACAAGCTCGAAAGGTAGTCATACCTCACAATATATATATATGTGTGTGTTTAGGTAGCAAGATACCTTGGATATGCATGTATATAGCAAAAATACCTCGCAAAACATATATATGTGTGTTTAGGTAGTGAAAATACCTTAGATATGCATGTATATAGCAAAAATACCTCACAAAAATATACATATGTTTAGGTAGCAAAATACCTAAAAAAAAAGTAAAATAAAAATAAAATTGGTTAGCTAAAAAGCCAACGTGTTTTTGAAAGGAAATGAACTGGCCATTCAGAACACAAGGTTTTTGAAGAAAGATGTGTATGCACCTGAAGGGAACATGAATGCACGAATTGATAAAAGAGCATATTTTGGAAACACTGGGTTGACTTAAATAAGGAAAATGAATCCTGAGCCCTAGTGTCACATGACCATAAAATCTTGATGCTTGAGTGTCCACATGGGTGCATGCATGACCAATTTTGCATAAAATTTCCTAATCATCATTGCTGCATGTGTGTCATGGAAATAACGTGGGACATCCCCTTTATCCCTGAACCACTGGCCAAACCAACGCTCTGACATATATCATGTCCAGCCGTTCTACAAGCCTTGAGCCAAAATCCCGACTCACCATAAACCTTGAGCCAGGGTGAGAATGCCCATCCTTGCCTTCAAAAGAAAACAAAACAAAAAAAGAAGAGAAGGAAAGTTCCTGATAAAAAATCGGAAGAAAGCAAAAGGAGAAAATTCCCGATCAAAGAGTGGGAGAAAGCAAAAAAGACAAAAAATTCCCGATCAAACATCGGAAGAAAACATAAGAAATATGCAGAAAGGTCTTTGGACCAGATAATATTCGAACAATACAGAATTGTCACCAAGTAAACAAAAAAACAAAGGAAATCACGACCTAAAGTGGTCCTCTCCCTTTGATTGCCAACCATGTGCGTCGGTGACTTGTTCACCTCACACTACACAAAAACAGAAAAGGAAAACGCCAAAAACACTCAAAGCCAAATTTCCCACAAAAAAAAAACAAACCATTCCCAAGAAAAAGTCCTATTGATCCATGATCACGCATGTAATCTTTGATTTGATAGGAAATGATTTGCAAAATCAAGTCATGACATATCTATGGTTCGGAATTAGGATGAAACACTTACCTGTGTGAGATTGATACACTCTGAGTGATTTTCTTCTATTTTTTGGACCCCGTGTTTCCTCTAAATGGTCATTTAGAAGCGAAATGCTAACATCCAAAATCTCATTTATGGTTATGAGAAAATTTCATCAGCATACACTCCTTCCCCAATAGACGCATTGTTTTTCATAAAAAAATCATATGTTGCTCTAATCAGTTGAAGGTTTTGTTTCTTTACTAAAGCATGTTTGCATTTTAGTGAAAAAAAACACCGAGACTATTTTAGTCTCACAGTTATCAAGAACTACGTACGTCTGAGTTCCTCATCACAAATTGTGGATACGTAGAAGCAAAAGCCTTGCATTTGTCGACCACCCCACCTTTGTTACCGTGACCCAAGAGTCCGATGGCATGCAGAGACACCCGACGGTATGATAGCATGCAGAGACTAACGTCATCTTTTGCACCCTTCGTCAATCGCGACCAACAAGCCCATTGACACACGAAGATTTACGTCATCTTCCGTGCAGACAACCTTTGTCAGTACTGACTCGTGAAGTTAGGGGGCAGGCGGAAATACCCAAGTGGTTATCCGTATAAACACTCTTTTGCTATCTGTAAGACTCAACGCATGATAGCATGCGAAGACTAACGCCGTCTTCTGTATCCTTTGTCAATCGCGGCCAACAAGCCCGTTGATACGCAAAGATTTACGTCGTCTTTCGTGCAGACAACCTCGGTCAGTACTAACTCGTGAAGTTAGGGGGCAGGCGGAAATACCCAAGTGGTTATCCGTATAAACATTCTTTTGCTATCCGTAAGACTCAAAGCACGATAGGATGCAGAGACTAACATCGTCTCCTGCACCTTTTTGTCGTCTTGACTCGTGAAGTCAGGTGACATCCGGGGTTACCTTATGGTTACCCGCACCTTTCATCTACCAGGGGCAAACGACCCCGTTGACGCGTAGAGACTAGCATCGTCTCTTGCACCTTTTGTCGTCCTGACCCGTGAAGTCAGGTGACACGTGGGGTTTCCTTATGGTTACCTGCACCTTTCATCAACCAGGGGCAAACGAGCCCGTTGACGCGTAGAGACTATCATCGTCTCCTGCACCTTTTGTCGTCCTGACCCGTGAAGTCAGGTGACACGCGGGGTTACCTGCACCTTTCGTCAACCAAGGGCAAACAAGCCCGTTGACGCGAAGAGACTGACATCATCTTCTGCACCTTTTGCCATCTAGGGACAGCGAGTAGGATGGCGGGCGGAGATACCTTATTGTCATCCGTGCCTTTCGTCAACCGAGGAGAACGAATTTGACGGTATCAGGATGATGTTGGTCGTTCGGTGCTGATCATTTTCAAAATTTTTGCAGGTTTTTACTCTCATCGTCCGGAAACATTCGAGCCCAACGACGCACGAAATTCTTCTCTGCTGGGCAGGGACGATCGAGTGCAATGGCGAAGGTTCCGCTAGCAAGGATATTGACCGGCCGAATGATGTTCCGCTCGAACAAAATTAGTGTCTTATCTTTACTTCGCTTTTATCTCCAATAAAAGACAAGTAAAGAGAGGCAACTGTCATACCCTAATTTCGTCCGGGGACCATTTGTTTGGTGGGATGCAACCTTCGCTTGACCGCTTCGAGGTACTTAACACCCATCGTTAGGCAATCCATGAAGTTCCGCGACATGTCGGGAGTCGAAAGGAAGCATTGTTGTGCAACCTGTAAAGTTCCATAACATTCCAGAAGTCAAAGAAGGGATGGTTGCGTAATCCGTAAAGTTTCACGACATTACGGAAAGAAAACAAGTATTGTTACGTAATCCATAAAGTTCTATAACGTTACGGAAAAAGAATCAGCAAAAAAGGCAAAAGAGGGGTGTATTTAGTAAACAGGGGTGTGCAAATAGCAACTAGGCTCACTTGGACCTGCCAAGGTGTTCCAACAGAAGGCGGTGCCTTCGGATGGAAGCAACCCAGCTCGCTGGGGCGAGTTAGGCGGCAACCACCTCCCTCTTTTCCCCTATAAATAGGGGAAATAGGGCAGAGCAAATTCGTTCAACCCTCCTGGTATTAGGATTCACTTGAAATTAGTGAGAAAAATTGTTTTCGTGAAGAAAATCCAAGCCGAGGTGCTTCCGTAACGCTTCTGAGACGTTTCTGTGAGCGATTTCGTGAAGATTTTCCACCGTTCTTCATCGTTCTTCAGTCTTTAACCGGTATGTTCCCGAAATCGAACCTTTCAATTCATTCTATGTGCCCTTAGTGGTCCCAGTTGTTTCGCGTGCTTTTATTTTTATTTCATTTGCTTTCCGTACCCTCTTTTGACGTGCTTTAACCATTTATTTAAACCATTTTCTCGCCTAATAAAAAATAAAATAAATTTCCACCGATCATTTGAGTTGTAATATCTTTTAATCTCTGTTAAAACAAAATCTAACCGATCGTTCACGTTGTAACCTCGGTTAAACCAAAAAAGACAAAATAATAATAAAATCAAAATATCTTGAAAAATAATATTAAAATAATCAAAATATCTTTGAATAAAATAATCGAAAAAATCAATCGGACGTTTTTCTTTGGAAGTTTCCTTGGATCAATTGACTAATAACCAAAGTGAAACTAAGGCTAAAATCAACTAACAAATCAAGCTTTCTCCGCAAAAATCACTAAAAACCGTTTTAAGGTCCAACGCCTTAAATGATCCTCTTTGCTTTTATCAGTTAACATGGACCGTTCAAAAGCATGAAATCAACATGTAACTTTACCGCTTTTGCAAGAACTATGTAGGTCTGATTTCCTCATCGCAATTGAGGATACGTAGGAGCAAAAGCGCCGCTTATGTCGACCACCCCAAGAGATCGTTAATGGTCCAACGCCTTAATGTTTCTCTCCTTTCAAAAACAAGAGATCGTTAATGGTCCAGCGCCTTAACGTTTCTCTCCTTTCAAAATAGAAAGATCATTTAAATGGTCCAACACCTTAAATGACCTTTTATTCAGTCAAAATATATCTTGCAAAAAAGATAAAAACAACTTAACCAACGTTTAGTTCTCAAAAAACTACGTAGGTCTGATTTCCTTATCACAATTGAGGAATATGTAGGAGCAAGGGAAACACCCTTGTCGACCACAAAAAGATAAAAAAATACAAAAAGGCATAAAAAGACATAAAGACATAAAAGGGAAAAAAACAAATTGAAGTCATATTTGCACACTTGATTAAAGGTTGTCGTCCCTTGTGACGGACGCGTGGGGTACTAATACCCTCCCCGTGCGTAAAAAAAACTCCCGAACCTTTCACACTTAAAGTTCGTAGACCACACATTTTCCGGTTTTTCCAACATTTCCCTCGAATAAACATTGGTGGCGACTCCGCGCATTTTCCTTTCTTGGAAGACGCACCTGTGAGTCTCGCGTCGCATTCCTGCCGAAGGGTAGGTTGTGACAGTGCTGCTAAAAGAATAATGAGATATTTGTTAGGCACTATAAATCTAGGGTTATGGTATCCTAAGAATTCCTCTTATAACTTAATAGGATTCTCTGACTCTAATTTTTCTATATGCAAAATTGAAAGAAAAAGTACTAGTGGCACTTGTCATTTCATTGGTTTTGCTCTAGTATCATGGCATAGTGAAAAACAAAATAGTGTTGCCTTATCCACTGTAGAGGCAGAATATATTTTTGTTGGAAGGTGTTGTGCACAAATAATCTGGATGAAACAACAACTTTTTGACTATGGTTTAAAACTTGGTCATATACTTATCCGTTGTGACAATACAAGTGCAATTAATCTGTCCCAAAATCCTATTAGGCACTCTAGAACAAAGCATATTGAAATAAGGCATCACTTCCTTCGAGATCATGTTCAAAAAGGGGATTGCATATTAGAATTTGTTGACACAAAGAATCAGTTAGTTGATGTCTTCACAAAACCTCTCCCCAAAGAATACTTCTTTGCTATTAGAAGAGAATTAGGACTCATAGACCTAAATAACTTAGAATCCTAGACACTTTGGATGTTTATATTGTTTAATTATTGTCATACCCTAATTTCTTCCGGGGAACATTGTTTGTTGGCATGCGACCTTCATTTGATGACCTCAAAATGTTTAACACCCATCCTTGTGTTATCCGTAAAGTTCCGAGATGTTTCGGGAAAAAATCGGAGTGTATTCAGCAAAGTGGGGTGTGTGTAAATAAACATTTACACTCTAATTTCATCTGACGACCATTGTTGATCACTTCGAAAGGCTTAACACTCATCGCGGTGGAATCCGTAAAGTTTCGTGAGATTTCAGAAAGAAAAAAACCAAAAATACAAAAATGGGGGGTGAACTTATCAAGACAGGGGTGTAAATAGCAATTCGAATCTAGGCCCTTCTGGGACCTTTTGGAAGTTGGGTTGCTTAAGGAGGAGGCAACTGGGCGGCAAGCTCCTCCACGTTGTTGAAAAATGGTTTCTGGGGCTTCCGTGGCTTCCATAATGCTTCTGTAAAATATCCGAAAACCTTGGGTAAGCATATTTCACTTAACATTGGTGAAAAGGAAGAGAAAAAAAGATGAAAATCAAATCCGAAACACTTCCGTAACTTTTCCGTAAAGTACGAAAAGGGAGGTGAACTTAGTAATTGGGGTGCGCTTAGAAATCTTCCTCAAGAAGCCTCTGGGCGGCAAGCACTTCCCTTTTTCCCTATAAATAGGGGAGGGGGGCTATTTCAAAATGTTCATGACCCCTAGGCTATGCATTTAAGCTATTTTGGGTAAAAAACACGTTTCCGTGAAGAAAAATCGAGTCGAAGTGCTTCCGTAACGCTTCCGAGACGTTTTCGTGAGCAAATCTGTAAAGATTTTCCTCCGTTCTTCACCCTTCTTCGTCCATTCTTCGTTCGTTCATAGTTCTTCAACCGGTAAGTGTTCGAATCCGAGCCTTTCAATTCATTTCTTGTTTCGTTTGCTTTCATCTTCATTTCGCTTACTTTCAGTTTTCTTTTCTTCTGCTTTAACGAGTTTTTTACCGTTTATTTAAGCCATTTTCTCACCTAATAAATGATAAAATGAATTTCAACCGATCATTTGTGTTGTAATCTCGTTTAATCACTGTTAAAACAAAATCTAACTGATCGTTCACGTTGTAACCACGGTTAAACCAAAAAAGGTAAAATAATAATAAAATAATCAAAATATCTTGAAAAAATAATAATAAAATAATCAAAATATCTTTGAATAAAATAATAAAAAAAAATCAATCGGACATTTTTCTTTGGAAGTTTCCTTGAATGAATTGACTAATAACCAAAGTGAAACTACGACTAAAATCAACTCACAAATCAAGCTTCTTCCGCAAAAGTCACTCAAAACCGTTTTAAGGTCCAACGCCTTAAACGGTCTTCTTTGCTTTTATCGGTTTACATGGACCATTCAAAAGCATAAAATCAACACATAACTTTACCGCTTTTGCAAGAACTACGTAGGTCTAATTTCCTCATCGCAATTGAGAATACATAAGAGCAAAAGCCCTGCTTTTGTCGACCACCCCAAGAGATCGTTAATGGTCCAACGCCTTAACGTTTCTCTCCTTTCAAAATCAAAAGATCATTTAATGGTTCAACGCCTTAAATGACCTTTTGTTCGGTTTAAATATATCTTGCGAAAAAGGATAAAAATGACTTAACCAACGTTTAGTTCTCAAAGAACTACGTAGGTCTAATTTCCTCATCACAATTGAGGATACGTAGGAGCGAGGGAAACATCCTTGTCGACCACAAAAAGATAAAAAAATACAAAAAACATAAAAAGCATAAAAACACAAAAAGACATAAAAAAAGGGAAAATAAAACATTTTGAAGTCATAAGGTATCTTCGCCTACCACCTGACACGGTGTCCCTGGATGACAAAAGATGTATAAGACGATGTCAGTTTCTTCGCGTCAATGGGCTCGTTTGCCCATAGTTGACGAAAGGTGCGGGTAACCATAAGGTAACCCCGCATGTCACCTGACTTCACGGGTCAGGACGACAAAAGGTGCAGGAAACGATGTTAATTTCTGCATGCTATCATGCTTTGAGTCTTACAGATAGCAAAAGAATGTTTATACGAATAACCACTTGGGTATTTCCGCCTGCCCCCTAACTTCACGAGTTAGTACTGACAGAGGTTGTCTACGTGGAAGACGACGTAAGTCTCCGCGTGTCGACGGGCTTGTTGGCCGCGATTGACAAAGGGTGCAGAAGACGACGTTAGTCTCTGCATGCTATCATGCGTTGAGTCTTAGAGATAGCAAAAGAATGTTTATACGGATAACCACTTGGGTATTTCCGCCTGCCAGCTAACTTCACGAGTTAGTACTGACAGAGGTTGTCTGCGCGGAAGACAACGTAAATCTCCGCGTGTCAACGGGCTTGTTGGCCATGATTAACGAAGGGTGCAGAAGACGATGTTAGTCTCTGCATGCTATCATGCGTTGAGTCATAGAGATAGCAAAAGAATGTTTATACGGATAACCACTTGGGTATTTCCGCCTGCCCCCTAACTTCACGAGTTAGTACTGACAGAGGTTGTCTACAGGGAAGACGACATAAATCTCCGCGTGTCAACGGGCTTGTTGGCCGCGATTGACAACGGGTGCAGAAGACGACGTTAGTCTCTGGATGCTATCATGTGTTGAGTCTTACAGATAGCAAAAGAAAGTTTGCGGGTTACCGTCGGGTGTCTCCGCATGCCACCGGACTCTTGGGTCACGGTAACAAAGGTGGGGTGGTCAACAAAAGCAGGGCTTTTGCTCCTACGTATCCTCAATTTGTTATGAGGAACTCAGACCTATGTAGTTCTTGATAACTGTGAGACTAAAATAGTCTCGGTGTTTTTTCACTAAAAGGCAAACATGCTTTAGTAAAGAAACAAAACCTCCAACTGATCAGAGCAACATATGTTTTTTTTTTATGAAAAACAATGCATCTATCGGGGAAGGAGAGTATGCTGATGAAATTTTCTCATAACCATAAATGAGACTTTGGGTGTTAGCATTTCGTTTCTAAACGACAATTTAGAGGAAATACTGGGTCCAACAAAAATAGAAGAAAATCACTCGAAGTGTATCAATCTCACACGGGTAAGTGTTTCATCCTAATTCCGAACCATAGATATGTCATGACTTGGTTTTGCAAATCATTTCCAATAAAATCAAAGATTACATGCGTGATCATGGATCAATAGGACTTTTTCTTGGGAATGGTTTGTTTTTTTTTGTGGGAAATTTGGCTTTGAGTGTTTCTTGGCCTTTTCCATTTCTTTTTTTTGTTTAGTGTGAGGCGAACAAGTCACCGGCACACAGGATTTTGGTTGGCAATCAAAGGGAGAGGACCACTTTAGGTCGTGGTTTCCTTTCTTTTCTTGTTTACTTGGTGACAATTCTGTATTGTTCAGATGTTGTCTGGTCCAAAGACCTTTTCTGCATATTTCTTCTGTTTTCTTCCGATCATTGATCGGGAATTTTCGTTCCTTTTTTGCTTTCTCCCACTTTTTCTTGATTGGGAATTTTCTCTTTTTGCTGTCTACCGATTCTTTTGATCGGGAATTTTCTCCTTTTTGTTTTCTTTTGAGGGCAAGGTTTATGGTGAGTTGGGACTTTGGCTCAAGGCTTGTAGAACGGATGGACATGATATATGTCAGGGTGTTGGTCTGGCTAGTGGTTTAGGGATAAAGGGGATGTCCCACATTATTTCCATGACACACATGCAACAATGATGATTAGGAAATTTTATGCAAAGCTGGTCACGCATGCTCCCATGTGGACACTCAAGCATCAAGTTTTTATGGTCATGTGACACTAGGGCTCAGGATTCATTTTTTCCTAATTAAGTCAACCCAGTGTTTCCAAAATATGTTCTTTTATCAATTCATGCATTCATCCGAGTCCATTTTGGGTGTTCGGAAAAATTTTCACAGCATTCACCCTTCAGGTGTATACACATTTTTTTTCAACAAAACCCTTTGTTTTGATCGGTGAATCTTTTTTCAAAGAAAAACTGGAAGCTAATTCTTTTCAAAAGCGTGCTGGCTTTTAGTCAACCAAAGTATTTTTATTTTACTTTCCTGTTTTTTGTTTTTTTTTCGTGAGGTATTTTGCTACCTAAACATATGTATATTTTTGTGAGGTATTTTTGCTATATACATGCGTATCCAAGGTATCTTGCTACCTAAACATATATATATATATATATATATATTTTTTTTTTTTTTTTTTTATTTTTTTTATTTTTTTTATTTTTTGTGAGGTATGACTACCTTCCGAGCTTCTGCTTGTTTTATTTAAATTCCTAGGATCATGAGCAACTAGGTGTGTCCTACTATGACTTGAGGAACAAAGGTGATCAAATAACAAGGAAAAATTTAAAAGGTACTAGGTTGCCTCCTAGTAGTGCTTCTTTAATGTCTTGAGCTGGACACGTGATGACTTTTCGATCATGGACCTAGTACTTTTGCTTACCTTTGGCTTTGGGCTTGGTCACCTATTGGTCGACCATGTGTCATAGGCAACGCTCTAACCTTTTTGTGGATGAGCTGAGGTGAACTCTAGAGGTAGTGGCGGTGTGCCTTTTGCCCACTAGTACCCAAGGGTCCTCTGAGGGTGAGGGTACTAGTACCCAAGGGTCCACCCTTATAAGAGATTGACTCATCGAGAGGGCTAATCATCCCAAATTCAAAAGATTGGACAGTAGATGTAGGAAATCTATGCATTTAACATGATTTTTAGGGATGTAGATGCATGCAACCTTTGTCTTGAAATGCGAACTTCATATGGAACAATGCAATGTAATGGAGAGTTGTACAATGTTCATGACATTCTTTCCTTATTTTGTGATTTTGATTTGATTTTTTTTTTGGAAAACACAGATTGACTGTCCATTTGAAAGAGGTGATAATTTATGCAACCTTATCCTATCTTTTGCAAATCTCTTCGGGAACTCTCTCAGAGGGTATGTTTTGTTTGATTTAGTCACTTGACCATTTTGGAGTGACGACAATGGAGTCGTTCGATGTTTAATCAATCCATTGAAATTCGAGGATTTGTCCCCCTTTTTTTTTGTTTAAAAACATCGACGGGTGAGAACTTTGATCTGCCCCTAGGTTCGCTGGAGGCTCATGCATGGTCCCCCTGATTGCCCCAGTGTAAGGCTTTGAGGTACCAATCGTTGTCTTTCGTCATGACCTTGTAGCCGGGAACCTATTGGGTTAGAACTTCTAATCTGCCCCTAGGTTCACTTGAGGTTTATGCATTGTGCCCCTCATTGCCCCAGTGTAGGGCTTTGAGGTATCAATCATTATCTTGTTTTCACAACCTTGTAGCAAGGAAGAATGAAAGAAGCGACTGATTCTCAAAAAGGACTTTCAAGAAACAGTTGAAGGATTTTTCAATTGGCAGATTAAGTCAAATGACTCCTATTCTTGATAACTCACTTCTCTCTCAAAAAGACAAACTTTCAGGAATGATAAAATGAGCTCACATGAATGTCTATATTTTTACTTGAAAACACAGTCAATCAAATGCCCTTTTTTTTTCTTTTTCTTTTTGAACTCTTTTTTTTGCTTTACTCGTCGTTTTACGACACCCTCACCAAATGTGTAGCACGAGTAATTTTTGATTGAATGGTCTTAGAAGTCCAAACTCAGGAGCGCATGTCACTTGAGCAAACAAACCAATGGCTTGCACCCACATTCCAGTGGAAGGAAAGATGTAATTTACGAGAGGATGAGGGACAAAGATGTCAAATTTATCCATTTTATTTAGCATTGTAACTATGGTTTACATTAATGGCATAAACTTGAAAATCCTGATGAGTCATTAGAGACATCTAACAACAACCTTCAAATTGCCCCATGTGTGGCATCTCTTGTCAATGTCAGGACTTACACGCGATTCTCCTCAAATTTCAGCCAGCCCGCATCAATTAGACTTTGCATCTTACGCTTCGAGGTCATACAATGCTCAATGGAATGTCCCAGAACTCCTCCATGATATGCACATGTTGTGTTTGAGTCGTATCCTCAGAAAAATGGAGGTTGAGGAAATCTAGCAAGGGTTATGGCTACCATTGCATTATCAAGTAGATAAGGGAACAAGTTAGCATAGGACACCAGAATTGGGGTGAATTCTACAGGCTTTTTGCTGCAAAATTCCTTCCTTGGTTGGTGTTTTGGTTCGTTCTAAAGGTGGTGTTTAGCATTGGTTGTGTGGTATGTGGGTTTTGTGGTTGATTTAGGGATGGCCTTTGTGGATAATTGGGTGGTGGGTAAGGAGAAGGGTTGTTGTTGGCTGAATAATGACATTGTTGGGTTGGTGGGAAACTTGGCCGTATAGGAATGGCAGTCACAGCATGGGTTTCTCCCTCCTTCTCATCCTTTTCATTTGCCCCAGTTTTCTCATTCATCAAAGCAGGATGATCAAATTTGCCTCTTTTAAGACCCGTTTCGATCCTTTCCCCGACGAAGACCAAATCCACAAAGCTTGAAGGTGCATACCCCATCATTTCTCATAGTAAAACACTGGTAATATGTCTACTATTATTGTGATCATCTCTTTCTCCGTCATTGTAGGTGCCACTTGAGCTTCCAGGTTTCTCCATCTTTGGGCGTATTCATTGAAAGATTCGTGCCCCTTTTTGCACATGTTCTGTAGTTGCATCCTATCTGGAGCCATGTCAGAATTGTACTGATACTGCCCAACGAAGGCAACCATTAGGTCCTTCCATGAATGGATTCGAGAAGGTTCCAAGTTAGTGTACCAAGTAACAGCTACCCCAGTAAGACTTTCTTGGAAGAAATGTATCAGCAGTTTCTCATCTTTTGCGTATGCCCCCATCTTCCGACAATACATCTTTAGATGGTTCTTAGGTCAAGTAGTCCCCTTGTACTTGTCAAAGTCCGACACCTTGAACTCGGGAGGGGTGATGATATTGGGTACTAGGAACAACTCTTCTAGGCTAGCACAGGCATAATCTTCGCCTCCTTCAATGGCCCTGATCCTTTCCTCTAGATGATCCAACTTTGCCATTTCTGCCATAGCATGAGGGTTTTTACCCGCTGTGGAATGCAAGAGGTGTGGTTTTGGGTGATACTAAGGGTCCTCCAAAGTGTTTTGCAGGGGTATACCACCAACTGCTTGCCTTTCAGTAGCATATCCGAGACAAGGCTCGAAGTTGGCTAGATTCTGGTGGGGAATTTCATGTGTCTCCCCCACGGTTTAAGAGACATGTGCATGATCAGATTGAGGTTGTTGGCTTTCAATGAGTATGGGAGCAGAGTTATTGACATCCTCACTGGGAATGTATGCCACATTGGGTGGTGTATAGTTGGGAGGCAAGCCATATGGTGGGACAACATGCTTATTTTTTGCACTAAATGAGGGCCGCCCGTACCTCCCAACTCTTTGCCTTCCAGACCTACCATATCTGGGGTTGGATGATTTATTTGGTTGAGGCCATATGGGGGGCAAGTCCACCTCAGCAATGGTGCTGGTAGCAGCTATTGCAGCCGCATTGACCTCTATTATCTCCTTTATGCTCATCATGACCTCAATCATTGTGGCCATTTGCTATTTCAAGGCCTTTGTGTCAGCCTTCATCTGCTCTTGCACCTTCTCTACTTCACTCAGTACTCTAGCTCTAGCATGAGTTTGGTAAGGGCACCGTAAAGTGTGTTCTTTTCTTTTAAGTTCATTTTTTTCAAGGAAAGAATGCAATGAGAAATGCAACCAATGAAAAGCATGAATGTATGCGAATGATGCACAGTTGACGTATTGCAAATTTTTACGCAGGACATGGGGTTGAATCAATTTAGATTTTCAACATGGTCCATGACATCTTTGTCAAGGTGAAACTAGAAGTAACAAGGACATCAATAGTCCTAAATGTGTTTGGCAGTAGATGAAGCAGCAATGTAACCCGATCCATCTTTTGCCCCAATTTTTTTGCTAGATGGTTACTTCCATACTTCAACTTGACTTGATGAACCTTTTCGTAAAAGCATGAGCTTGGTCCAACCCCATAACCCAATAATTTGACAACATTTCCTAGAGATGAATGACTCGAGCATACTTAAGCTATGCATGGCAAATGTAATTATGAAATTGAGATGCCCGAAGAAACATCTTTTCGTAGTTAACCATGCCTTAGGTACCATGTTCAATCATTTTGTTTTTAAGTGAAATGGGTTTATGATCCCAACATGGTTGGCTCATGGTACCAAACATATGCAACTAAGAATGCAACGTGAATTTTCATGCTTCCTTTTTTTGTTTTTGTTTTGCAGAGGAAAATGCAAGGATCATGCATGAGCAAACATGAAAACAAAAGGTATGCAAAAAAACATGTTAGATGCATATGCATGGTAATGAAATGACTTATTCAAAATGCAATACATGAAATGATGAGTGACAACTGCAGGAACGATACGTCCATTACGATGCCATGAAGAGATGCTTATGCGATGCATGATATGAATGCATTTACGGACACGAGAGCCCGAAAAATCATCTCTTCTTACTTGCGGATTCGGGGGCATAGTGCCCCATGTGTGCAGTTAAGAAGGTGATATGGACCTTCCGGGTTCTCATGACAAAAGACGAGACCAACATACAACGCATGCGTGAGAACATGATGTAGATGCGCAAAAGCGCAACAGGGGGATGTACACAACATGACAATATCCTCAAATAATCATACATCAAAGGCGTACATGACATTTAGGTTATATGCATGGAGTGTTTAAAAGGCACGCCGCGTGTTCGCTTCGTGCCCCTATTTTAGGGACCTAAACGGGAGGAACTAAAAGGCTTTTAGTGATAATTCCCAAGGTGGTCATATCTCTCTTGATGGTTTCTAGAGGTATCGTCCCCTTTGAAAAAAAAAACATATTGCGGCAGTAGGGACTACCAGCAACAATATGTTATCAAAAAGAAAAACTCTAGATGAGGGTTCACTGTTGTCGCAACATGCCCTTTTGCGGGCGAGCGAAGCGAGGCTCATAGGTGCGCTTTCCAAAGGAGGAAAGATGCGCGGAGTCGCCACCAACGTTTATTTGTGGAAAACGTCGGAAAAACCGAAAGAAACTGGTCACAACGAAAATTCTAAGTTCGGGAGTTGTATTTACGTTTGAGGAAGTTATTAGCACCTCTCACGTTTGTCTCAAAGGACAATAGCCTATTTTTTGGAATTGCGAAATTGTGTTATCTTACCTTTTATTTCTTTTTATTTTTATTTTTGAGGTCGACAAAAGCGGGGCTCTTGCTCCTACGTACCCTCCATCGAAGAGGAAATCAGACCTACGTAGTTCTTTTTTAAGGGTGAATCAAGCGATTCTTTTTACTTGGAAGGTGATCATTTTAAGGCGTTGGACCTTAAAAATGATCCATTTACTTGGTAAGAAAAACTGAGATATTGAACTTTCAAATCCTTTTTTAGTGACTTTTTTGTGGACGAGCTTGACTTTGCGGGTTGATTTGAGCCTTAGTTTCACTTTAGTTATTAGTCAATTCAATTAAGAACGAGAAATCCCAAAGAGAAATGTCCGATTGATTTTTCCGCTTTATTTTACTAAAAGGTATTTTTGATTATTATATTATTATTTTACCTCTTTTTTTTTATTTCCAACATGGTTACGGCACGACCGAACGGTCGGAATTCATTTTAACAGAAATTAACGGATATTACAAATCAAATGATCGGTGGAAAGTAAATGAAAACGAGAATAAAAATACACGAAACAAATGGGGACCACCACGGGTACATAGAATGAATTGAAAAACTCGGTTTGGGGTTGAAGACTGAAGAAAAATGAAGAACGAACGATGAATCTCGAAGAACGGTTGAAAATCTTCACGTAATTACCCACGGAAACGTTACGGAAGCGCCTCGGCTTGGATTTTCTTCACGGAAACAATTTTCCTCAGCAATTTCAAGAGAATACGAAGTGCCAAGAAGGCTGAACCCCTTCCTTCTTCATTCCTCCCCCTATTTATAGAAAAATAGGGGAGGAGCTTGCCACCCAGCTCGCCCAGGTGAGCCAGGTTGCTTCCTCCAGAAGCAACCGCCTTCTGGACGAATGAATCTAGAAGGCCCAAGTGGGCTTGGTTGCTATTTACACCCCCTTTTTACTAAATACACACCCTTTACTTTTTTTGGTGATTCCTTTTCTGTAACGTTACGAAACTTTACGAATTTCGTAACGACACTTATTTTCTTTCCATGAGGTTACAAAACCTTACGAATCATGCATTTACTCTTTTTTAGCTTTCAAAAAAGTTACGGAAACTCACAGATTGCGTAACAATACTTCCTTTTGGTTTCTGTCACATTACGACATTTCACGGATGGCATAACCACGCTTCCTTTTGATTTCCGGCGCGTCTCGAGACTTCACATATTGTGAAACAAAGGGTGCCAAGTACTTCGAAGCGGTCAATCAAAAGTTGCATGCCATCAAGCAATAGTCCCCGGACGAAATTAGGGTATGAAAGTTGCCCCTCTTTACTTACCTTTTATCGGAGATAAGAGGAAAGCAAAGATAAAATACTGATTTCGTCCGTCTTTACCCTTTCTGTGATTAGTCTATGACGACTCCCGTCTCTCCTTCTTCTTTTTTCTGCACAACACAAAACAAAACACAAACAACAAAAACACCAATAACATAATATACATATATACACATGTTTGGCGAAGGAACCGATCGGGAAAATAACAAAAACCACATTTCCCAGTCACCGGAGCCACCGCACCTGATGGTGGAGGACGCATGAACAGCGTTAGGCAATCAATTCATGGGTCTCCGAACAAGATTGGAGAATGGAGAATTGGCGAACAACGCTAGGCAATCAATTTGCGGGGCTCCAGACTCATTGGTGGAGGATGCATGAATGACAATCAATTCATGGGGCTCCGAATAAAAGTGGAGAATGGAGAATTGGCGAACAGCGCTAGGCAATCAATTCGCGGGGCTCCAGACTCGTTGGTGAAGGATGCATGAATGATAATCAATTCATGGGGCTTCGAATAAAAGTGGAGAATGGAGAATTGGCGATCAACGCTAGGCAATCAATTCACGGGGCTCCAGACTCATTGGTGGAGGATGCATGAATGACAATCAATTCATGGGGCTCCGAATAAAAGTGGAGAATGGAGAATTGGTGAACAGCGCTAGGCAATCAATTCGTGGGGCTCCAGACTCATTGGTGGAGGATGCATGAATGAAAATCAATTCATGGGGCTCCGAATAAAAGTGGAGAATGGAGAATTGGTGAACAGCGCTAGGCAATCAAGTCGCGGGGCTCCAAACTCATTGGTGGAGGATGCATGAATGACAATCAATTCATGGGGCTCCGAATAAAAGTGGAGAATGGAGAAGTGGCGAACAGTGCTAGGCAATCAATTCGCGGGGCTCCAGACTCGTTGGTGGAGGACACATGAACAACACTAGGCAATCAATTCATGGGTCTCCGAACAAGATTTGTTGGCAGGACCGAATGGTCCACCGGGTTTTTTCCACCTAAAAAGGCAAATATGCTTTTTGCAAAGAAAAATAAATCATTTGCGAGAGCACCATATCTTAGAGAAACAATATACTCATGCCAAGGGTAATCTTCCTTGTAACCGAAAATGAAGGGCAGGATGTCAAATTTTAGCTTTTAAATGAACATTCAGGGGAAACATTGGGTTAAGCTGAAACTGGGAATAAATCACTCATAGTGTATAAAAACTCACACAGGCAAGTGTTTTACCCTAATCCCAATCCATAACTGCACCATGACTTTATTTTGCACACGATTTCCTATCGAATCAAAGATCACACGTACGATCACGGATGAATAGGATTTTCTCAAGGGTAGTGTTTTTGGAGGGGAAACTGGGTGCTTCGGTCTTTTCCTCTTTGTTTAAGTGGGACGGGATATCGCCAGTCGAGAATGACTTTGAATGGCAATCCCAAAGTAAGAACCGCCAAAAATGGGTTTTCCTTTGCCGGTAGTCATTTACCTTGCCGAAAATTTATCTGGTCTGAATACCTCCAGTTCTCTTTCTTTCATTGATCGAGAATTATTCTGTTTTCCTCCGATCTTTTCCTTTTTACTTTACTCCAATCTTTGATTGGGAATCCTTCTTTTTCTTTCTTTTCATTTTTTATTTTCTTTCTTTTCATTTCTTCCTTTTCTTACTTTTTATTTCTCCCTCTCCATTTCTTTCTTTGGGAAATTAGGTTTCAGCATTCGTCATTTGCTCTCCCTTGAGGAGATTTCGTTGTGCTTTGCTTCGGAGGAAAGGATGAGGATTCTTTTTTATAGGCCAAGGTTCAACAAAGTCTAAGGTTGTGTCTCAATGGGGTCTTTTATCGTGGGAGCCCAATCTTGATATCTGGGGCAAAACAAATTTGTGTGTCAAGGTGTCGGTCTCGGGCCGAACTTCCATATTATTCCACAAGGCATGTGCAACAATGATGATTTGGAAACAACGTGCAAAATTAGTCATGGCCACAGCCAGGTGGGCACTCAAGCATCCCATTTATGGCATTGTGATACTACGGTTGGGAATTTACACAAACAGCCCCAACGTTTCCAAATTATGTTCTTCCATTAGTTCAATGAATTCATCCATTTTTATCTTGGTTATTCAGGAAAATAAACTCTTAGCGTCAGTCCCTTGTTTCCAGAAGATACGTTTGCTCTCTACGAATGATTTATGCTTCCTACGACCATAACATGTCGACTTTCGAGGTCTTTTTTTTTTTTCCTTTTTGTTTCATTTTTATGTTCACAAAAACTATACATCCATTGCCATTTACCAGAAAACTTTTCTTTGTACACCTACATTCCTATACATGATGAACTTTTTCTATACACGCATTAGAACTCTTTTTCTTGACGTCAACACGATCTATATACAAACCCTATTCATGCTCAAAGATTTCTTTTTTTTTCGTTTTTTCCACACATACCCGTAGTTTATACAAAAGTTTCTTTATATACACTCGTCGCTCATACACACAAGAATTTCTTTTCACACATTATTTACACACACAAAATCCTTTTATACACATTTTCCTTTTACATATATATAAATAAAAACCTTTTTCTTTTCTTTATGAACATGACATTTATTCACAATGCTTCTTTCTCTTTATCACGATTTTGGTTCATTTTATTTTTAGGACGACGTTCATAAATGAAAAACTCTACACGATTCCGGAATTTCAACAAACACTATTGACAACAATGAAATAAGTACTAACGTAATAGTTCAAACGACATGTATGCACAAAACAAAAGTCAATCAAAACGAAACAAACGTTAGTCCCTCAGTTAAACAAAAATAAAATGATACGTAACAGATAATAGAGGAAACATAAAAAGAGAATATGGATCTAGGGATCTCCCAATCATGTGGCTTTGCTCCCAAGAAATCAAGCAAATCGGTCATCTCCTCGTCCATGCGGGCCTCATCTGCCTTGCCGGGAGCCTCTATAGGTGCCTCTACAGGTGCCTCCCCTGCCTGGGCCTCAGGCCAATCCCCGGGCCATGCGACCTCTGCCCTGAACTGATCCGGAGTAGGGCATGGAAAAGGAGGGAAACCCTGACTCTGCAGGCTAAGGCTGAGCTGGTAGAGGCACTCATGGGTCTGCACGTGCGCCCTGTGGTTGGCCGCCTGCTGGCGAACCAAATGCCGTAAATACCGCTCCGTGTCAAATGACCCAGCTGGGTCAGCCTGAGGAGGTGGCGGCGGTACGTCTGGGGCCTGTGGGTCACCACCCTGTGCCTGTCTAGCTGTGCAGTACATCTCTATGAAAGCCCGGGTGATTGGCGGTCGAATCACCTTACTAGGTGTGACAGGAACCCCGAACTACTGGCAGAGACCCGTGATCTATGCCGGAAAACCCAGGGCCCTGTTAGACTTATCTGGGTCTAGAGGGTGCCTGGTAGGTGGCATACCTGCAAATAGATAAATGGCATCAGCGATCAACTGAGCCACATGAAGGCTCATCCGTGTTAGGATGGCATACACCAGCTGACACTTCGGCAGAGGGAGGTCGGAATTATGATCGCTGGGCAGGATGTTGCTAAGCAGCAATGTCATCCATGTCTGGGTCAGGGTAGTCATGTTGGTGCGCATGATCCACACCCGTCTCCTGGCAGCAGTCTGGCAAAATCCTGTCCCGGTATACACAGCAACTGGGCGATGGCCTCCTCATCAAACCCATCGGCCCGGTTCCTCCTCTGGCCATACTCGCACTCCTGGCCCTCCTCCAGCACTAAAGGGTATCCCAGGAACTGGCCAAGGGCATCCGCATCGAACGGGATCAACTGACCCCTCACCCAAGATCACATATCCCGCACGCCCTCCTGTGTAGGCCAAGCATTGGCATAAAATTCCAGGACTGTGTCTGGGTCGAACTTGGCCATGGGGGTAACCAGCGATGTCCACCGCTGGCGAGCTATCTCTTCCTGGAAGTTGGTGTACTCATCGTCCCTGAGCTGGACGCGTCTCTCTCGGTGGAATGACCATCCTTTGATGGCCTCGAAACACTGCTGGTGCTCAGCACTCCGGAAGCGATGGTTGTCATACTCAGGAGCGGCACTGGTCCCTTCAGCCGCTTTGTCCTTCCTGGATCTCTTTGCAGGAAGCTTTCTCGGAGCCATTTCCTACGAGGACAAACATTTTGGGAAGTTAGTTTTACAAGATAATGCTTATCTTAACGCAAAAATGACATGCTAATCCTTCCGATTTAGAACGAACTCATGCACACGTTTAATGTAACACATTTATGCACATGCGTATGTGTAAAATATCCTACTATTTATGTCAACATACAAGGACATCCAACACATTCTAGTTACCACACATATATATACATCTTTGAAAAGAACACACATTCTCGTGCTCAAGGCATTGTGTCAAAATTTACACCTAATCACATCCTAAATATTTTGCTATCACAAACTACGTACACATATTTGAAGTATTTATCATACAAATTTTTGTTGTTTCACTCACATTTGCACATTGGAAAGCTAGTTACGTCATGCACATACTTGCATTTGAAAAGGAAATTCCATGCCATCATATATTCATTTAGGAAGCGTCCTAGGCCCTTTTTGACATGGGTACATTTTCTAAAAGGCTCCTAATGCTACCTATCCTCAAATACGCATATGTTGAAAGACATTTTTCTGCTACTCATTCACACTTTGCAAGGAATTTTATTCACATATATACACACCATTGAAAGGTGTTTTCCATGCTACCTATATTTTCACACATATTTACAT
Source organism: Glycine soja (assembly GCF_004193775.1). Taxonomy (NCBI): domain Eukaryota; kingdom Viridiplantae; phylum Streptophyta; class Magnoliopsida; order Fabales; family Fabaceae; genus Glycine; species Glycine soja. The sequence continues at coordinate 25,646,729 of NC_041007.1, read as the reverse complement.
ACCATTGAAAGGTATTTTCCATGCTACCTAGGTGCAAAGTACCCCTCATGGGGCAGCCAAATTCGAGTAAAAACTCTCACAAGCATGTTCTAATTTTCATGCCTTTCCACTTTCAAAACCAAAATTTAGACTTTTAGACATAAGCCATGTTTCCTTGCATTGAAACTAAAAGCTTGGGTTCCTAAGCTTAGAATTGCATGTGGGCACCTATTTCGAATCCTCTATGCTGTCCCTATGTATATAAAACAGTCCCACAATCACAATCTTACAAAACTATATTCATATGTCATTGGGGAATTTCACCGAGCACTTGGTGGGCGCGTGTTTAGGCATAAATTGCAAGAGAATGGGGGCAATGTGGCATGCCCCATTGTTTCAGAATACAACATAGGCCTAAGGCCATCCCCTACAACCCCTCAACTCTAACAAATCAAGCATAAAAAGCAACCCAAAACTGCCCCACAAATATGAGTACATTCTCACAATTTAGAGCACCAAAAGATGAACAAAAGGCACCAATGGAAAGCAAAAAACTCAAGGATTGAATACTTACTTGCTGGAGTGAGTAGGAATACCAAAATGAAAGCAAAATGCGACCAAAAGTGGCTTGGGGGAGCAAAAACCGCAAGCCTCGTGAGTTCTCTCTTTTGAATGAGGGGGGGGGGGAGTTTTTTTGGGTGCAGAAAACGTTCCCCACCCTCGTTTTTTATAATCTGGTGCAGGGGTTGCTCGCCCAGGCGAGCTAACCTGCCAATTTTTTTTTTTTAGGGGAAACATAACCATGGCCCCCCTACAGGTTAGCGTTCGCCTACTCGAACCTACTTAAGTTAGATCAGGCATCCATTACTTATTTTAAACAAACAATAGTAATAATTACTGCGAATTCAAAGGATACTGGGTTGCCTTGCAACGACGTTTTCTGCTTGTCCAGCGTCGGGAAGGGACGACGATCTGTCGATCGTGACCCTATCCTCCATTTGCATCTGTCCTTAGGTACCTGCAAGTAGGAAACAAACAATGCGCGACAAATTGTGACTGGGTCATCGTCTTACCTTGGTTGATTTCTGTCGTCAACTTGTCTCGACTTCTGACCATGGCCTAAGACAATTTTGCCCCTGTTATCACAAAATATGCATGTGTATGTGCATGCATGAATGTTTTCAATGCAATGATCTTCTTATTGAAAACTGGTTAGGTTCAGTTTTAATTAAGCGTTTGGGGCACCCCATGAACTAAGTGAAAAGGGGTCAGGTGATTACAAACTAACACAAGGTTTAAAACCAAAGTGAGGACTGAAGCCTTAACGTTTCTCTCCTTTCAAAATCAAAAGATCATTTAATGGTCCAATGTCTTAAATGACCTTTTGTTCGGTTAAAATATATCTTGCAAAAAATGATAAAAACAACTTAACCAACGTTTAGTTCTCAAAGAACTACATAGGTCTGATTTCCTCATCGTAATTGAGGATACGTTGGAGCGAGGGAAACACCCTTGTCGACCACAAAAAAGATAAAAAAAAATACAAAAAAACATAAAAAGCATAAAAACACAAAAAGACATAAAAAAGGGAAAATAAAACATTTTGAAGTCATATTTGCACACTTGATTAAAGGCTTACGTCCCTTGTGACGGATGCGTGGGGTGCTAATAGCTTCCCTGTGCGTAAAAAAAACTCCCGAACCTTTCACACTTAAATTTCATAGACCACACCTTTTTCGGTTTTTCCGACATTTTCCTCAAATAAATGTTGGTGGCGACTCCGCGCATTTTCCTTTCTTGGAAGACACACCCGTGAGCCCCGCGTCGCCCTCCCGCCGAAGGGTAGGTTGCGACAATTATCATGCTTGATTATGATGAATGTTTAACTTCGATTGTTTATGATGATTGATTATGATTATTGTTTACTTTGGTTGAGTAAAATGATTGTGTTTAATAGTTATTTTCCGTGCTTGATTATGATGATTGTTTACTTTGGTTGAGTAAAATGGTTGTTTTGCTTGTTTATGATGATTGACTACTTTGAATGTTTATAATAATTGCATTTGATGGTTGTTTTTCATGATTGTTCATACTCATAAAAGTTTTTGATTTCGTAATTTCATATTGATTACTTATAATCACATATTTGTCCTAATTTCTAGCATTAGCTGCCTTTAATTTCCTTGATATTTCAAACTTTTTGTATTGGCTTTATTTCAAATTTGGTTCTTTATATTTATGTTTTGAACTTGCTATTTATTTCTTCTTTGGTTATTTCTCTGTGGATGCTTTGGTCATTCATACTACTGTTTAAAACTTGATATGTTTCGAACTTGGTTGCTTTTTTTTATGAATGCTTTGGTCATTTATAAATACTATTTTGGACTTGTTTTGTTTGGTATGTTTAGCACTTGGTTGATTCCTCTGTCAATGATTGGTTATTATGTGAATGATTGTTTCTATTTCAGTGCTTTCGTCTTTTTGATGCTACCAAAGGGGGAGAGAATCATGTACGGTATAGGGTATATATCTTTTTTTGCAAACCTTTCTGAAAATATTTTTTGCTAAGCAATGGTTGCAAAATTAAGGGGGAGTGATCGTCTCGCAAAAGAAATATTATTTCAGTAATTGATTTAAGTTGGTTGTCATCATCAAAATGGGGGAGAATGTTGATGTATGTGTATGAAGGTTTTGATGATGCCAAGACAAAAACAACACAAGTTTTATTTCAAGTCCAAATCAAGACCAAGAAAAAAAAAGATCAAGAAGAAAGCTAAGTCTTAGTCTATCTTTAAATTGATTATAAAAAGTTTGAAAGTTGAAATTTGAAAATTGAAAATTTAAAATTGAAATTTGAAATTTGATATTTGAAATCTGAAAGTTGTAATCGATTACCACTTGTATGTAATCGATTACCAGTAATGGAACTACAAAAATTCAAATTGAAAAGTCATGACTTTGCATTGCATAAATGTGTAATCGATTACCAAAGAGTTGTCATCGATTACAAGTGAGGAAATTTTAAAAGTTACTCTGAAAAGTCACATCCCTTCATAAGTTTTTGAAAAACCACCAAGGGCCTATAAATATGTGACATATCTATGAAAGTTTTTTAGAGAGTTTTTCAGAACCTTATTGCCTTATCATTTCAAAAACAAATCATTGGCCAAACACTTGCAAATCAATTAAGGATTCTTTTAAGAACTTCAACTTCTGTACTTCAAAAAGAAAATTGTTGTGATCAAGAGGTTGTCTCTTGAATTGTGAGTTTCCTTAACACATGGGAAATGGATCCCTCGGTTGTTTAGAAGTTGTAAAAGGATTTTACAAAGTTAGTGGAAAATCTCAAGTGGGTTGCTTGAGGACTAGATGTAGGCACAGGAAGTGGCTGAACCAGGATAAAACGAGTTTATATTTCTCTCTTCCCTATCTTGGTTATTTTATCTCGCATAATTTTATCTTGCATACTTGAAGAATTTTGTTGATATAGTTTGCATCTCCATCTTCATCTTCATTATTCTTAACATATACATTTAAAAAGGGAATTGGAAGTCAATTAATCGAGAATTTTTTTAAAACTTAATTCACCCCCCTCTTAAGTTATTGAGGCCACTTGTCCAACAACTAGTACCCTCACCATTAACACTAGATGAATGATGACTCATGTTGGTTCCTAAGTTGTGGTTCTTTCCTTTTAGGGGTTTGGGAAATGTAAAAGCCAGGGTTCAAAAGAACTCAAGATAAGTGTGATAAACAAGAAGAAAGTATTATGCAATAACAAGATATACTAGGTGTGAATAGTAAAGAAAATAAGTTATGAAAGTAAGCAAGAAATTAAAGTGTAAGAAATATAAACAAGGCGGATCATAAGAGTGTTTGGATGACCTCATTTAAGGTTTCCAACAAAACACTCACTATCCTAAGGGAAAATTGCCTAAAATTATTACACACAAATGGAAGTTTGGTAACCTATTGGAGGCTCCCAACATACTCCCAATGAAAGGCCTTTTTGTTACAAAATTTGAAAGCAATGAAGGTAAACGTACAAGTGTCCAATTACAAAATTACAAAAAGTCCTTAATTCTGGTGGCTATTCTCTCTTTGGTGTTTCACTCAATTTGGAGTGCTTCTTAGTCCAATAGCTCTTAAGGTGGTTGGCCCGTTGCTTCTTGACTCAAATTCTTCAATGGATGGAACCAATCCTCCTTTCCAATTCCCTACATGGCAACTCACAAACAAGGAAACAAAGAGACAAGAAATAACCAAAGACCAAAAATAAAATGAAAGTTAAACCAATAGAGTTTTAACAAGAAATATTTTCAAGGATTATTCAACAATTAAAGGAATGAAAGTTAAACCAATATAGTTTAAACAAGAAAAATTTTCAAGGATTATTCAACAATTAAAGGAATGAAAAGCTCATAAAAGCAAGCTAGGACTCAAAGAAAAACCTAGAATGGCTCTAGAGTAGAGTAAAAAAACTATAAAAAAAGACTCAAGAAACCTCTAGTTTTGGCACTTAGTTTCACACTACTTTTCAATTGAAATTTCAGAACTAAGATTGGTATAAAATAGGCACCAATTATAGAACAAATTTTGAGCCAAAACAACAAGCACACTTCCCTTTCACTTTTCCTTTTTCTTGGACATTGATTTCCCTGCCAACTCGTGTGATTTTTATTATTTTATTATTTTATCCAAATCACTTGGTTCTTTTTTTTTAATTTTTTTCCAGATGTCTAGAAAATTCAGTAAAAATTTCAGCTTAAAGTTCATAGTGACCAATTCCTAGTAATTTTTACAAGTTTGTATGTTCAAGCTGCCCGCACCAACGATTTTAGACTTCAAATTTTTAAGCACGGTATATTGATTACCTTAGGCTTACTTTCAACCTTCCTATGTATGTTGAACTCGCTAGGAAACCTAAAAGTTCAATCACAAAAACTCAAATTCATAATAGACACAATCATAAGGAAACCTAAAAGTTCAAGAAAAGGTTTACAATCAAAGACTTTCTAAGAATTCTGCATGAACATGTTAAGGACTAATTAACATGCAAGATTTGAATCAAATCAACTAATAGGCTAAAAGAATTTCATACACTCAAATGAATTAGACAAAGAAATAAGAAAAATAAAATTCAGCACAACATAAGGTATCTTATGTGACAAGTTTCATGACTAGACATGACTTCTATGACAAAACTACAATAGGTGAACGTGTCACTCTAGATTTTTGAGGTTTTCTTCTACTTTAATGTTTTTGTAAGAATTTTATGGTTCAAGTTTCAGACACAAAAAATAGCAAGACAAACTCAACACAATTCATGGTTCAAGAACAAGAACAAAAAATTTGAACCATAGAAAATCAAATCTACCTTCTATAGCAAGTTTAATCAGTGGAAATTCTAAAGAATCATTCTAACAACATTCAACACAAGACATGAGAGGAGACACATGCAAAAAAATGAAGAAACAACAATGGAGGAGAAGGTAAAGTTGAAGATTAATGGTGGTTTAAGGAGCACCTACTTGAAAGCTCTGATTTCCACTTGATAGAAGCTTGCTTGAGAAGCTTCTATGGAGGCTGGATCTTTGAGCTTCAATGAGGTCTTTCAATGGTGATTTTCAACCATAGAGATGCAGTGGAAGATAAAGGAGAAGACATGAGAGGAAGCGCCTTCCACTAGGGAATAAGCCATGGAAGGAGGAGCTTCACCACCAAGAGAGTGTCATGGATAAAAAGCTTAGAGAGAAAACTTCAATGGAGGAAAAGAATGAGAGAGAGGGGGGGCACGAAACTGAAGGAGAAAAAGAGGGAGAGAAGTTGAACTTTAGAGTGTGTCTCACAAATTTCACATTCATCAAAGTTATAAAAGTTATAACAAGTGTTACACATGCTTCTATTTATAGCCTAAGTCACTAACTAAATGAAAGCTTTCTAGAGATGAGAAGCTAGAGCTTAGCTACACACACCCCTCTAATAGCTAAGCTCACCCCATGCCAAAATACATGAAAATACAAAAAAGTCCCTACTACAAAGACTACTCAAAATGTCCTGAAATACAAGGCTAAAACCCTGTACTACTAGTATGGCCAAAATACAAGGCCCAAAAGAAGGAAACCCTATTCTAATATTTACAAAGAAGAGTGGACCCAATCTTGGCTCAGAAATCTACCCTGAGGTTCATGAGAACCCTAAGGCCTTCTTTAGCCGCTCTAGTCCAATCATTTTAGAGTCTTCTATCCAATTTCCTTAGGGGGTAGGATTGCATCATTCAGTTCCCAAACATGATTTTGAGGTGATCAGCCTCACAATCACATTGTCACCACTTCAAGTGGACTAGACAACACAACCAAAGGATTTTCTAACTGAAGTTAAAGATCCAACACACAATTTGATGCAATCCTACCTCCCAAGGTCATTGGATAGAAGACTCCAAAAAGATTGGGTCAGAGATGCAACAGAAGACCCTAGGGTTCTTGTGAGCCTTAGGATAGATTTTGGGCCCATGGGTTAAGTAGGAGCCCAGTTATCTTTGCACATATTAGATTAAGGTTTCATTATTTTTAGGCCTTGTGTTTAGGGCTCCATAATGTAGGTAGGGTATCCTAGAAATGTAGGATTTTTCAGTCCTTGTATTTTAGGGCACCTTGACTATAGTTTTTGTATTAGGGGTAGTTTTGTAATTTCACATGCATTAAGTAGATATTTGATGTGCGTGTTGGGAAATAATTTAATTAAATTGGGATCCATGTGGAGCTTGTAGGCCTTGGATCTTATTCATCAATGGAGTCCTTTGCTTCTTGAAGATGAATGGCAGCGAAATGGAGAAAAAAGATGATTGGAGACGCCACTTCAAGGAGAAGATGAGTCAAGAAGAAGCTCACTACCATAGGAAGCCATGAATAAGAGCTCGAAGGAAAGAGAAGATGAGTGGACGGAAAGGGAGAGAAGGAGCATGAAATTTAATGCCTCAAATGAGGTCTAAACTTTGAAATGTAATTTTCAAATGATCAAAGTTGAAAAAATGCACATACATGGCCTCTATTTATAACCTAAGTGTCACAAAAAGTTAGAGGGAAATTTGAATTTCTATTCAAATTTCACTTGAATTTGAAATTGAATTTGTGGAGCCAAATTTTGGAGCCAAAATTTCACTAATTATGATTAATGAATTTTAGCTATGGTTTAGCCCACTAATCCAAGATCAAGTCCAAGATTCTTCACTAAGTGTGCTTAGGTGTCATGAGGCATGTAAAGCATGAAGGACATGCACAAAGTGTGACTATATGATGTGGCAATGGGGTGTAGCAAGCAAATGCTCAGCTCCCCCTCTAAAATTTAATTCGATTGAGCTTCTCCCAATTCAATTAAATTGATTTCCCAACACACACATCAAATATTCACTTAATTCATGTGAAATTACAAACCTACCCCTAATACAAAAACTATAGTCTAGGTGCCCTAAAATACAAGGGATGAAAAATCCTACATTTCTAGAGTACCCTACCTACATTATGGAGCCCTAAATACAAGGCCGAAAAATAATGAAACCTTAATATAATATGTACAATGATAAGTGGCTTCATACTTAGCCCATGGGCCCGAAATCTACCCTAAGGCTTATGAGAACTGTCGCAACCTTCCCTTCGGAGGGAGGGCGACGCGTGACTCGTGGGTGCGTCTTCCAAGAAAGGAATACGCGCGGAGTTTCCACCAACGTTTATTTGAGGAAAACATCGGAAAAATCGGAAAAGACGTGGTCTACGAACTTTAAGTAAAAGGTTCGAGAGTTGTATTTACGCTCGGGAAGGTATTAGCACCCCACGCGTCCGTCACATAGGACAGCAGCCTTTAATCAAGTGTGCAAACATGACTTCAATTTGTTTTATGTTCCCTTTTTATGTTCTTATGTCTTTTTATGCCTTTTTATATTTTTATCTTTTTGTGGTCGACAAGGGTGTTTCCCTTTGCTCCTACGTATTCCTCAATTGTGATAAGGAAATCAGACCTACGTAGTTCTTTGAGAACTAAGCAATTGTTAAGTTGTTTTTTTTCCATTTTTTCAAGATATGTTTTTATTGAATGAAAGGTCATTTAAGGCGTTGGACCATTAAACAATCTTTCGATTCTTTTGAAAGGAGAGAAAACATTAAGGCATTGTACCATTAATGATCTATTATTATTTTTGAAAGAGGTAATAAAGCTACATGTTAATTTTAGGCCTTTAGAAAATCTACGTTTAACCAATAAAAGCGGAAAAGACCATTTCAAGGCGTTGGACCTTTAAAAATGGCTTTTTTAGGCGATGACCAAAAGTTTGATTTATGAATTGATTTTAGCCTTAGTTTCACTTTGGTTATTAGTCGATTCGATTAAGAAAGGAAAATCCCAAAGAAAAACGTCCGATTGATTTTTTTGATTATTTTACTAAAAGATATTTTTTATTATTATATTATTATTTTGCCTCTTTTTGATTTTAAACGTGGTTATGGCATGATCGAACGGTTGGATTTCATTTTAACAAAAATTAAAGGATGTTATAATACGAATGATCAATGGAAATTTATCTTATTTTTGATTAGGCGAGAAAATAACTTAAATAAGTGACTAAAGCACGTCAAAAGGGGGTACGGAAAGTAAATGAAATAGAAATAAAAATAAAAGCATGCGAAGCAAGTGGGGACCACTAAGGGTACATAGAAATAATTCCAAATAAGTACTTGATTCATGTTTGGGTTTCAACTAGGCTTGCTAAAGCGCAAGTTAATTCTTGTATTCATCTATAAGATGGTCAATCAAATAAAAGAATTAAGTACAAAAACAAATAGTAGTTAGAAGTGTCTAGTAGGTGGCGTTGGATCAAGTGGCCTCGGAATAATTAAGAAGGAGGGGGGTTGAATTAATAATTAATGTGTCTTGACTAATAAAAAATTTAACCTTCTTAATGTTACTAGATTCAATTAGGCCTTTACTACTAAGTTAAGAAAGTAAAGAACAAAAATAGAAACTTAACTAAAAGTAAAAGCGATAATTAAAAGGACACAGCGGAAATTAAAGAGTGTAGGGAAGAAAAAGACAAACACAAGATTTATACTGGTTCGGCCACAAACCGTGCCTACATCCAGTCCCCTAGCAACCTGCGGTTCTTGAGATTTCTTTCAACCTTGTAAAATCCTTTACAAGCCAAAGATCCACAAGGGATGTACCCTCCCTTGTTCTCTTTGAAAAACTAAGTGGATGTACCCTCCACTTGAACTGATCCACAAGAGATGTACCCTCTCTTGTTCTCAGTATAACAATCCCCAAGTAGATGTACCCTTTACTTGTACCACAAAGGATTTACCCTCCAATGTGTTGGGACAAAGAATTCTCAGGTGGTTAGTCCTTTGAAATCTTTTGCTTGAGGGGAAGGGAAGAATCAAAAGAATTCTCAGGCGGTTAGTCCTTTGAATCTTTTGTAAAGGAGAAGAAAGACACAAAAGAATTCAGGCAGTTAGTCCTTCTGTTCTTTTGGCAAAGGGAGAAGACAATGAAAAAGATTAATAGAACAAGTTTTTGAACAAAGAACTTTTCTTGGAAGAGAAAGTGTTGATAAAAAACTTTTAGAAAGATGAAGAGAAATGAATCAGAAAATTATGTAGAAGGATATTGAAAGATGTTGAGAGATGATGTTGTAAAGATTGAAATATAGATGATTAATGAAACTCATGCCATGGTCACATATTTATAATCTCTTGATGACTCAAGTCAAAGCTTGTGACTCTTGGCAATTTCTTTAAAACTAGTCACTTAAAAAGTTGTCACTTTTGAAAAAATCTTCAGAAACAAGTCACTTGAAGAATTGTGACTTTTGGAAATTTATTTTTCGAAATCATTCACTGGAAATCGATTACCATTAAGGTGTAATCGATTAAAACATTTAGAAGCTCTGGTAATTGATTACAAGTATTGTGTAATCGATTACACAAGTTTAAAATGATTTAAAACTGTTTAAACATAAGTTATGACTCTTGAAATTTGAAATCTAACGTTTTAAAAAACTTTTTGATAATGATTACCAGAGAGTAAAACTCTTTGATAATGATTTTGTGAAAACTTCTTGTGCTACTCAATATATTGAAAAACTTTTTTAGTACTTATCTTGATTGAGTCTTCTCTTGACTCTTGAATCTTGATCTTGATTATCCTTGAATCTTGATTCTTGAAACTTGATTCTTGAATCTTTGCAATTTGCTTAACTCTTGATTCTTTGGCATCATCAAAATAACCTTGGAAGACATTGCTTCCACAGGTGGAAGTCTAAAATATAATTCCAAGAACTACTCGGGACATCTACACAATCAATGCCCAGCCTCCTATTTATAGAGTTGTAGTTGGGTTTAATTAAGGAGATAATCACAAGAAATTACAAACAAATAATATCTCTAACTAATTCAAGTAATTATCTTCTTCTTCAGCTGATTTATCCTTGAAAAATATCTTGCTCTTCATTTTCCTAGCTTTTATACTCAATCTTTTCAATTTCTCCTTCCAAAATGTTCTATTGATTTTGGGCCTCTAGAGCTCTTGCCAGAATGACTTTTTTTTGCTGAAAAACTATCAAATTTTCATTAAAAATAACTAAAACATAAAATTCTACCGAAGACAAAGTAAAAACAAAATTTAAAGTTGATTTGATTAAAAAAAAAAGGCCTAAAGTTAACTAAAATACCAAATAAATGTCACAAAAATGCATATTAAAATCTAGTAAATTTGACAATTATCACTTATCCACAATGTCGCAGAAGACACGGGGCCACCTCCTAGTCATTTGCTCTCCACATACATCAGATACGGGATCATCATGGGTACGAACCACACGTACAACAATGCAAGGGTAAGTTTACCAAAAACAAGCATACTATAGCAGGATAAAAGTTAACAAATTAAGCATGATCCACTATCATCACATATATAATATAACCTATAGAAATCATACATAAAGCATAAGTCTTAGAATTTACCTAACAAAGCATACGATAACAATCATCAGTTTGTCAATCAACATATCAAAACTCAATCATCACACACCATCATCTTCCTAGTCAATCAATTATCATCGTCATTATTTATTCATCAAACATCATCATCACTAGTCCATCACTAATCGATGCCAAAGACAAACTTGACTTCATGGAGATTTACATTATGTGAGCAATTAACCCAAGTACATTCCTTAACTTAGGCACACCTTGACCATTTGGGGAGACATGAATTAACCTATGGAAGATTTGTAATTTTATTGAAAATAGATGAGCATGGGTAGTGGCTTACCTTAGTAAGGTATGCATTAACCTTCTATTCTATAGACCCTTTTAGCGTTAGCCACCACGAAAACCTCCACCACTAGGTTAAGGACCCACCAAGCACCCACAACTTATGCGCCTATTCATAACAAACAACTATGCTTAGATTCCTTGAGATTTTAAGTACGATGTAACACCCTAAAATATCGCTAATTATAAATCGATGATTAATTATATTTATCATGTTATTTGATTATATGATTGACTTGAATGAGTTAAGGTATGGTGTGAATTAGTCATGTGTGATTTTCTTGATGTGGATGTTGAGTTATGTAGAGTTTTATTGACATAAGTTGAAATTATGAGATTTCAAGTTTCACCTAAACCTATTCTGGTAAAACCACAATCCTGGATTTTTGACTGTTGGATCATCTTCAAGTTTTGACTGTAGGTTCCTAACACAAGTCCCGCCATTCTAACCGTTGCGATTTTGAAAATAACAAATTTTCACCTCTCGCTTAGCGCGAGAAGCACGCTAAGCACAATTCCAACCTGAGAGGGAATTGCGCTAAGCGAGAATTGTTGTGGTTATTGCAAGAGGAATTGCGCTCAGCGAGAATTGTTGCGCTCTGTGCAAATTCCAACCCAAGAGGGAATTACGCTGAGTGATAATTGTCATGCTTAGTGCCAAAAGTGAACTCCTGCTTAGCGAGATGAGCTTGCTAAGCGAGATGTGCAGATTATAAATACATTCATCAGCGTGAAAAACATGATTTTTTCACTCTCCTCCACTCCAAATTAATGTAAGCTCCATTGGAGCTTGTAGGCCTAGGATCTTCTTCATCAATGGATTCCTTTGCTTCTTGGAAGATGAATGGAAGCGGAATGGAGAAGGAAGAGAGAGAGGAGATGCCATTTCAAGGAGAAGATGAGTCTAGAAGAAGCTCACCACCATAGGAGGCCATAGATAAGAGCTTGGAGGGAAGAAGGAGATGAATGAAAGGAGAGGAAGAGAAGAACACGAAATTTTTGTGCTCTAAAAGAGCTCTGAAATCTGAAGCTTAATTTTCAAATGATCAAAGTTGAAAAAAAATGCACACCCAAGGCCTCTATTTATAGCCTAAGTGTCACACAAAATTGGAGGGAAATTTGAATTTCTATTCAAATTTCACTTGAATTTGAAATTGAATTTGTGGAGCCAAATTTTGGAGCCAAAATTTCACTAATTATGATTAGTGAATTTTAGCTATAGTTCAGCCCACTAATTCAAGATCAAGTCCAAGATTCTCCACTAAGTATGCTTAGGTGGCATGAGGCATGTAAAGCATGATGAACATGCACAAAGTGTGACTATATGATGTGGCAATGGGGTGTAGCAAGCAAATGCTCACCTCCCCCTCTAAAATTTAATTGGATTGGGCTTCTCCCAATTCAATTAAATTTATTTTTCAACACACACATCAAATATTCACTTAATGCATGTGAAATTACAAAACTACCCCTAATGCAAAAACTAGTCTAGGTGCCCTAAAATACAAGGGCTGAAAAATTTTACATTTCTAGGGTACCATACCTACATTATGGAGCCCTAAATACAAGGCCCAAAAATAATGAAACCTTAATCTAATATGTACAAAGATAAGTGGGCTCATACTTAGCCCATAGGCCCAAAATCTACCGTAAGGCTCATGAGAACCTCAAGGCCTTCTCTTGCATCTCTGGCCCAATCTTCTTGGAGTCTTCTATCCAATGCCCTTGGTGGGTATGATTGCATCATTCCCTCCCCCTTGAAAAGGATTTAACCTCAAATCCATAGGTTCTTGAAACTCAGGGATTCTTTCCTCAACACCTGTAAAAAGAATAAAAACATATGTATTAGTGATGTTGGGTATGTTAGAGTAGGGTAAGGACTGAAAACCCCTTTCCTGACCATCTTCCCATGAGAGAACATAGTTCCTTACCAACTCAATGAGTGGTGCTACAAGTATAGAAAAATATGAGACAAACCTATTGTAAAAGTTTGTTAAGTCATTGAAGCCCCAAATGTCCCTTATACATGGTGGAGTAGGCCACTCAGGAATGACCATTATTCTCTCAGGGTCCATGGGAAGCCCTTGATCATTATTTTAAAAGTTAAGGAAAGTAATTGAATAAAACATACCTTTTTCTTTATTTTCATGTTGATTATTCCTACAAAATATTATGACAAACCTAAGGTGTCCCATATGAGCACCTAAGTTTGTATTGAAACAAAAAATAAGAACAAACCTACCTAATGAGTCCCTATGTACACAAATCATGAAGATGTTGGGTGCATGAGTGATTTTACAAAAGAGGGTTGCACCACTCAACATGATGGAAGCTTGCTTGTGGAGCTTCTATGGAGGCTGGATCTTTGAGCTTCAATGAGATCCTTCAATGGTGATTTTTCACCATGGAGATGCAGCGGAAGGCAAAGGAGAAGAGGAGAGGGGAGGCACCATCCACTAGGGAATAAGCCAAGGAAGAAGGAGCTTCACCACCAAGAATTGCCTTGGATAAGAAGCTTGAAGAGGATGCTTTAATGGAGGAAAAGAAAGAGAGAAGGGGGGGAGCACGAAATTGAAGGAATAAAAGAGGGAAAGAAGTGGAACTTTGAAGTGTATCTCATAAGACTTTCATTCATCAAAGTTACAACAAGTGTTACACATGCTTCTATTTATAGACTAGGTAGCTTCCTTGAGAAGATTTCTTGAGAAAACTTCCTTGAGAAGCTTCTTTGAGAAAACTTCCTTGAGAAGCTAGAGCTTAGCTACACACACCTCTCTCATAACTAAGCTCACCTCCTTGAGAAGCTTCCTTAAGAAGATTCCTAAAGAAGCTAGAGCTTAGCTACACATACCTCTCTAATAGCTAAGCTCACCTCCTTGAGATGAGAAGCTAGAACTTAGCTACACACCCCTATAATAGCTAAGCTCACCCCCATGACAAAAAACATGAAAATACAAAAAAAAGGTCCTTACTACAAAGACTACTCAAAATGCCCCGAAATACAAGGCTAAAACCCTATAATACTAGAATGGCCAAAATACAAGGCCCAAACGAAGGAAAAACCTATTCTAATATTTACAAAGATAAGCGGGCTCATACTTAGCCCATGGGCTCGAAATCTACCCTAAGGCACATGAGAACCCTAGGGCCTACCCTTGGATCTCTAGCCCAATCTACTTGGAGTCTTCTACCCAATTCCCTTGCGGGATAGGATTGCATCATTCCCTCCACCTCGGAAAGGATTTGACCTCAAATCGCGAGGTTCTTCATACTCTGGGCTCCTTCCCTCAACACCTATAAAAAGAACAAAAACATATGTATTAGTGGTGTTTGGTATATTGAAGTAAGGTAAGGTCTGAAAACCCATTTCTTGGGCATCTTCCCATGAAGGAACATGGTTTCTCACCAACTCAATGAGTGGTGCTACAAGTATAGAAAAATATGGGACGATCCTTTTGTAAAAGTTTGTTAAGTCATGGAAGCCCCAAAATTTTCTTATACTTGGTGGAGTGGGCCACTCAGGAATGACCTTTATTCTCTTAGGGTTCATGGGAACCCCTTGATCACTATTTGAAAAATTAAGAAAAGTAACGCAATAAAACATACCTTTTTCTGTATTTTCATATTGATTATTCCTACCAAAAAGTATGACAAACCTAAGGTGTCCCATATGAGTACCTAAGTTTGTATTGAAACTAAAAATAAGAACAAACCTACCTAATGGGTCCCTATGTACACACACCATGAAGATGTTAGGTGTATGAGTGATTTTACAAAAGAGGGTTGCACCACTCAAAACATTCATCATACCACCTATTTTAGGGACTTGGTGCATAATAATACCTATTTTGGGCACCAACAAAGTACAAGGATTTAAGCTCTTGCGAACCAAACCCTCATCCAACAACTTCTTTACTTGATGAATAAACTCAAGCACAAGAGGTGTCGCAATGCTAGCAAGTGCCTTTTTACAAAAGAGAAAATGTGGAGGTTGTCTAAGAGGGAAAGTTTCTTTAATGTTTGTCTTTATTGTAAAATGAGTTTCCTTCTTAGCTAAACTCTTGGAGGAGACACTTACCTCCTTACACTTCTCTTTAACCACTAATGGTTGTCCTTCTTCTTGGGGGTAGATTTCTTCACTAGATTCTTCCCCTTTTGCTTTTTCACTTTCACTAGAGGAAGGTGAAGTAGTAGCCTCATCTTGGCTACTATAAATGTCTTGGCCCCTCATAATCATGGTTTTATTGGTGGGGCATTGAGAAGTAATGTGTCCTCTTCCAAGACATTTAAAGCACTTTATAGAGCTAGTTTTCTCTTGCATACTAGCCTTAGGGGCTTGCTTTTCTATTGTCTTCCCATTATCATCTTTGGGCTTAGAAGGTGTCACCCCTAAGATGCCTTGACCTTGGTCTTTCTTTGGATAAGAGTGAGGGCCATAAGATTTTGAAGTAGACTTCTTTTTAAGTTGTTGCTCTACCCTTATTTCCCAATCTATGTTAGCCTCTACATTGTCCTTCCCCTGGAAGTATGAGAGTTTAATGTTAGCCTCTTGAGGCTTTCTTTCCTTTTCTCTTCTATGGGAGTGAGGTCTAAGATGTGACCTATGCCTTCCTTCGTAATAGTCACGAAGTTCTTCACTTAGGCTTTTGCAAGAGTTATGACTACTATAGGAGGCATGTTTTTCTCTTTTCATTTCTTTCATTATTTTTCTTCTTTCTTCCTCTCTTATTTTCTTTCTTTGATCTTGACTTATTTCTTCCACTCTTTTTTTTCCTTTTTCTTTTCTCTCTTGTTTTTCCTTCCATAACTTGAGGGAACTCAACTCATCTAAGATTCTAGATAAAGGGTCTTTATGACTAGTACCCTTGCCATTAACACTAGATGAATGATGACTCATGTTGGTTCCTAAGTTGTGGTTCTTTCTTGTTGGAGGTTTGAAAACAAAAGGTAAAAGAAACTATGGTTGAAACTAGCCAAATAAACACTAAAAGAGGTGTGAAAGATAAGGTAAAAAACTAATTGGTAAAAGGAAAGCTATCAAGGCGGTTTGACAATGGAAGGTAAAGGAAATAAGCTATGAAAGTAAGCAAGAAATGTAAACTAGGCGAGTCCTAAGAGTGTTTGGATGACCACATTCAAGGTTCCCAACAAAACACTCACTATCCTAAGGAAAATTGCCTAAAATTATTACACACAAATGGAAGTTTGGTAACCTATTGAAGGCTCCCAACACACTTCCAATGAAAGGCCTTTTTGTTACAATACTTGAAAGCAATGAAGGTAAGTAAATTACAAATTACAAAATTACAAAACGGTCCTCAATTTTGGTGGTTGTTCTCTCTTTGGTGATTCACTCAATTTGGAGTGCTTCTTAGTCCAATAGCTCTTAAGGTGGTTGGCCCCTTGCTTCTGGACTCAAATTCTTCAAGGGATGGCACCAATCCTCCTTCCAATTCCCTATATGCCAACCCACAAACAAGGAAACAAAGAGACAAGCAATAACCAAAGACCAAAAAAAATGAAATGAAAGCTAAACCAATGGAGTTTTAACAAGACAATTTTTCAAGGATTATTCAACAATTAAAGCAATGAAAAGGACATAGAAGCAAGCTAGGACTCAAAGAGAAACTTAGAATGGCTTTAGAGTAGAGTAAAAAAAAACTGAAAAAAAGACTCAACAAAACTCTATCTTTGGCACTTGTCTTCACACTAATTTTGAATTGAAATTTCCAATTATAGAATAAATTTTGAGCCAAAACAACAAGCACCCTTCCCTTCCACCTTTTTTTTTTCTGGATACTGATTTTCCTGCCAACTTGTGCGATTTTTCGTATTTTTTCCTTTTATCCAAATCAGTTTTTTCTTTTTTATGACTTTTTTCCAGATGTCTATAAAATTCAGTAAAAATTTCAGCTCAAAATTCGAAGTAACCAATTCTCAGTAATTTTTACAAGTTTGTATGTCCAAGCTGCCAGCACCAGCGATTTGTTTCTTTAACCATGGTATATTGATTGCCTTGGGCTTACTTTCAACCTTGCTATGTATGTTGAACTCACTAGGATTGTTTACCACAGTTTTAGGAGTTCAATATTCACTTAGGATCAACATTTCAGCCAGCAATTCAATCACCAAAACTCAAATTCACAATAGACACAATCATAAAGAAACCTAAAAGTTCAAGAAAAGGTTCACAATCAAAGACTCTCTAAGAACAAATGAGTTAGACAAAGAAACAAGAAAATAAAATTCAGCACAACATAAGAAATCTTATGTGACAAGTTTCATGACTAGACATGACTTCTATGACAAAACTACAATAGGTGAACAAGTCACTCTAGATTTTTGAGGTTTTCTTCTACTTTAATATTTTTGTAAGAATTTTATGGTTTAGTTTTCAGCCACAAAAAATAACAAGACAAAACTCAAAGGAACCTAAACTCAACACAATTCATGGTTCAAGAACAAGAACAAGAAATTTGAACCATAGAAAATCAAATCTAACTTCTATAGCAAGTTTAATCGGTGCAAACTCTAAAGAATCATGTTAACAACATTTAGAACAAGACATGTGAGGAGATACATGGAGAAAAATGAAGAAAAAACAATGGAAGAGAAGGTAAAGCAAAAAAATTAATGGAGGTTTAAGGAGCACCTACTTAAAGCTCTTGTGCTCTGATACCACTTGATGAAAGCTTGCTTGTGGAGCTTCTATAGAGGCTGGATCTTTGAGCTTCAATGAGGTCCTTCAATGGTGATTTTTCACCATGGAGATGCAGCGGAAGGCAAAGGAGAAGAGGAGAGGGGAGGCACCATCCACTAGGGAATAAGCCAAGGAAGAAGGAGCTTCACCACCAAGAATTGCCTTGGATAAGAAGCTTGAAGAGGATGCTTTAATGGAGGAAAAGAAAGACAGAAGGGGGGAGCACGAAATTGAAGGAATAAAACAGGGAAAGAAGTGGAACTTTGAAGTGTATCTCATAAGACTTTCATTCATCAAAGTTACAACAAGTGTTACACATGCTTCTATTTATAGACTAGGTAGCTTCCTTGAGAAGATTTCTTGAGAAAACTTCCTTGAGAAGCTTCTTTGAGAAAACTTCCTTGAGAAGCTCGAGCTTAGCTACACACACCTCTCTCATAACTAAGCTCACCTCCTTGAGAAGCTTCCTTAAGAAGATTCCTAAAGAAGCTAGAGCTTAGCTACACATACCTCTCTAATAGCTAAGCTCACCTCCTTGAGATGAGAAGCTAGAACTTAGCTACACACCCCTATAATAGCTAAGCTCAACCCCATGACAAAAAACATGAAAATACAAAAAAAAGGTCCTTACTACAAAGACTACTCAAAATGCCCCGAAATACAAGGCTAAAACCCTATACTACTAGAATGGCCAAAATACAAGGCCCAAACGAAGGAAAAACCTATTCTAATATTTACAAAGATAAGCGGGCTCATACTTAGCCCATGGGATCGAAATCTACCCTGAGGCACATGAGAACCCTAGGGCCTACCCTTGGATCTCTAGCCCAATATACTTGGAGTCTTCTACCCAATTCCCTTGCGGGATAGGATTGCATCACAACACATTCATCATACCACCTATCATAGGGATTTGGTGCCTCATAATACTTATTTTGGGCACCAACAAAGCACAAGGATTTAAGCTTTTATGAACCAAACCCTCATCCAACAACTCCTTTACTTGAGGAATAACCTCAAGCTCAAGAGGTATGGTGATGCTAAGGGATGTTTCCCTTAATAGGTGAAGGTAGAAAGATTGTTTAAGAAGGAGTGCTCTTTTGATATCACATTTTGTTGCAAAATGATTTTCCTTCTTAACAATCTTCTTGGAGGAATCTTTTTCCTCTTTTTCCTTCCCCTTGGCCATTGAAGACAAGGCCTTACTATCCTTCTTTTTCTTTCTGTTTTCTAGTTTTTCTTCCTCATCCCTCTTATCTTTCACAGTTAGTTGATCCTTGGCCACCTGTGAAGGTGTTTGAGGATGCAACACAAATTTAGTTCCAAGATGGGTGAGGGTAATCTCATTAGTTTGGCCATTGTAAATGATCTTCCTATCAAATTGTCATGGCCTTCCTAAAAGAATATGCCTTACCTTCATGGGAACTATATCACAATTAACTTCATCTTTATATGTCCCAATGGAGAAAGGTACCTTCACTTGTTGGTTAACTATCATTTCCCCTTGTTCATTGAGCCATTGAAGTTTATAAGGTTTTTGGTGAGGAATGATAGTGAGGTTCAACTTGGAAACTAATCTTGTGCTACAACAATTGCAACAAGATCCACTATGCACAATGAGAGAACAAGTTTTATCTAAAATTTTGCATCTTGTATGAAAGATGTTCTCTCTTTGGGATTGAGATAGATCACAAGATTGACCTCCAAGGAGCCTTTTAACTATTAGGAGGTCAACTTCTTCATGGGGGTAGACTTCCTCACTAGACTCTTCACCCCTTACTTTATCTTCACTTCCACTAGAGGAAGGGGAAGAAGTAGTCTCCTCTTGACTACTATAAATGCCTTGACCCCTCATAATCATGGTTTTCTTTGTGGGGCATTGAGAGGCAATGTGACCTCTCCCAAGACATTTGAAGCATTTAATGTTGCTAGTCCTTTCTTGGGAACTAGTCTTAGGGGTGGATTTCTCTATGGTCTTACCCTTATCTTCCTTGGGTTTTGAAGGTGCAGCCCCCAAAATTCCATGGGCTTGGTCCTTCCTTGGATAAGAGTGAAAGCCATAAGATTTTGAAGAAGGCTTTCTTTTAAGTTGTTGCTCTACTCTTATACAAAGTTGGACTAGCTCATCTAGGTCCCTATATGCAAGGAGTTCAACCTTATCCCTCACTTCCATATTTAGCCCAGTAAGGAACCTAGCTATGCTTGTTCTTTCCTCCACCCTAAGTCCTGCTCATAAAAAGAGTAGTTCCATTTGTTGTCTATATTCTTCAACACTTATACTCCCTTGTCTAAGCCTTTGAAGGTTGTCCATAAACTCTTTTTCATAGTAGGAGGGAATGTTCCTCTTCCTAAGGGCAATCTTAAGATCATTCCAATACTCTATTGGAGGATCCCCATGAATCCTTCATTCCCTAACAAGGGAAGTCCACCAATAGAGGGCATACCCTTGAAAGCTAAGGGTAGCCAATGGAATTTTTCTCTCTTCGCTAATATGATGGTGTCATACCCTAATTTCGTCCGGCAACCATCTGTTGTTGGGATGCGACCCTCGTTTGACCACTTTGAGGTACTTGGCACCCATCGTTAGGCGATTCGTGAAGTTTCGTGACATGCCGGAAGTCAAGAGAAAGCATTGTAGCACAATCCGTGAAATTCCGTGACATGTCGGAGGTTAAAAGGAAGTGTTAGTGCGTAATCCGTAAAGTTCCGTAACATTCCGGAAGACAAAAAGGGGATGATTACGTAATCCGCAAGGTTTCGTAACATTACGGAAAGAAAACAAGCATCGTTACGAAATTCACAAAGTTTCGTAACGTCACGGAAAAAGAATCACCAAAAAAAGGCAGGGGGTGTACTTAGTAAAAATGGGTGTACTTGGGCCTTCCAGAAAATTCCTCCAGAAGGCGGTTGCTTCTGGAGGAAGTAACCTAGCTCGCCTAGGCGAGCTGGGTGGCAAGCATCTCCCCCATTTTCCTATAAATAGGGGGAGAGGTGAAGAGGAAAATTGTTCAACCCTCCTGGTAATTCGAGAATCACTTGAAATTAGTGAAAAAAAATTGGTTCCGTGAAGAAAATCCGAGCCGAGGCGCTTCCGTAATGTTTCCGTGGGGATTTTCACAAAGACTTTCAGCCGTTCTTCGACATTCTTCATTCGTTCTTCGGTCTTCAACCGGTAATTTCTCGAAACCGAACTTTTCAATCCATTCTATGTACCCTTAGTAGTCCTCATTTGTTTTCATTTGCTTTTATTTTCATTTCATTTACTTTCCGAACCCCCTTTTGATGTGCTTTAGTCATTTGCTTAAGTCATTTTCTCGCCTAAATCAAAAATAAAATAAATTTCCACCGATCGTTTGAATTGTAATATCCGTTAATTTCGTTTAAAATGAAATCTGACCGTTCGGTCATGCCGTAACCACGTTGGAAACCAAAAAGAGGTAAAATAATAATATAATAATCAAAAATATCTTTTAGTAAAATAAAACAAAAAAATCAATCGGACGTTTCTCTTTGGAATTTTTCTTTCTTAATCGAATCGGCTAATAACCAAAGTGAAACTAAGGCTAAAATCAACTCATAAACCAAACTTTTATCATCGCCTAAAAAAAGCCATTTTCAAAGGTCCAACGCCTTGAAATGGTCTTTTCCGCTTTTATTAGTTAAGTGTAGGTTTCTAAAATCGACATGTAACGTTATTACCTCTTTCAAAAAATAGAGAGATCATTAATGGTCCAATACCTTAATGTCTTTTCTCTTTTCAAAAGAATCGAAAGTTTGTTTAATGGTCCAACACCTTAAATGACCTTTCATTCAACAAAAACATATCTTGCAAAAAGGATAAAAACAACTCAACCAAACACTTTGTTTACAAATAACTACGTAGGTTTGATTTCCTTATCGCAATTAAGGAATACGTAGGAGCAAGGGAAACACCCTCGTCGACCGCAAAAAGATAAAAAAATATAAAAGGTATAAAAAGGAATAAAGACGTAAAAGGGAACATAAAAATTGAAGTCATGTTTGCACATTTAATTAAAGGATGTCGTCTCTTGTGATGGACGCATGGGGTGCTAATACCTTCCCCGTGCGTAAATACAACTCCCGAACCTTTCACTTAAAGTTCGTAGATCATGTCTTTTCCGGTTTTTCCGACGTTTTCCTCAAATAAACGTTGGTGGCGACTCCGCGTGTATTCCTTTCTTGGAACACGCGCCCGCGAGTCACGCGTCGCCCTCCCGCCGAAGGGTAGGTTGCGACAGTTGGCGACTCCACTGGGGACTATTTTTAGAGAGTTAGGCCATTTAATCTTGTGCGATGTTTTATCATGACTTTCTCCTTTGTGGGTTTCCCTTTATTTGTCTTATGTTCTTGTGTATATAACTTTTTCTTGCTTTTAGTGCGCTTTAAAATGTTTGCATGAGGTAAATATTTATTCATTTGATGCACACAGACACCAACACTATTTGCACACACGGTGAGTTGAAAAAGGGCCCTATACCCGGGTTCATGGGAACATAAGGAGTGGAGGTGAATCTATGATCATGCTAGGTCTCCGACTTGCTTGATTACAGTGAACCCTCGTCTAGAGTTTTTCTCTTTGAAAACATATTGCTGCTAGTAGTCCCTACTACTGCAATATGTTCTTCGAAGGGGATGATACCTCTAGAAACCATCAAGAGAGATATGATCACCTCGGGGATTATCACTAAAAAACCCTTTTAGCTCCCTCCCATATAGGTCCCTTGAATAGGGGCACGAAGCGGACACACTACGTGCCATTTTTTTCACACTGCCATGCATAAGTAACGTGTACCCTTTTCGTTTATATATTTTGTGAATATTGTCATACTGTACACTCCCGTGTTGTGCCCTTCGCATATGCACCACGCACGGGTTCTGTCTTGATCCCCTCTCTTTTGCTAACTAACGAAGGGTCCGTGTCACCTTTTTAAATACATGTGTCGGGCATTGTGCTACCCCGAGACATTGTATCTAAAAAGAGACAATTTCCCCGGGCTCCCATATTCATAAATTGCATCTGTCTCATGTGCATTTTTGCATGCATTCATCCATTCCACCCATGATAGATGTCGGAGTTTTGATTCGCACCGGATTTTTGTTTTACTTTAGTAAACATGGGGATAAATCAAACTGGCAAAAGGTTTTATCAAGTCAAGATTAAGGGCCTAGATATCACTAGCATTAAGGAATTGGGGCGGTTGATGGGACCTCTCCAAATGCAAGCCTTCTGCAAGGCGTACGGAAAGATCTTAGATTTGACCATAGCGGAGATATCCGCAGAAGCCATTGCATCACTCGCCCAATACTATGACCAGCCTTTGAGATGCTTCACGTTTGGAGACTTCC
Source organism: Glycine soja (assembly GCF_004193775.1). Taxonomy (NCBI): domain Eukaryota; kingdom Viridiplantae; phylum Streptophyta; class Magnoliopsida; order Fabales; family Fabaceae; genus Glycine; species Glycine soja. Next base: position 25,623,362 of record NC_041007.1, on the reverse strand, counting down.
AATTAGTACCGACCGTTGAAGAATTTGAGGAGATTCTAGGATGTCCTCTTGGGGGAAGGAAACCGTATCTTTTCTCTGGGTTCCTTCCCTCCTTGAGCAAAATTGCAATTGTGGTCAGGGATTCGGCGAGAGGATTGGACCGTGTGAAGCAAACTCGAAACGGCATAGTGGGCCTACCACGGAAGTACTTAGAAGGCAAGGCGAGGGATATGGCGAATCAAGATGAGTGGGTCCCATTCATGGATGCATTAGCATTGTTAATCTTTGGGGTTGTCCTCTTTCCAAACGTGGATGGTTTGGTGGACCTAGCCGCAATTGATGCTTTCCTTGCATATCACCATAGCAAAGAAAGCCCGGTGGTAGCTGTCTTGGCAGACTTATTTGACACATTTGACCGAAGGTGCGAAAAAAGTAGTGCATGGATCATCTATTGTTTACCCGCTCTTTGTGTATGGTTGGTTTGGCACTTATTCCAACAAGACATAAGGCATCCATTTCTGCTCCAAAGCCATCGCTCGTGTGTCGAGAAAAGAAGAGTAGATTGGGACCAACACTTGGCTGGGATAGGAGGCAGAACAGTCAATTGGTTTCCACGATGGAAAGAAGGAAATAAGGGTGTTCTATTCTCATGTGGGGGCTACCCAAGCATCCCGTTGATAGGAACGAGGGGTTGCATTAGCTACAATCCCTCACTTGCTATAAGACAGTTAGGGTACCCCATGAGGGGAGCACTGACGGAAGAAAGCCTGTCTCCTTTCCTTGTGAGAGATTTTGGTGCGCAAAATTTCAAGGTTATACAAAGAGTCCATAAGGCGTGGGAGAGCCCGTTAAGGAAAGATAAAGAACTTAGGGGCATTCGTAATGGCATCATTGGTGGTTATCATGAATGGCTGAAAGTTCGTACACGGGGTTTAGATTGGCTCGCCAAGTTAAAGATTATCAACGAAGAGAATTTTGTTGCTCCGGAAGAAGATGAAGAAGTCCGGGCTCTGAAAACCGAACTAGGAAAAGCGAGATTTGCCAAAGAAAAATTCTAGTTGGTCGCTACAGACGTCCGGAAAGAGTGTGTCGGGTTACGAGAAGAAAATACAGCAACCGCAAAAGCCCTTGAACAAGAAACCAAGAGGGCTCACAAGGAAGAGCACGACCGTGACAAATTCCGTGGAGCATTGTGGGGCAGCAACAGTGAGCTCAAGCTTCGAAGGGAAGAGAGAGACCGATCACGAGCACATAGCATGGTCTTGAAAGAAGAGTTAGCCACTTGCTCAAGGTCCAAAAGGAACTTGACTCAGCGTTTGTCCGAGACAGAGACCAACATGTTAGCTATCATCACCAAGTATCAAGAAGAACTAAGCCTTGCCACAGCCCACGTGCATAGGGTGGCGGACGAGTATGCCCAAGTGTACGCAGAAAAGGAGGCTAGAGGAAGGGTGATCCACTCGTTACACCAAGAGGCAACCATGTGGATGGACCGATTTGCTCTTACCTTGAACGGGAGTCAAGAACTTCCCCGATTGCTAGCCAAGGCCAAAGCAATGGCGGACACCTACTCCGCCCCCGAGGAGATCCACGAACTTCTCGACTATTGTCAGCATATGATAGATTTAATGGCCCATATAATTAGGAACCGATAGGGAACTTGTATTGTCACTCAGATCTTGACTAGTTATAACCTTTTTGAATAAAAATGAGTTTATCACATGTTTCTACTCCAAAAAGTCAGTGCGAATCAAATCACTCCTGCATTTTATCTCTAAACATGCATTCATAATTTTTGCCTACTCCTTACGTTTGGTTTTTCTAGGAAAAACACCATAACTAAATGCGCCACAAGGCATCCCTATCGCACCAGATCCAAATCTAGGACAATGGGTGACCAAGAGGAGACATAGGAACAGATGAAAGCCGACATGTCGGCTTTGAAAGAACAAATGACTTCTATGATGGACGCCATGCTAGGAATGAGGCAACTCATGGAGAAGAACGTGGCCACCGCTACCGCTATCAGTTCGGCTACCGAAGCAGATCCGACTCTCCTAGCCACCGCGGACCATCCTCCCCCAAATACGATAGGACGAGGAAGGAACACACTGGGGCACAACAACAACCCCCATTTGGGATACAACTGAGTGGCTTACCCTTATGGATTGCCGCCTAATTACACGCCGCCAGCCATGCAAGATGATGTGGGTCATATCTCTTCTTCCATCCTTGAAGGGGAGCCTCCTCGACAGCCCGACGAGGTCCACAAAGATCATCAAGAGTATGCCCAAGGGGATGTCGAGTTTTACCCCCCGATTCCCGTCGAGGGACCGGCACCCAACACTTTGCCTCAGCCCAACCTCACTGTACAGCCAATAATCTTGTCCACAGAAGGACCACCCCCGGTGACCGAAGAAAGAAGGAAACTCGATCTCCTCGAGGAGAGATTGAGGGCTGTTGAAGGCTTTGGTGACTATCCGCTCGCCGACATGACGGATCTTTGCTTGGTACCAGATGTTGTTATCCCTCCAAAATTCAAAGTGTCGGACTTCGACAAGTATAAAGGGACGACCTGACCCAAGAACCATCTCAAGATGTATTGTCATAAGATGGGCCCGCACTCTAGGGATGAGAAGCTATTAATACACTTTTTCCAAGATAGCTTGGCCGAAGCCGCGGTTGTTTGGTACACTAATCTGGAAGCTTCCCGCATCCGTACTTGGAAGGACCTGATTACTGCTTTCCTAAGGCAATATCAGTATAATTCTGATATGGCTCCCGATCGCACTTAGCTACAGAATATGTTCAAGAAGGAAGGTGAGACCTTTAAAGAATACACGCAGTAGTGGAGAGACCTGGCAGCACAAGTGGCACCTCCCATGGTCGAAAGGGAGATGATCACCATGATGGTAGACACCTTGCCAGTGTTTTACTATGAGAAGTTGGTAGGTTACATGCCATCCAGCTTCGTGGACCTAGTATTCGCCGGGGAAAGAATTGAAGTAGTGTTGAAGAGAGGGAAGTTCGATTATGTTTCCTCTACAAGTGCCAATGCTAAAAAGGTCGGAACAACTGGGGCAAAAAGGAAGGAGGGAGATGCCCACGCCGTCACTTCGGCGTCCGCGTGGGTTAAACCCCCGCAGACATCTCATGGAATGCATCAGTACGCTCAACATCATCCGAGCTTCTCAGCTCACGCCGGGAACTCCTCTAATTCAGCACCCATGAAGCCTAAGGCACCCGTTTTGAGGGAGGCCCCCCAAGTTCCAACTCCAACCACGACTCGCCCGGCCGACAATTCCAACGCAATGAGGAACTTTCCCCCGAGGCCAATTCAAGAATTCACCCCACTCCCAATGATGTATGAAGACCTCTTGCCGTCCCTCATCTCCAACCAATTGGCCGTAATAACTCATGGGAAGATCTTCCAACCCCCTTTCCCAAAGTGGTATGATCCTAACGCAACTTGCAAGTACCATGGGAATACCTCGGGGCATTCCATCGAAAAATGCTTGGCCCTTAAATACAAGGTCCAACATTTGATAGATGCTGGATGGCTGACATTCCAAGAGGATCGGCCCAACGTGAAAACCAATCCGCTCGCCAATCATGGAGGGGGAGCGGTTAACGCCATTGGGTCAGATAGGCCGCGCAGGTCTAAACCTTTAAAGGACGTGGCAACCCCTAGGAGGTTTATCTTTAAGGCCCTACAAAAGGGGGGTGTGATTCCCCATGGTGGGCATAAAGAGGACTCTTGTTTGTTGCATCCCGGTGAGCTACATAGCATGGAAACATGTTTGGAAGTAGAGGAATTGTTGCAGCGAATGATAGATCAAGGCCGACTGGAAGTCGGTGATGAGGGAAGAGAAAAGCAACAGATATGTATGCAGTCCGTGGATGAGAGATGTTTTGGAAGGCCCAAACCTTTGGTGATATATTTCACCAAGGGCGCAGCTTCACAAAAACCCCGACACCCCTCGACACCTAAGCCTGTCCCTTTCCCATACCAAAATAGCCACGCAGTCCCATGGAGGTACACACCTCCGAACAAAGAGGAAGAAGAAGCCACCGACATCAGTTCGTTGTCGGCCAAAGTAACCAATATCACGGGGCTGAGCGGTGTGACCCACAGCGGTCGTGTATTTGTGCCCCCCGACCTACCAATTCATCCCACGAACATCAAGGGGAAGGCAAAGGTAGTCGAAGAACAAGATGATAAAATGCCCCTCACTCCAATTGAGGATATTCCGGCGAAAGGTCTTCTAGAGAAAAGGGATGGTTATGGCAAGAAGGAGGTGTCGCTAGAGGAAGCCAACGAGTTTCTTTGCATAATTCAGCAGAGCGAGTTCAAGGTTATTGAGCAGCTCAACAAAACCCCGGCTAGGGTCTCGCTGTTGGAATTACTCATGAGCTCGGAACCTCATCGGGCTTTGCTAATAAAGGTTTTGAACGAGGCCCACGTGGCCCAAGATATCTCTGTGGAGGGCTTCGGAGGGCCTGTCAATAATATCGCTGAAGAAGAAATCCCTACCGAGGGAAGAGGGCATAACAAGGCTTTGCACGTATCAGTCAAGTGTTTGGACCACGTTGTAGCCAAGGTGCTCATCGATAATGGTTCCAGCTTAAACGTTGATGCCCAAAAGCACTTTGGAGAAATTACCGTTTAATGCTTTCCATCTAAAGCCAAGTTCCATGGTAGTTCGTGCCTTCGACGGCACCCGCCGAGAGGTTAGGGGAGAGATCGACCTCCCGGTACAAATAAGCCCTCACACCTGTCAGGTTACCTTTCAAATCATGGATATTAACCCGCCTTACAGCTGCCTGTTAGGACGCCCGTGGATCCATTCAATGGGAGTCATTCCCTCTACAATCCATCAGAAATTGAAGTTTGTAGTGGAAGGGCATTTGGTTATCGTATCGGGCAAGGAAGACATCCTGGTGAGTTACCCATCCTCTATGCCATATGTGGAGGCCGCAGAGGAGTCATTAGAAACTGCCTTCCAGTCTTTCGAGGTGGTAAGTATTTCCTCAGTGGATTCCTTCTCTGGGCAACCTTGCCTATCGAATATGGCATTGATGGTGGCCCGGGTAATGTTGGGGAATGGTTACGAACCCGGAATGGGTTTAGGCAAGGACAATGGCGGTATAACTAGCCTGATAAGTGCCAAAGGAAATCGTGGGAAGTTTGGGTTAGGCTACAAACCCACACAGGCAGATATAAGGAAAAGCATTGCGGGAAGGAAAAGCGGAAGTCAAGGCTCACGATTAAGACAAGCAGACGAAGGAAGCCTGCCCTGCCACATAAGTAGGAGCTTTATAAGCGCGGGTCTAGGGGACGAAGGCCAAGTCGTTGCAATATGCGAAGATGATGCTCCAAGTGGGTCGGATTTGGTACGACCATGCCCTCCTGATTTCCAACTAGGAAATTGGCGAGTGGAGGAGCGCCCAAACATTTACACGACAAGCATAATGTAAACCTTTTATAGCTTTAAAAGCTCTACAGTTGGGCCTAGGCTTTGGAGTTTCCTTTTGTTAAGGCTTTGTGTCTTTTGATCCTGAATATATGATATAAAGATCTATTTTTCATCTGTTCCTGTGTCTCTACCCATTCTCATCCATTTGCATGTTTATTTCTTTATGTTTAAAATGCCAGATTCGATGACGAGTCCCTTGAAGGTACTAATACCTGGGACCCGCCCATCGACTTCGAGCAAGAAACGAATCAAACAGAAGATGAAGAGAACGAGGATGTGGGACTTTCCCCGGAGTTGGAAAGGATAGTCGCCCAGGAGGACCAAGAAATGGGGCCTCATCAAGAAGAGACAGAACTAGTAGACTTGGGAACTGGCAGTGGAAAAAGGGAAGTAAAGATAGGCACGGGTATGACCATGCACATCCGCGAAGAATTAACAGCCCTGCTAAGAGATTACCAAGACATCTTTGCTTGGTCGTACCAAGATATGCCCGGTTTGAGTTCTGACATTGTACAACACAGATTACCCCTAAATCCTGAGTGCCCCCTGGTAAAGCAGAAACTGAGAAGAATGAAGCCCGAGACATCCTTGAAGATAAAAGAAGAGGTAAAGAAACAATTTGACGCTGGGTTTTTGGCTGTCTCTCGGTACCCCGAATGGGTTGCCAACATTGTACCAGTCCCTAAGAAGGATGGGAAGGTACGGATGTGTGTGGATTATCGGGACCTGAATCGGGCCAGTCCCAAAGACAATTTTCCTTTGCCGCACATCGATATTCTTGTAGATAATACGACCAATTTCGCTTTATTTTCCTTCATGGATGGGTTCTCCGGTTACAATCAGATAAAGATGGCACCCGAGGATATGGAAAAGACTACCTTCGTCACCTTGTGCAGGATGTTCTGTTACAAGGTGATGTCCTTTGGACTCAAGAATGCCGGGGCAACTTATCAACGGACCATGGTAGCTTTGTTCCACGATATGATGCACCGAGAGATCGAGGTCTATGTGGACGACATAATTGCCAAATCTAAATCCGAGGAGGAACACCTCATCAACCTGTGGAAGTTGTTTGAAAGGCTTAGAAAGTATCAATTGAGGTTGAACCCCGCTAAGTGCACTTTTGGGGTCAAATTGGGGAAATTGCTAGGTTTCATCGTAAACCAGAAGGGGATAGAGGTAGACCCCGAAAAGGTGAAGGTCATCCTCGAGATGCCGGAACCCCGTACTGAGAGGCAAGTCCGTGGTTTCCTGGGACGTTTGAATTATATTGCCAGATTCATATCACAGCTCATTGCTATTTGTGAGCCGTTGTTCAAACTCTTACGCAAAAACCAAACCGACCGTTGGAATGGGGATTGTCAAGAAGCATTTGGGAGGATCAAAAAGTGTCTCATGAATCCTCCTGTGCTTATGCCACCAGTACCCGGAAGGCCTCTCATCTTGTATATGACGATTTTGGACGAGTCGATGGGATGTATGCTAGGTCAACATGACGAGTCTGGAGAGAAAGAGTGCGCCGTCTACTACTTGAGTAAGAAGTTCACGGCCTGTGAAATGAATTACTCCCTGCTCGAGAGAAGGTGTTGTGCTTTAGTCTTGGCGTCCCATCGTCTAAGACAATACATGCTGAGCCATACCACCTGGCTGATATCCAAGATGGACCCAGTTAAGTACATCTTTGAGAAGCCAGCTCTTATGGGACGGATCACCCGGTGGCAAGTCCTGCTATCTGAGTTTGATATAGTTATTGTCACCCAAAAGGCGATAAAAGGAAGCGCCTTAGCAGATTATTTGGCTCAGCAGCCTCTCAACGACTATTAGCCCATGCATCCCGAATTCCTGGATGAGGACATCATGGCCTTGTTTGAGGAAAAACTAGACGAGGACCGTGACAAATGGACTGTGTGGTTTGATGGAGTGTCAAATGTTCTAGGCCATGGCATTGGAGTAGTATTGGTCTCTCCAGACAATCAATGTATACCTTTCACAGCCAGGCTGGGGTTTGACTGCACTAATAATATGGCTAAGTATGAAGCATGTGCCCTGGCCGTCCAGGCAGCAATTGACTCCAATGTCAAGCTACTCAACGTGTATGGGGACACAGCGTTGGTGATCCATTAGCTGAGAGGGGAATGGGAAACTAGAGACCCCAAGCTGATACCCTACAAAGCCTATATCAAGGAGTTGGCTAATTCCTTTGATGAAATCTCCTTCCATCATGTTCCCCGGGAGGAAAATCAAATGGCGGATGCGCTTGTTACTTTGGCGTCCATGTTCCAGCTAACGCCACACGGGGATCTACCATACATTGAGTTCTGGTGTCGTGGCAAACCCACACATTGTTGCCAGGTGGAAGAGGAACGGGACGGTAAACCTTGGTATTTTGATATCAAGCGATATGTCGAAAGCAAAGAGTACCCACCAGAGACCTCCGACAATGATAAAAGGACATTGAGGAGATTGGCGGCCAGTTTCTTCATGAGCGGGAGCATACTATATAAAAGAAACCATGATATGACTCTCCTGCGATGCGTGGATGCCAAAGAGGCAAACCACATGATCGAGGAAGTCCACGAGGGTTTGTTTGGAACGCATGCCAATGGGCATTCTATGGCCAGGAAGATCCTGAGGGCAGGCTATTACTAGCTCACCATGGAAGGTGATTGTTGCGTCCATGTAAGGAAATGCCACAAGTGTCAAGCGTTCGCGGATAATGTTATCGGGGCCATCGAGCCCAAGGCTTCGAACGATCATCGCTTCATTCTCGTGGCAATAGATTATTTCACCAAGTGGGTCGAAGCGGCTTCCTACACCAATGTCACGAGGAGTGTAGTGGTCAGATTCATCAAGAGGGAGCTGATTTGTCGGTACGGACTTCCTAGGAAGATCATTACCGACAATGGTACCAACCTGAATAACAAGATGATGTAGGAGATATGCGCGGATTTCAGAATCCAACATCACAACTCCACGCCCTACCGGCCAAAGATGAACAGAGCTGTGGAAGCAGCCAACATGAATATTAAGAAAATTATTCAGAAAATGACAGTGTAATACAAAGATTGGCACGATATGTTGCCTTTTGCCTTGCATGGGTACCGAACTTCAGTGCGAACTTCTATTGGGGCAACGCCGTATTCCTTGGTTTATGGAATGGAAGCGGTACTCCCATTTGAAGTGGAGATCCCTTCCCAGAGAATACTAGCGGAATGGACTTGGAAGAATCAGAGTGGGCTCAAACGCGCTATGAACAACTCAACCTTATTGAAGGTAAGCGCGTGACGGCCCTGAGTCATGGGCGCCTGTATCAACAAAGAATGAAGAATGTGTTCGACAAGAAGGTACGCTTGCGCAGGTTCCATGAGGGAGACCTTGTGCTGAAAAAACTGTCCCACGCTGAAAAAAGTGGGCCCCGAATTACGAAGGGTCTTTCGTTGTGAAAAGGGCTTTTTCCGGAGGAGCCCTAGTGCTTACCAACATGGATGGCGAGGAGTTACCTTTACCTGTGAACTCTGATGTTGTTAAGCGATACTATGCTTAGAATCTGGGGCAATTAAGGATGTCGCTGCATGTTCTTTCATTTTTGTGTCTTCTTGGTTTCCCTCAGGGATTCCCGTCTACTGTATATCTCTCGTCACAGTCTTTTAAAAGAAAAGAACGTGGGTTTGAGGCTTCAGTCCTCACCTTGGTTTGAAACCATGTGTTAGTTTATAATAACCTGAGCCTTTTCGCTCAGTTCATGGGATGCCCCAGCGCTTAAGTAAAACTGAACCTAACCAGCTTTTACTAAAAAGATTATTGCATTGAAAACATGCATGCATACGGATATGCATGCATATTTTGTGATAACGGGGGCAGAATCATCTTAGGACACGGTCAGAGGTCGAGACAAAGTTAAAGGCAGAAGCCAATCCAGGTAAGTCGACGATGCGGTTACGGTTTGCCACGCATTGTTGCTTCCTACTTTCAGGTACTTAGGAACGGACGCAAATAGAGGCTAAGGTCATGACCGACCGATTGTCGTCCCTTCCCAGCTCTGGGCAAGCGAAAAACGCCGCTGCAAGGCAGTCTAGTATCTTTTAATTCACGGTAGTTATTACTATTGTTTGCTTAAATGGATGCCTAATCTACCTTGAGTGGGTTCGAATAAGCGAGGGCCAACCCGCAGAGGGCCATGCTTATGTTTCCCCTAAAAAAAAAAACAAATGGCAGGTTAGCTCGCCTGGGTGAGCAACCCCTACACCAAAATATAAATAAAGAGGGAGGGGAACGTTTTCTGCACTTAAAAACTTCCCCCCCTCATTCAAAAGAGCAAGGCTTATGGGACTCACGGTTTTTGCTCCCCCAAGCCACCTTTGGTTGCATTTTGCTTTCATTTTTGGTACTCCTACTCATTCCAACAAGTAAGTATTTAATCCTTGAGTTTTCTAGCTTTCCATTGGTGCATCTTGTTCATCTTTTGATGCTCTAAATTGTGAGAATGTGCTCAAATTTGTGTGGCAATTATGGGTTGTTTTCATGCTTGATTTGTTTGAATCGCGGGGTTGTAGGGGATGGCCTTAGGCCTATGTTGCATCTTGAAGCAATGCGGCATGCCAAATTTCCCCCACTCTCTTGCTATTCATGCCTAAACATGCGCCCACCAAGTGCTCGGTGAAATGCCTCAATGACATATGAACATGGTTTTGTAAGATTTGGATTGTGGGACTGTTGTATATATATAGGGACAGCATAAAGGATTTGAAATGAGTGCCCAAATGCAATTCTAGGTTTAGGAACCCAAGCATTTAATTTCAAAGCAAGGAAGCATGACTTATGCCTAGGGATCTAAATTTTGGTTTTGAATGGGCATGAATATTAGGACATGTCTGAGACGGTTTTTACTAGAATTTGGCTGCCCCATGAGGAATACCTTGCACCTAGGTAGCATGGAAAATACCTTTCAATGGTAGGTACATATATGAATATATGGCATAAAAATACCTTGCAAAGTGTGAATGAGTACCAAACAAATGCCTTTCAAAATATGTATATTTGTGGATAGGTAGTATAGGAGCCTTTTAAAAAATGTACCCATGTCAAAAATGGCACGAGGATGCTTCCCAAATGAATATATGATGTGGAATTGCCCCTCAAGTGTATATGGATGGCATGAAATTTCCTTTTCAAAATGCAAGTGTGTGCATGACATGAAGGAAAAAATTCGCTGATCATAGCTAATTTTTGAAAAAAAATGTGTATACACCTGAAGGGTAAATACTGTGAAAGTTTTTTCGAACATGCAAGATAGACTCGGATAAATGCATAAATTGTTAAAAGAATATATTTTGGAAACACTGGGTTGACTTAAATAGAGGAAATGAATTATGAGCCCTAGCATCACATGACCAAAATTTTTCGACACTTGAGTGTCCACATAGGTGCATGCATGAGTAGTTTTGCATAAAATTTCCAAATCGTCATTGTTGCATTTGTGTCACGGAAATAATGTGGGAAATTCCCTTTTATCCCTGAACCTGGTCAAAACCCTGACATATATCATGTCCATCCATTCTACAAGCCTTGAGCCGAAATCCCAACTTACCATAGACCTTGACCCAGGGTGAGAATATCGATCCTTGCCCTCAGAAGAAAACAAGAAGAGAAAATTCCCAAACAAAGATTGAGGAAAAGCAAAAAAAAAAGAAAGGAAAGAAAATTCCCGATCAAGGATCGAAAGCAAAAGAAATATGCAGAAAGGTCTTTTGGACCAGACAATATCTGAACAATACAAAATTGTCACCAAGAAAAAATGAAAAGAAAGGAAACCACGACCTAAAGTGGTCCTCTCTCTTTGATTGAAGACCAAAATCCTGTGTGTCGGTGACTTGTTCGCCTCGCGCTAAACAAAAAACAGAATAGGAAATGGCCAAAAATATTCAAAGCCAAACTCCCACAAAAAACACCATTCCCAAGGAAAAGTCCTACTGATCCATGATCACATGTAGTTTTTTATTTGATAGGAAATAATTTGCAAAATCAAGTCATGACATATCTATGATTCGGAATTAGGATGAAACACTTACCTGTGTGAGATTGATACACTTTGAGTGATTTTCTTCTATTTTTGTTGAACCCAGTGTTTCCTCTAAATGCTCATTTAGAAATGAAATGCTAACATCCAAAATCTCATTTGTGGTTATGAGAAGATTTCATCAGCATACTCCCCTTCCCCGGTAGACACATTGTTTTTCATCCGAAAAGCATATGTTGCTCTGATTAGTTGGAAGTTTTCTCTCTTTACTAAAGCATGTTCGCATTTTAGTGAAGAAAACACCGAGACTATTTTTAGTCTCACAAGTTAGCCAGAACTACATAGGTCTAAGTTCCTCATTGAGGATACGTAGGAGCAAGAGCCTCGCTTTTGTCAGCCGCCCCCACAAATTCTGTCATACTGACACTAGAGTCACGTGACAGGTGGAGATACCGGAGTGGTTATCCGTATAAACTTTCTTTTGCTATCTCTAAGACTCAAAGCATGATAGCACGCAGAGACTAACGTCGTCTTCTGCACCCTTTGTCAATCGCGGCCAACAAGCCCGTTGACATGCAGAGATTTACGTCATCTTCGACGCAGACAAATTCTGTCATACTGACACTGGAGTCACGTGACAGGCGGAGATACCCAAGTGGTTATCCGCATAAAATTTCTTTTGCTATCTCTACGACTCAAAGCATGATAGCACCCAGAGACTAACGTCGTCTTCTGCACCTTTGTCAATCGCGGCCAACAATGAAGGGTGATGTGTCATCATTTTCTCATATTTCTTAACCCTTTTTGTCACCATTTTAATTACTGATTAGCCTTAATTGTCAAATTAATTATGCAGTTTTATCATTTGGGCCTACTAGATTAATTTTGTGTTTTTAATTTAATTTTAAGAGAATTATAAGCAATTGGGCATGAATCCATAATTGGGCCTGGGCTTGAATCCATAATTGGGCTTGGATTTGAAGAGAGCAGACTATTTTATTCTACCAAATTTTATCTTATCTACATATTATTTAGATTTGATCTCATCTAGATATTATTTCATCTAGATCTTATCTTATCTAGATTTTATTTTATTTATGGGCTTGGATTTAAGACAGATTTGTAAGCTTTGGGGTTGAAAACTATATAACAGCACCAAGGTTCTAGTTTAGGCTCCTCTTCTCTCTCTCCTCTCCTTTCTCTCTTTTTCGTTTTAGTTTTAGAGTGCTACTCTCAATTCGTTTTAGTTTCTTTTTCGTTTTTCGAGAATAATTCTAGTTTTCTTCGTTTCTACTACAATTTTGTTTTTGAAATTCTGATACTGGGGACAGATGTCGTACCGGATGTCACGACATCACGCTTCAGAACATGCAGATTAGATGCGTCCGTATGAACAGATTAAACAAGTAAATAACACAAGAGGATTGTTAACCCAGTTCGGTGCAACCTCACCTACATCTGGGGGCTACCAAGCCAGGGAGGAAATCCACTCTCAATAGTGTTAGTTCAAGGTCTAACAGCCCCTGTTTACAACCTTCTCACCTAACCACTACCCGTGCGATCTCTACCTAAGAGCCACTCTTAGATATGAGAAACCCCGCTCACTCCCTCTCAATCACACTCCCGTGTTTACAAATAAATCAAAGACACACCAGAGATCAACTCTGAACAAAAGGGATCAACCCTACACACTAGAGATCAACTCTACACACTAGAGATCAACTCTACACACACAGGTCCAACACTTGATGTTAGGATAACATCAAGGTGGCTCACAAAACACTCAAGTCCCAAAACTCACTAAATAACTCTTCAATCCCGGACTTGGTACAGAACTCGTGCAGCCTCCATGATTATATAGCAATTTGCGTTTCTGGGCTGCAACGGCTTGTGCTGGAGGAGATCTATCATTCTTCCTGAAAATCTGCAGTTAAAGAACTAAAAGATACAGTTTGATCTTTTAGTTTTTATCTTTAATCTTTAATCTTTAATCCCTGAACGAACTCTTCTACTTTGAAATTCGAACTATAATGATCTTTTAATTCGTTCCTAAAGATAGATCTTCTTATCTCTTGCTAACTGCACAATAATCTGTTAAATATATAACAGATTTATGTGTCCAGTATTTTCGGGCAAGATGTCAGGACATCGTATCCGACATCGTGGATCCTGCAGCTTTAATGCTTCACTTGACATTTTATCTTGACTTATGCATTGTGCAGCAACTCCAGTATTTTCGGGCAGGATGTCAGGACATTGTATCCGACATCGTGGATCCTGCAACTTCAATTCTTCATTTGACATTTTATCTTGCCTTGTGCATTGTACAGCCCGATCTTATTTCTTGACATAACGTTGGACATCATGTGCAGCAACTCCAGCTTTCCTTTATTGTCTAAGTGTTTATGTTTTAACAAAATCTTAGCCAATCTTTTAAAGCTCAGTAGAGCTAAACACTAACAATCTCCCCCTTTGGCAAATTTTGTCTAAAACATACTTAGACACTTCCTGAGCAGGTACGAGCAGTTATGCAAGTGGGATCAGCAACTTCCGTTATCAGAGTAATCAAGCACAGCGGAAATTCTTCAAGTTGCAAATCTAGAAGTCTTCTCCAGGATGTCAAGGCATCTCTCGTGACATCAGCTTTTTGCTACTGCTCCCCCTGTTTCCATGCTTACTGCAGTATCTTCTATCAGCTACTAGTCTTCTCCAGGATGTCGAGACATCTTATGTGACATCAGCTTTTTGCTCCCCCTGTCTTCATGCTCTTACTGCAGCATCTTCTAACAGCTTCTAGTAGCTTACATCAGTCATCCTCAGCAGCAGTCTCCCCCTCAAGATCATATTCATACAACTCCCCCTCAAAATCATGAATCATGCATACATCGTTTCCTACTGCCATACATCGTATCAATCATGCATAATACTATTACTCCCCCTTTTTAGACATAAATTTGGCAAAAGTAGGATGCATGACATTAATGTGCAAGTATTACAGACCAATAACTAGTAATTGTTCAAGGGACATGCCCCTTTAGCTAGTAAAAGTAAAAAGCAAAAATAGAAAGATCTGATGATCATGGGGTGGCTTCAGAATCATCATCATCGGATTCTGTTTCCTCTGCTGCATCTTCCTCTTCCTCAGCAGCTTCTTCTTCTTCCTCGGCTGCTTCTTCCTCTTCTTCAGCTGCTTCACCATCATCAATGCCACTTTCTGAGAGCCTTTTGATCAGCCGTTCCAGCTCCATCTTCTTCTCTGTGTTGGCTTTGATGGTTGCTTCCAGCACCTTGCATGTGTCCTTGAGTTCAGCAATCAAGGCATCCTTGGACACAGCACCTGAAGCAGCTTTCCCTGATGTCGAGACAATGTCTGGGACATGTGTCCCCTCAAACAATTTGTAATGCAGGGATAGAGGCGATTCTCTCTTCATCACAGAGTCAGTGTAGTTTAACATATTGGGATGTTGACTCAACATAATGCCACACAATACAGTAGGGAAGGCAATGGGTAATTTAACAGCAAAGGATTCTGAATGCTTAACAGTTTGATCAAAAATGTAGTTTCCAAAATTAAATTTGGACTTGGTTCCAACAGCATACAGAAATTTACCCAAACCTGTGGCAATAGTGGAAGTATGATTGGTGGGTACCCAGTTTGCAGCGCCAATCCTGTGTAGAATTGCATACTTCACACTTAGCTTCCCTGCTGAAAGCTTCCCTTTCTTCGGCCAATGCTGGACTTGTTTGGCAGTGATTTCCTTGGCAATTTGATGCTCAGAAACATCAATATCCACCATTCCTTCAGTAGGTCTGCCCAGGTACTTGTTGATCACAGCAGGGGAGAATCTAACACACTTTCCTCTGACAAACACTCTTTGATAATCATCACTTTTTCTGTTTGTTATGTCAGAGGGAATGTTGACAATGAACTCCCTGACTAGGCTTTCATAACAGTCTCCCAACTTGGTGACAGTCTTCAGCAGTCCAGCAGCCTTGATGAGTTCCATGGTCTCCTTGCAATCCAAGGCAGCTCTTCCCAGTTCTCTTTCCAAGGCAAGTCTCCGTTGATACACATATTTCCACTTTTCAACATTGCCAATGGAGTGGAAAGAGATGTTGTCCAATGGTGCATCAGGAACATTTCCAGGCACCTTTCTTCCAGATTTCTTGGCCCTCTTAGATGTCGAGACATCTAGTCCGACATCATCATCAGAATCGGATGAGGAAATTTCTTTCCTTTTCTTGGAGGGGATAGCAACCTTGCTTCTTCTGGATGTGGCAGGAGTGATTGGAGTACTCTTCTTCTGTGCCATGGTCTTGATTCGTCCAGACCTCTTAAGGGGGGTTTTTCCCTTTCTGTTTTGAAGTCTTTCCGCAATGCCAGGTGCCAACCTGTTGGCAATGGGTTCTTCATCAGATTCGACTTCTTCCAGGTCAATGAGGTCACCTGGAGCAGGTTCTGGTGCCCGTGGTGCAGGAGTCTCCTCTGAGGCTTGATCCTCTTTTTCTGTTGATTCCTCTTCACTGGGTGAAGGGAGGGCTTCAGCATTTGGAGCGGAGGATGTTGGAACATCTTTCTCAGCATCAGGCACGAAAACACTTGGGGTGGAAGATGTTGGAACATCTTTCTCAGCATCAGGCACAGAAGCATCTTTCAGAATGCTACTCACAATACTGCGGATTTTCTTGTCCATCTCCGTGTCTACTTCCCTAGGACTTGTTGCAGGGCTAGGGTTTTCAGCAATCTTCACTCCCTGTTGTCTTCTGGGAACCAGTTTCTTAGGGACTGAAGCTTGACCAGGAATTATTTGTATGGGTTGGATGTTGAATTCTGGTTGTTCCTGGTGCGGAGATGATGGTACAGCGGGTGAACCAGGGGCTGAAGTTTCTTTTGGTGAGGTAGCCATTGAAAAGCAGAGCGTTTGGAATGATTTCGTGAATTTCTGAGAGCTATTGGGAAATGCTGATGAAAACACGAATGCCACGAAAATATAAATTTGAATGAGGAATGTAGAGGGTTGTGTGAAGCAACGGTCGAATTTGCTTTGTAGTGAACGTGCTATTAATGTTAAGTGATTCGTTTGGGCACGTTCAGATATCAGTAGTTGCTACAATTCCTCTAGCAGACAAATGCCCAGCTTGCCCCTCAGTTTTTCAAACTGATTTGCATCCAAGGCCTTTGTGAAAATATCTGCTATTTGTTCCTCAGTGTCAACATGCTCCAGTGTGATAACTTTATCATCAACAAGCTCTCTAATATAGTGATGTCTAATGTCAATGTGCTTGGTTCTGCTGTGTTGCACAGGATTTTTAGAAATATTAATAGCACTCAAGTTGTCACAGTATAATGTCATGACATCTTGTTCGACATTGTACTCTTTGAGCATTTGCTTCATCCAAACTAGTTGTGAACAGCTGCTTCCTGCTGCAATATACTCGGCTTCAGCAGTAGATAGGGACACACAGTTCTGCTTCTTGCTGAACCATGAAATAAGATTGTTGCCCAGATAGAAGCATCCACCAGAAGTGCTTTTTCTGTCATCTGCACTTCCAGCCCAATCAGCATCACAATACCCAACCAGCATTGAATCTGAACAATGACCGTACATAATCCCATAGTCACTGGTGCCATTTACATATTTCAGGATTCTCTTTACTTGAGTCAAGTGACTTATCTTAGGATTGGCTTGATATCTTGCACAAACACCTACTGCATAGGTGATGTCGGGTCTGCTAGCTGTTAAATATAGTAAGCTCCCAATCATGCTTCTGTACAGACTTTGATCAACACTGGTGCCAGCTTCATCTTTTGACAGCTTCAAGTGAGTAGGTGCAGGTGTTCTTTTATGGCTGGCATTCTCCATCCCAAACTTCTTGACAATGTTCTTTGCATACTTGCTTTGTGAGAGGAATATGGAGTCTTCCATATGCTTCACTTGAAGTCCCAGAAAATAAGTCAGCTCTCCAACAAGACTCATCTCAAATTCAGATTGCATCTGTTGGACAAAATGTCGAAGCATCTCATTCGACATCCCTCCAAACACAATGTCATCAACATATATCTGTGCAATCATCAAGTTTTCAGCATCTTGCTTGACAAAGAGAGTCTTGTCAATTCCTCCCTTCCTATACCCTTGCTGAGTAAGGAACTCTGTTAGCCTTTCATACCAAGCTCTTGGAGCTTGCTTCAATCCATAGAGAGCCTTCTTGAGCCTGTATACATGATCTGGATGAGTTGGATCTACAAATCCCTTTGGTTGCTCCACATAGGCTTCTTCATTCAGGTATCCATTCAGAAACGCACTCTTCACATCCATCTGGTACAGCTTGAATTTGAGGATGCAAGCTACACCAAGTAACAATCTGATGGACTCAAGCCTAGCAACTGGGGCAAAAGTTTCATCAAAGTCTACACCTTCAATCTGAGTGTAGCCTTGAGCAACAAGTCTGGCCTTGTTTCTGGTTATAACACCTTCTTCATTGGTTTTGTTCTTGAAGATCCACTTGGTGCCAATCACATTAGTTCCCTCGGGTCTCGGAACTAGCTCCCAGACTTCATTCCTTTTGAATTGCTCCAATTCTTCTTGCATAGCATTGATCCAGAACTCATCAGTCAGTGCCTCTTTCACATTCTTGGGCTCAATTTTGGAGACAAAGCATGAGTTGGAGACAATCTCAATCTCCCTTGATCTTGTAGTGACTCCTCTGTTTGGATCTCCTATAATCAGCTCCTTGGGGTGCATCTTCTGGATTCTAATGGAGGGTTTCTTGTCAGGTTGGTTGATGTCTGGTTCATCTGTAGCAGTATCAGAGTTTTCTGCATTTTCTGCACTTTTAGCTGCATCTGCTACATTGTCTCCCGATGTTCTGACATCTTCTTCGACATCCTTCTTTCTTGCTGGAGTCAGATCATCAACAACCACATTGATGGATTCCATCTTTCTCCTTTGCTCTCTATCTGCCAAAATGTAACATGGACTTCCAAAGATGTGGAAGTGCTTGACAGTTGGCTTCCTCCCTTTCCAGATTTCATACAGTGTGGTTGGAGTGCCTCTTCTAAGTGTGACTCTGTTGTGGATGTAGCATGCTGTGTTCATGGCTTCAGCCCAGAGATTATAGGGAAGTTCTTTGGCATGAAGCATGACCCTAGCAGCCTCTTGCAAAGTCCTGTTTTTCCTCTCAACTATGCCATTCTGTTGTGGTGTAATGGCTGCAGAGAACTCATGAGTGATGCCTTCAGATGTGCAGAATTCAGTGAACCTGCTGTTTTCAAATTCTCTGCCATGGTCACTCCTGATTCTCTTGATCACACAGTCTTTTTCTCTTTGAAGTCTTAGACTCAACTCCTTGAATACTTCAAAGGTGTCTGATTTTTCTCTGACAAAGTTGACCCAGGTAAATCTGGAGAAATCATCCACAACAACATAGGCATACCTCTTTCCTCCAAGGCTTTCAACTTGCATAGGCCCCATCAAGTCCATGTGAAGTAGTTCCAGCACCCTGGAAGTGGTCTGATGTTGAAGCTTCTGGTGGGACATCTTGACTTGCTTTCCAATCTGACATTCACCACAGATTCTGCCTTCTTCTATTTTCAGATTGGGAATGCCTCTAACAGCACCTTTGTCAATGATTTTCTTCATGCCTCTTAAATGCAGATGCCCAAATCTTTGATGCCATATTCTGACTTCATCTTCTTTGGAGGATAGACATGTGGAGGAGTAACTGGTTTCTTGAGGTGTCCATAGGTAGCAGTTGTCCTTTGATCTGCTACCCTTCATTAGAACTTCACTCTTCTCATTTGTCACCAAGCATTCTGACTTTGTGAAGTTTACATTGAATCCTTCATCACACAGCTGACTGATGCTGATCAAGTTTGCAGTCAGTCCCTTCACCAGTAGTACTTTGTTCAGACTAGGAAGTCCATCATGAACTAGCTTTCCCATTCCAATGATCTTTCCTTTAGAGCCATCTCCAAATGTCACATAACTAGTGGAGCAGGGCTCAATGTTCAGCAGGAATTCTTTGACTCCTGTCATGTGTCTGGAACAGCCGCTATCTAGGTACCAATCTTCCTTAGCTGATGCTCTAAGTGAAGTATGAACAACAAGACTGACAGCCTTGTGTTTTGGAACCCACATCATCTTCTTTCTGCTGTTGCTACTTTGAGTTCCATGATGTGGATGGCCATGTAGATGATAGCAAAAGGGCTTTATGTGACCATACTTGCCACAGTAGTGACACCTCCACTTCTTTCTTTTGCTCTTTTTCTGCTGCGTTCCATGATGTCGAGACCGATGTTGTGACATCGTGGCTCCAGTCCTGTTTTTGGCAGGAACAAATTCTGTCATGGTTGTTCTGCCAGCAGACTTAGGATTAAATCCAAGTCCTCTCTGGTTTCCAGCATTCTTTCCAAGTAGCAGCACCTCATCAAGCGTATCTGAGCCTTTATTCAGCATCTTTATTGATTTTGTCATGTTTTCCAGCTTAGAGTTCAGAAAACCAACTTCTCCTTTAAGCTCAGAGATCACCTCTTCATGTGCCTCCTTCTCAGCCTCCAGATCTGCAATGACCTTCTTCAGTTGTGCTTCTTGCTGAAGGATCTTCTCACTTTTGATGCATAGTTTTCTATAGGATATAGCAAGCTCATCAAAAGTGATTTCACTATCTGTATCACTTGAATCTTCAGCAGATTCAAATCTCCCAGTGAGTGCATTTACATCTCTGTCAGAATCACCTTCTTGTTCACTTTCTGTATCATCAGACTGACATACAGAAAGTCCTTTCCTCTGCTTCTTGAGATGAGTGGGACATTCAGCTATGATGTGTCCATAGCCTTCACACCCATGGCATTGAATTCCTTTGCTGTGACTGGGCTTTTCATCTGACCTTTTCTGGTATTTGCTACCTTTCCTGATGTCGAAAGGGATGTTCTGGACATGTGGTTTCTGCCTCCTGTCCATTCTGCTCAGCACTTTGTTGAACTGCCTTCCAAGGAGCACAACTGCCTTAGTCAGACCTTCATCAGTATCCAGGTCATACTCATCTTCTTCTCCTTCATCATTGGACACGAACGCCACGTTCTTGATCTTCTTTTCAGCCCCATCCGAGAGTCCTAGCTCAAAGGTTTGAAGGGAACCAATGAGTTCATCCACTCTCATGTTGCAAATGTCTTGGGCCTCCTCTATTGCAGTGACTTTCATGTCAAATCTCTTAGGCAAGGATCTGAGGATCTTTCTCACCAGCTTTTCATCTGTTATCCTCTCTCCCAAGGCAGTGCAAGCATTGGCAATTTCAAGAATGTTCATGTGGAAGTCATGAATACACTCTTCCTCCTTCATCTTCAGATTTTCGAATTTTGTAGCCAATAGTTGCAATCTGGACATCTTCACTTTGGAGGTTCCTTCATGAGTGGTTTTCAGGATCTCCCATGCATCTTTGGCCACTGTGCATGTGTTGATCAGTCTGAAGATATTCTTGTCAACTCCATTGAATAGAGCATTCAAAGCTTTGGAGTTTCCAAGTGCCAATTCGTCTTCTTCTTTAGTCCAGTCTTCTTCTGGCTTCAATTCATCAGTGGGCTTTCCTTCTGTGTCCAGCATCTTGGGATGTTCCCAGCCTTTGATGACAGCTTTCCAGGTTCTGCTATCCAGTGATTTGAGGAAGGCCACCATTCTTGCTTTCCAGTATTCATAGTTGGTTCCATCAAGAATTGGTGGTCTGTTCACTGGTCCTCCTTCTTTCTCCATGTTCATCAGAATTTATCTCCCTAGATCTCACTCTGTGATTTCGAGTGTTGGCTCTGATACCAATTGAAATTCTGATACTGGGGACAGATGTCGTACCGGATGTCACGACATCACGCTTCAGAACATGCAGATTAGATGCGTCCATATGAACAGATTAAACAAGTAAATAACACAAGAGGATTGTTAACCCAGTTCGGTGCAACCTCACCTACATCTGGGGGCTACCAAGCCAGGGAGGAAATCCACTCTCAATAGTGTTAGTTCAAGGTCTAACAGCCCCTGTTTACAACCTTCTCACCTAACCACTACCCGTGCGATCTCTACCTAAGAGCCACTCTTAGATATGAGAAACCCCGCTCACTCCCTCTCAATCACACTCCCGTGTTTACAAATAAATCAAAGACACACCAGAGATCAACTCTGAACAAAAGGGATCAACCCTACACACTAGAGATCAACTCTACACACTAGAGGTCAACTCTACACACACAGGTCCAACACTTGATGTTAGGATAACATCAAGGTGGCTCACAAAACACTCAAGTCCCAAAACTCACTAAATAACTCTTCAATCCCGGACTTGGTACAGAACTCGTGCAGCCTCCATGATTATATAGCAATTTGCGTTTCTGGGCTGCAACGGCTTGTGCTGGAGGAGATCTATCATTCTTCCTGAAAATCTGCAGTTAAAGAACTAAAAGATACAGTTTGATCTTTTAGTTTTTATCTTTAATCTTTAATCTTTAATCCCTGAACGAACTCTTCTACTTTGAAATTCGAACTATAATGATCTTTTAATTCGTTCCTAAAGATAGATCTTCTTATCTCTTGCTAACTGCACAATAATCTGTTAAATATATAACAGATTTATGTGTCCAGTATTTTCGGGCAAGATGTCAGGACATCGTATCCGACATCGTGGATCCTGCAGCTTTAATGCTTCACTTGACATTTTATCTTGACTTATGCATTGTGCAGCAACTCCAGTATTTTCGGGCAGGATGTCAGGACATTGTATCCGACATCGTGGATCCTGCAACTTCAATTCTTCATTTGACATTTTATCTTGCCTTGTGCATTGTACAGCCCGATCTTATTTCTTGACATAACGTTGGACATCATGTGCAGCAACTCCAGCTTTCCTTTATTGTCTAAGTGTTTATGTTTTAACAAAATCTTAGCCAATCTTTTAAAGCTCAGTAGAGCTAAACACTAACAGTTTTCTATTGATTAATGGAAGGCTAAGTCTCGAGCGTTGTTTTCTCTTGAGGATCAAGCACAACTCTCTTTGAGGTTCTATTATTACTATTAAATTCTGATCAGTTTTTCCTCTTCACCAATTACTCTGTATTTGTTGATATTAATTCATGCATGCTTAGTGCTTGATTAATTGTCTCTGCGCTTAATTTACGTTCATGCTTAATGATCGCTCATGATTAATTGGTGTATGTGTTGCTTAATCACATAATGAATGCCTTATGTTAAATTTCGCTTAGTAATTT
This sequence comes from Glycine soja, assembly GCF_004193775.1. Lineage (NCBI taxonomy): Eukaryota > Viridiplantae > Streptophyta > Magnoliopsida > Fabales > Fabaceae > Glycine > Glycine soja. The sequence continues at coordinate 25,600,642 of NC_041007.1, read as the reverse complement.
AATTTAGAGTTGGATTAAGTGGTTGAACTGATAAAGGATAAACTCTCGTAACCTAGGATAAGAGACTTGCTTGTGAATCAAGGGGAAACAACGTGTTTTAATTATGATATTTTCTAATTCCAATCTACTCGCTGTTTAATTTACAAAAGCAAACAACCCCCCCTCCCAATTCGTTACTATTTTCCTACTATCTGTTATGAACGTTTGGTTGACCATTGCTCGTTGGGAGATGACCTAGGATCACTTCCTAGATATTGCATTTTTAATGTTTATTTGATTCGGGTACGGCCTTGATCAAAGGGTAAAGGAAATAAGCTATGAAAGTAAGCAAGAAATGTAAACTAGGCAAATCTTAAGAGTGTTTGGATCACCACATTTAAGGTTCCCAACAAAACACTCACAATCCTAAAGGAAAATTGCCTAAAATTATTACCCACAAATGGAAGTAGGGTGACCTATTGGAGGCTCCCAACTTACTTCCAATGAAAGGCCTTTTTGTTACAAAATTTGAAAGCAAAGCAAATTGCCAATTACAAAATTACAAAAAAAAAGTCCTCGATTGTGGTGGCTATTCTCTCTTTGGTGTTTCACTCAATTTGGAGTGCTTCTTAGTCCAATAGCTCTTAAGGTGGTTGGCCCCTTGCTTCTTGACTTAAACTCTTCAAGGTATGGCACCAATCCTCCTTTCCAATTCCCTATATGGCAACTTACAAGCAAGGAAACAAAGACACAAGCAATAACTAAAGACAAAAAAAAAATGAAATGAAAGCTAAACCAATAAAGTTTCAACAAGACAAATTTTCAAGGATTATTCAACAATTAAAGCAATGAAAAGCACACAAAAGCAAGCTAGAACTCAAAGAGAAACCTAGAATGGCTCTAGAGTAGAGTAGAAAAACTAAAAAAAAAAAAGACACAAGAAACCTATAGTTTTGGCACTTGTATTCACAGTAATTTTCAATTGAAATTTCAGAACTAGGATTGGTATAAAATAGGCACCAATTATAGAATAAATTTTGAGCCAAAACAACAAGCACACTTCCCTTTCACTTTTTTTTTCCTGGACACTAATTTTTCTTCCAATTTGTGTGATTTTTCTTATTTTTTCCTTTTATCCAAATCGCTTGGTTCTTTTTTTATAATTTTGGTCCAGATGTCTAAAAAATTCAGTAAAAATTTCAGCTCACAACACGTAGTGACCAATTCCCAGTAATTTATAAAAGTTTGTATGTTCAAGCTGCCAGCACCAGCGATTTCAACCTAGAAATCAAGAGTAGTGTTTATGTTGCTTAAGGCTTGGATAGTTACAATTTGTGTTTGCTTATGCTCAATTATCTTGAATAACACAATTCAAGAGAGCTTAAGACTTATTTGATTCACAAATCCAGCCACAACTCAGCACCACAACTCAACTTCATCATAAGTATCATGTAGGAAACTTAGAAAACAAAAAAAAAAGTTCAACAACAAGACTACTTCTAGGAATTGATTTAGAACACGTTATGAACTAAATAACATGCATGATGTGACAATTACTATGACTAAACATGACTCAAAGACAACATGGATTAAGTGATTTACACTTAGATTTTTGTGTTTTTTTTCTAATGAGTATTTTGGAAGAAAACTTAGATCTAAGGTTCAGCATAAGAATATTATGAATGAAAAATGATAGAACCTAAAATCAACACAAAAACATGATTCAAGAGTAGATCTACAAAATTTGAACCATAGAAATGCAAGAACAAGTGTAGATCTAAGATTTAATCGATTTTTTTTTTTGAATCTACTCTAAACAGCACCAAACCACAAGACAATAGAGGATATACATGGAGAATAAGATGAAGAACAAGGAATTAAAGAGAATTCACCAAACAAAAAGATAGAGGAAGCAAAAGAACATCACCTAGATGAAGATGCTCTTGATACCACATGATGTAAGCTAAATTGGAGATTGTAGGCCTAGGATCTTCTTCATCAATGGATTCCTTTGCTTCTTGGAAAATGAATGGCACCATAATGGAGAAGGAAGAGAGAGAGGAGATGCCACTTCAAGGAGAAGATGAGTCTAGAAGAAGCTCACCACCATAGGAGGCCATGGATAAGAGCTTGGAGGGAAGAAGGAGATGAATGAAGGGAGAGGAAGTGAAGAGTACGAGATTTTGTGCTCTAAAAGAACTCTGAAATCTGAAGTTGAATTTTCAAATGATCAAAGTTGAAAAAAATGCAAACACAAGGCCTTTATTTATAGCCTAAGTGTCACACAAAATTGGAGGGAAATTTGAATTTCTATTCAAATTTCACTTGAATTTGAAATTGAATTTTGTTAGACAAGCGGCCTTAGATATCTTAAGAAGGGGGGTTGAATTAAGATATTACCAATTATTTCCCCAATTAAAAATTCTATTTAACTTTCTATTGAAGTTACAAATTCCCTTAATAATGAATTTCTTAAATAATGATTCAAATAGAACAATTTGAATATGAATATAAAACAATAATAAATAAAGGAGTTTAAGGGAAGAGAAATTGCAAACTCAGATTTATACTGGTTTGGCCACACCCTTGTGCCTACGTCCTGTCCCCAAGCAACCCGCTTGAGAGTTCCACTATCTTGTAAATTCCTTTTACAAGTTCTAAACACACAAGGACAATCCTTCCTTTGTGTTTAGAATTCTTTCACAACAAGAGACCCTCGGTCTCTTAATCCCTTTTCAGAATGAAGAACAAGAGAAGAAGAAATCTCTCTTGCAAGAGATAGATTGAACAATTTGAGCACTCAAATAATACCTTATTGAATCACAAGTAATTTGGCCAAGGAATTTGTAAGAGGATAAAACGATTTCTCTTTATAAGAGGATAAGACCTTTTTTGTTCTGAAAAACTCTTGTCAAATTCGTGTCTCAAGTCACATATATATAGGCCTATGATAGCCATTCAAGAACCACACAAAAAGATGTGACTGTTGAGAATGTTTTCTGAAAAACTCTTCTGGTAATCGATTACAGTATGTGTGTAATCGATTACAAGCTTTAAAATTTGAATTAAAACGTTCAGAAACTGCTGGTAATCGATTACTATATATGTGTAATCGATTACACAGTGCAAATTTTGAATTTAAATTTTAATAGCTGTTGTAAATCAGTTTTGGCCACCGGTAATCGATTACATCCTCTGGTAATCGATTACCAGAGACTAAATTTGTTGAAAAAGACTTTTTTAACTTAAAATTCTTGGCCAAACCTTTTGCAATTTCAATTGGAATTCCCTTCCTATTTAATATCCTTTCTAAGACTCTATAGACTGTCTTGATCATCCATCTTGAATATCTTTAATTTCTTTGTCTTGAATAAAGCTTTGAGACGCATGTGAAACTTTGGCATCATCAAAACATTCAGCTTTATCCTTTGTCTACAAATTTGTGGAGCCAAATTTTGGAGCCAAAATTTCACTAATTATGATTGGTGAATTTTGGCTATGGTTCAGCCCACTAATTCAAGATCAAGTCCAAGATTCTCCACTAAGTATGCTTAGGTGGCATGAGGCATGTAAAGCATGATGAACATGCACAAAGTGTGACTATATGATGTGGCAATGGGGTGTAGCAAGCAAATGCTCACCTCCCCCTCTAAAATTTAATTGGATTGGGCTTCTCCCAATTCAATTAAATTTATTTTTCAACACACACATCAAATATTCACTTAATGCATGTGAAATTACAAAACTACCCATAATACAAAAACTAGTCTAGGTGCCCTAAAATACAAGGGCTGAAAAATCCTACATTTCTAGGGTACCTTACCTACATTATGGAGCCCAAAATACAAGGCCCCAAAATAATGAAATCTTAATCTAATACGTACAAAGATAAGTGGGCTCATACTTAGCCCATGGGCCCGAAATCTACCCCAAGGCTCATGAGAACCTTAGGGCCTTCTCTTGCATCTCTGGCTCCAATCTTCTTGGAGTCTTCTATCCAATACCCTTGGGGGGGTAGGATTGCATCATAAATGCCCACCCAAACCCTAACACCTTCTTTTCCACCACCCATGACTAACAGTGGCCACCACGAGCCGCCATTGCTTGTCGTCGAACCACCACACCAAGAGGAACGTTTTAACCGGAGCAGAATCCTCAGAATCCACCTCAAGGATTTGGTAGAGAAAAATCCCTCAATCCTTTCTTTCGTAGCTTCTCTGAGGTAATCTTGACTTCTAAGCTTTTCTCTTAGTTAGTTTAAGTTTATCTTGGTGTCTCTTGTGTTTTGGATACTATAATAGGATGATTTTACACTTCTTTTGAAGAACCCTTGAAAATGAGATGTTGTAAAATTTACCTTTTTTTATAAAATTTATGTTATTTTTGTAACCTTCACTGAACCCCAGTCACATTGGTGTGATTAAAATTTCAAAATGACGTCTCTTTTTAGTAGAATCTGAAACACCCCCTTAGCCCTTTATGTTTTGACAAGGGTAATTAACCCTGAATGTTCTCATTAACATTATTTCTGAAATCTATACTAAATTTCCTTCAATTTGGTATATAGAACATTGTGTTTGGACTTACGAACGTGAATGAGAGAGGTCTCTGAGCGACGCAAATAGGAACTGGCATTGAGCTCACAATAGATGAGGGGAATTTATTATAATTTACGACTTTTGATACCATAGTTGGGGTCAAGGAACCTAACTATGAGGATGTATGCATGTCCCTGTTGCGTGCTGGTTTTCAAGAAAAGCAATGTTTTGACAAATGGGATGCGATGTGTCTGTTATTGATAAATGACATTATTGTTTTTATTAGACTTGTGTTGTCTGAAGACCTGAGGAGTGTGAATCTTAGGCATGAAATGTATATGTATGTCTATGCGGAATGTGATTTATTGATGATGTTGTTATTGATGATATTAACTGATATGAGATGATGTTGTTATTGATGATAATATTGATATGAGATGATGTTGTTATTGATGATGATGATTATGTTGATATGAGATGATGTTGTTATTGTTGATAATGTCATTGAGATGAGATGACGATGATGTTGAGAATGATATTGAGATGAGATGATGTTGATGTTAAGAATGACATTGAGATGAGACAATGTTGATATTGATAATGACATTGAGATGAGATGTTGATGATGTTGAAAATGTCATTGTGACGATGTATGTTGTGTATGTACGTGGGAGGTGTAGTAACCTTGTTGGATATCCTTGGTGGAGGAAATAGAGTGGTTAAGGAGTTTTAAGCATCTTTGGAGGGGGATGGCTTAGAAATCTTTAATTATCATGGTCAGTGCATTGATGGTTCCCATGTTTCATACTTCATATTGCTTGGAAATAGTATAGACTTTGTTAGTAAGTACTTGTAGTTTCTCATGAGGAGGAATACTTGTACTTAGGGGCATGTCACTCGGCTTAGAACTCCCTTTAGACTTAGGCTGATCACCATGAGGGAGGGGGGGAGTTGCTTGTGCACGATAGGGTGACCTCGACACTTACTGCCTAGTTCGCCTAAGTAAGAATGTCGTATGGACACACTTAGGCTATTTCCTTGATGAATGGTACCACGTTGCATTTGAGAGTTGAGGTTAGGTGCATGCATCATACTAAGCATGATTGATTGGAATTATTGATGGATGATGATTACTTGTTGAGTGTATGTTGGACTAATGGAAGTTTGTGTATGCTTATGGTATTTGTTAATGTTTTCTTACTAATTATGGTTATTTAATTTTTGTATTAAATTTCTTTTATAATAAACTCACCCTTGCAATTTTTGTACCGTGTGGTTGGTACCTGTGATGACCGTGAACCTTTGCTCGTGGGAGTAGAATGACAACAATAGAGTATGTGAAGTGAGATTCTTTTGCGGAGCTGCCAAGCCGACGTGATGACGTTGGGATTATTTTGGGAGAGAGTTGTGTTTTGTAAATCAACTCCTCCGTAGATGGTTCCATAATTCTTTGTATAAAATTGATGAAGAAACTTGAAAATTTGATTGATAACAACGAAAGAAAAGCTTACAAAGAGTGTTTCCCAAGGCTTCTCTCTCTACAAAGAGTGTCTGAAAAAGATATCAATCCAATTAACACCAAACATTGGAAAACACCTTCCAAACTTCATTACCATAGGCCAACCGCCCCTGATCTTTTACTAGAAGAAAGAGGCGAAAGTAATTTTAAAAGTTTTAGTGCAAAAAACATCTATGAATGGAATATAGATGCCTAAATAGAATATAATATCATGAATACACTCCAACACATGACCATGGTAGCCACAACATACCAAACATCCCATGAGTGTTTAGAAGAAACAATTATAGATATTCTGGTTGTAGGATTTTCCGACCAATTAAAAGGATGGTGGGATAATTATCTCATTAATGATGAAAAATGAAAGATATACAGTGTTGTTAAAATGGATCTCAATGGAAAAATCATTACAAATGATGATAATGAGGAGATCCCTAATGCTGTCAATACCCTTATATTTACAATAGCCCAATATTTTATTGGCGACCTGTCACTTTGGAAAGATAGGTCAGCAGAATTATTATCCAACCTGAAGTGTAGAACTTTAGCAGACTTTAGGTGGTACAGAGACACCTTCCTCAGTAGAGTTTACACCAGAGAAGATAGCCAACAACCTTTCTGGAAAGAAAAAATTCTAGTCGATCTTCCAAGATCATTAGGAGATAAGATTAGAGATAAATTTTGTAGCCAATCTGTCAACGAAGACATTCCTTACAATAGTTTAAGTTATGGTCAATTAATTTCTTATGTCCAGAAAGTAGTCTTAAAAATTTTTCAAGATGACAAAATCCAGAGACAACTGGCCAAAGAGAAAGCCTAGGCTAAAAGAGATTTAGGGTCTTTCTGTGAACAATTTGGATTACCAGCTTGTCCAAAACAAAAGAAAAAACAAAACCTTAAAAGAGAAACTCATGACAACAAAACCTTCAGCAAAAACAGGTTTCCAAACAGGAAATACTCGCACAAACCATCCACCAGCAAAGATACCAACACGCCCAAACCAATTATGAAACATAAAACCAAAATCGTATGCTACAATTATGGAAAACAAGGTCACATTAGCAAATATTGTAGATTGAAAAAGAAATTATGAAACCTCAATCTAGACCCATCCATAGAAGAACAAATTAATAATCTGCTCATCAAAACCTTAGAGGAAGAAATTGGGGAAGTATCCTAGAAAGAAAATCTTAACCAAATCCAACAGGATGACCAGCTATCATCTACGGATGATGAAAATGTCCAAGAAATCAACACTCTAAGAAAAGAACAGGATCTTTTGTTTGAAGCAATCAATTCCATACCTGACCCTCAAGAAAAGAAGGTTTTCCTGAATAAACTCAAAAAATCTTTGGAAGCCAAGCCTAAACCAAAAGATTTCATTACCAGTAACAAATTTGATGTTAGCAATCTTCTCAAAAGAATGGAAAACACTTCTGTCAAACCAACCACAATCCAAGATCTTCAAACAGAGATCAATAACTTAAAACAAGAAGTTAAAGAACTCGGACAAGAGAAATTCATCAAATTATCCTTTCCCATTTCGAAGAACAGATTGATTCAGAACATGAGGGAAAAGAGTTAAAAGATGATGAAATTTTCATGGGATTAATCAACAAGATTAAAATCCAAAAATTTTATATTTAATATTAGAATCATCATAAATGATTTTGCTTTAGATACCATGGCCCTATTTGATGCTGGGGCTGATTCAAACTGTATTTTGGAAGGATTAATTCCTATAAAATTCTTTTGAGAAAACTTCGGAAAAACTATGTACAACTACTGGTTCAAAACTAAAAATCAATTATAAGTTATCAACTAGAATAATAGAAAACCAAGATCTTAGGATCAAAACAAATTTTCTTTTGGTAAAAAACCATAAGAACGAAGTTATCCTAGGAACACCTTTCATCAGATATTTGTCCCCCACCCAAATATCAAAGGGAGGAATAACCACTTGGCACTAAGGAAGAAAAATCAAATTCAATTTCTCCACTAAACCAATTGCAAGAAATATAAATTTCTTAGAAAATAAGATTAGCCAAATCAACTTTTTTAAAAAAGTTTCTTTTAACAATATTCAAAAACAATTAGAAAAGCCTCAATTAAAGGAGAAAATCCAATCTCTCTTACAACATATCCAATCAACCATTTGTTCCGATTTGCCACATGCATTCTGGAACAGGAAAAAACATGTAGTTGATTTCCTCAATTCTAAAGAACACCTGACCAAAAACTTGAAGGAAGAAGAAAAAAGAAGAAGAAGAGAGGTCTTCCTCAAAGAAAGAAGACACCAACTCTTCAGAAAATGATGACGTATTTTACCAAAACGAGGATGATTGTTTTAGTATTTCTGATGTATCATCATTTTCTCCTATTTCTTAACCCTTTTTGTCACCATTGTAATTACAGATTAGCCTTAATTGTCAAATTAATTATGTTGTTTTATCATTTGGGCCTACTGGACTAATTTTGTGTTTTTAATTTAATTTCAGGAGAATTGTAAGCAATTGAGCTTGAATCCGGAATTGGGCTTGGACTTGAAGAGAGCAGATCTTATCTTATCCAGATTTTATCTCATCTAGATATTATTTCATCTAGATTTTATCTTATCTTATGTAAGCTCTGTTGGAGCTTGTAGGCCTAGGATCTTCTTCATCAATGGATTCCTTTGCTTCTTGGAAGATGAATGACGGCGAAATGGAGAAGGAAGAGAGAGAGGAGACGCCACTTCTAGGAGAAGATGAGTCTAGAAGAAGCTCACTACCATAGGAGGCCATGGATAAGAGCTTGGAGGAACAAGGAGATGAATAAAGGGAGAGGAAGAGAAGAGCACAAAATTTTGTGCCCTAAAAGAGTTCTGAAATCTGAAGTTTAATTTTTGAATGATCAAAGTTGAAAAAATGCACACACATGACCTCTATTTATAGCCTATGTCACACAAAATTGGAGGGAAATTTGAATTTCTATTCAAATTTCACTTGAATTTGAAATTGAATTTGGGGAGCCAAAATTTCACTAATTATGATTAGTGAATTTTAGCTATGGTTCAGCCCACTAATCCAAGATCAAGTCCAAGATTCTCCACTAAGTGTGCTTAGGTGTCATGAGGCATGTAAAGCATGAAGGACATGCACAAAGTGTGACTATATGATGTGGCAATGGGGTGTAGCAAGCAAATGCTCACCTCCCCCTCTAAAATTTAATTGGATTGGGCTTCTCCCAATTCAATTAAATTTATTTTAGGCCACACACATCAAATATTCACTTAATTCATGTGAAATTACAAAACTACCCCTGATACAAAAACTAGTCTAGGTGCCCTAAAATACAAGGGTTGAAAAATCCTACATTTCTAAGGTACCTTACCTATATTGTGGAGTCCTAAATGCAAGGCCAAAAAATAATGAAACCTTAATCTAATATGTACAAAGATAAGCGGGCTCATACTTAGCCCATGGGCCCGAAATCTACCCTAAGGCTCATGAGAACCCTAGGGCCTTCTCTTGCATCTCGGGCTCAATCTTCTTGGCGTCTTCTATCCAATGTCCTTGCGGGGTAGGATTGCATCATTATCTTATCTTAACTAGATTTTATTTTATCAAATCTTATCTTATCTTGCTCAGATTTTAATTTATTTATGGGCTTGAACTTAAAATAGATTTGTAAGCTGTGGGGCTGAGAACCTATACAACAACACCAAGGTTTTAGTTTGAGGTCACTTTTCGTTTTGGGGAGAAAAAATAATTTTAGGTTTTGCAATTCCAGTTTTTACTATTCACGTAGCAATAAAATTTTGTTTTCTGCTTCAATCTGCAATTTCGTTTTCTATTGATTAATGGAAGGCTAAGTCTCTAGCGTTGTTTTCTCTTGAGGATCAAGCACAACTCTCTTTGAGGTTTTATTATTACTATTGAATTCTGATCAGTTTTTCCTTTTCACCAATTACTCTGTATTTGTTGCTATTAATCCATGCATGCTTAGTGCTTGATTAATTGTCTTTGCGCTTAATTTACGTTCATGCTTAATGATCGTTCATGATTAATTGATGTATGTGTTGCTTAATCACATAATGAATGCCTTATGTTAAATTTCACTTAGTAATTTGATTATAATGCATGCATGGAGAGGAGAGAGAGAAGAAGAGAGGAGGGAAGAGAGAAGAGAGAGCCTAAACTAGAACCTTGGTGCTGTTATATAGTTTTCAGCCCCAATGCGTACAAATCTGTTTTAAATCCAAACCCATAAATAAAATAAAATCTAGATAAGATAAGATCTAGATGAAATAATATCTAAATGAGATCAAATCTAAATAATATCTAGATATGATAAAATCTAGATAAGATAAAATTTGGTAGAATAAAATAGTCTGCTCTCTTCAAGTCCAAGCCCAATTCTAGATTCAAGCCCAAATGCTTATAATTCTCCTAAAATTAAAATAAAAACACAAAATTAATCCAATAGGCCCAAATGATAAAACTGCATAATTAATTTGACAATTAAGACTAATTAGTAATTAAAATGGTGCAAAAAGGGTTAAGAAATAGGAGAAAATAATGGCACATTGATCGAGGTCGTACCCGAATCAAATAAACATGAAAATGCAGTAACTAGGAAGTGATCGTAGGTCATTTCCCAAAGAGCAGTGACAAACCAAATGTTCATAATATACTTGCAGTAACTGTAACAGTAACGATTGGGGGGGGGTTTGTTTGTTTTGTGATTAAAGAGCAGAACAAGTAAACTGGAATACGAAACTACTAATATTAAAAACGGGTTGTTTCCTCTGATTCAGAAGCCATTCTCTTATCCTGGGTTATGGAGAATTTGTCCCTAACAGTCAACCACTTAATCCAACCCTATTTCAATTTACTAAGCGAAAATCAACTTAGGGTTTTCAATACGTGATTAGGCACCACATACACCAGTTAGCCCTTCGTCCATTAAGTATGAACGCAAGTTACACTCAGAGGCAATTAATCGAACACGAAGCGTGCACTGATTAATATTCACGAATTTGGGATAACTGGTGAAGGGAAAACTGCCAGGAAACCACATTACAAGCGAAACCTCAAAGAGAGTTGGGCTTCGTTCTCAAAAGGAAACAACACCAAAAAATCTAGCCTTCCATGGATTCAAACAGAAAACGCAAATGAAACATGAAGCAGAAACGTAAATGAACAGAAACGTAAATGAACAAAAACGTAAATGAACAGAAACGTAAACGAGAGTAGAAGAAGAAGCAAGAACGAAATTGTAATTAGAAACATAAAACGTAAAATTGCATTACGTGAACAGTAGCATTAAGCAGAAAAACGAAAACCCTAAAACAAAAGCTCTGAATAATGAATAGCATAACAGAGTGCCTTGCATGAATCCCAAGGCTGTTATTTAAAAAGAGTCACTCAAAGTCACTGGGCCCTATTACAATACTCTGGCCCAAAACGAAATAAACACTGAACAACATAAAATAAAATTGCGAAATTTCCTAATTAACTAAGGTAAGCGCTGCTTAATTTGCCCTCTTCAAGTCCATAACCAAAATCCGGATTAAGCCCAATGTTTCATTAATTCCTTAAATTAGATTAAAAACATCAAATTAGCTAAATGAGCCCAAATAATAAATCTGCCTGATTAATTGACAATTAAGACTAAGACCAATCAGTAATTAAAATGGTGCAAAAAGGGTTTAGAAAATAGAAGAAAATGATGGCACATCAAAACCCCCCATACTTAACCTTTTGCACTCTTGGGCAAAATGAAACAAAGAAAAAAATCCAAGGGTATCAAAGAGAGACAAACGAAAACATTCACATATTTCTCAATGAACATCAAGGAATGAAAGTAATGGGTAACATCTAACATAAGGAGATCTGAAAGTCAAGACATTCATGAAAATCATCCAAGCAACCCAATCATGGCAAAATAGTTAATCAGCTCAAGAATGAAAAGTGATAAAGCCTCACAAGATATACACTCTATCTCTCAAGTGTCTAGGCTACTATTTACCCTCAAAGCACCCATGAAAATAAACACTACATAAACTTGGCAAGATTCTAAAATTGACAATCAACCTACAAACACAAGCACATGAGGATCAAAAGGTCTTTTAAGGTTGTAATGGGGCCAAGGGCAAGGCATGGAGAAATATGGAATAAGTGGCTAAATCCCAAAGGAAAAGAGGAGCAATGGGGAATAAGTGCATATTAAGAAAAAAAAATAAGAAAATAAAAAGAAGTAAAGATAAAATTTAAACGTGAAGAGTAGAACCAAGAGTTTCATCATTCTTGTGCCATTTAAGATCTTATTCACTCAACTTTATTGCTTTTCTTTTTCTTTTTTCGAATTTTCTTTTTTTCGATTTTTTTTTTTTTACTCTATAGCCTTTGAGAAACAACATTTCATTCAGCATGTCCAACATTTAACCAATATACAATGTATATCAAGTATGGCCCAAAATACATCATAAAGCATAGCCAACAAAACAAGTTGTCCAATGAAACAAAAACCCCCCACACTTATTCCCAAAACAATTCCAAAGCTCCAAAATTCCTTAAGGATATGGTGATATCATGGTTTTTCACTTAAGCCTTGTAGTGAGCTTCAAAACAAGGAAAGGGAAACAAGGCTCAAAAGGGCTATCAAAGGAATTAATTCAAGGTAAGTTCATTTGGCTAGAAGCTTATAAGAACAAAATTGCCTCAATCATTTCCAAATATGCATGTGAATTAGGACGCATCAACAAGAATCAAGCCAAGGCTATTGTGCAAGCAATCAATGGGGCAAAACACACCAAATGATTATGATGATGGATGGCTCAAATTCTCACAAAGGTAAACTCATCACTTTCAAACTGTGCTTTCAAAACTATCATGACATGTAGAGAAGAATCAAGGATTTTAAGTCACAAAATGTCAAGAACTTTTATTTTCAAAACAATTACCCATTTCTTGAACATATCGTATAATTCAAAGAAAAACATGCAAATTCGTACGTGCACACAAAATTGACCCAAAATATTAAACTAAAAATCCGACGAAACTAACAACATTAACAAATTAACACGACTAACAAATTAACAAAACCAACAAAACTAGCAAAACCAAAGAACACTCCCCCCCATACTTAAACAACACATTGTCCTCAATGTAGCACAATTAAAAGATTAAAAACAATTAAATCATCAAAGAGAATCGGACAAGTGTAATAAAAGCAAGGAAGGAGATAGGAAAAGAAAAACTCCCTAAGTCATGGTGGAGGAAGAGTAGGGTGGAGTAAAGAAGTCTCTTCCACCACTATGTCCACTAAAGAAGGATTCGTGAGAAATGGCTTAAGTCGGTGTCCGTTGACCTTGAAGCTCTTGTTTGTGGAGTCGCTTTTGATCTCAACTGTACCATAAGGAAAAACATTAGTAACAACAAAAGGACCAATCCACTTAGACCTCAACTTACCACTCATGAGTCCAAGCCTAGAATTATACAATAACACTTTTTGCCCAACCACGAAGTCTTTTTTAACTATCATGCTATCATGGAACTTCTTGGTCTTTTCTTTGTAGAACTTGGCATTCTCGTAGGCTTCTAGGCGGATTTCATCTAACTCACTCAGTTGCAACTTTCTTTCGTCACCGGCTTGATCCATAGAGAAGTTGCAAGTCTTCACTGCCCAGTAAGCTTTGTGCTCAATTTCCACTAGAAGATGACATGCCTTTCCAAAGACAACCCGATAAGGAGACATTCCTATGGGTGCTTTGTAGGCAGTCCGATGTGCCCAAAGAGCATCATCAAGCCTGGTACTCCAATCTTTCCTGCTTGGCTGCACAATCTTCTCTAGAATTCTTTTGATTTCCCTGTTAGAAATTTATGCCTGTCCATTGGTCTGGGGGTGGTATGGTGTGGATACCCTGTGTACCACCCCGTACTTTTTAAGCAGGGCATGCATTGTTCTATTGCAAAAATGGGTTCCTTGATCACTAACAATTGCTTTAGGTACTCCAAACCTGCAGAACAGATTAGACCTGAACAAATCTGCAACAACTTTAGCATCATTAGTTCTAGTGGGTTTGGCTTCCACCCATTTTGAAACATAGTCAACTGCAAGGAGAATGTAAACATAACCAAAAGAGACAGGAAAAGGACCCATGAAATCTATACCCCAGACATCAAACACCTCACAGAATAGCATAGGTTGCTGAGGCATTTGTTGTCACCATGTAAGTGTATTTCCTGCTCTCTGACACTGCTCACAAGTGCTACAGATCTTCCACACATCTTTAAAGATGGTGGGCCAATAAAAACCACAATCAAGCACTTTGCGAGCTGTCCTTTGAACACCCAGATGACCTCCCGGTGCGGAAGAATGACAGAACTGCAGGACTGAGTCAGTCTCATGATCTGGAATACACCGTCTAATGACCTGATCACTGCACTATTTCCACAAGTAGGGGTCATCCCAAATAAAATGCTTAGCATCACTTTTAATTTTATCTTTTTGGGCCTTAGATGCTAAGGGAGGAAAAACAGAAGCAACTAAATAATTGACAATATTAGCAAACCAGGGAGTAGAAAGAGAGTCAGAAATACTATACAGTATATACAAATGATCATCCGGGAAATCATCCCGAATAGGTGAATCTGCATCAGATACACGTTCGATCCGACTCAAATGATCAGCAACTAGATTTTGTGCTCCGCTCCTATCACGGATCTCCAAGTCAAACTCTTGGAGCCAGAGCATCCATCGGATCAACCTAGGCTTAGAATCAGCCTTCTTCAACAAGTACTTTAAAGCTGCATGGTCAGTATAAACAATAATGCGGGTACCAAGCAAATAAGATCGAAATTTTTCAAGAGCAAAAACTATGGCTAGAAGCTCCTTCTCAGTAGTAGTATAATTCGCTTGGGCAGCATCTAAAGTCCTAGAAGCATAGTATATCACCCTGGGCAATTTATCAATTTTCTGAGCAAGGACAGCCCCCAATGCATAATTTGATGCATCACACATAAGCTCAAAAGGGGCTGTCCAGTCGGGTGCCTGGATGATGGGGGTGGTAGTCAGCGCTCTTTTGAGGCAATCAAAAGCCTCTTTGCATCTGTCGTTAAAGTCAAACTCCACCTCCTTTTGCAACAAGTTGGACAATGGAAGGGCTACTTTGCTAAAATCCCTTATAAAGCGCCTGTAGAATCCTGCATGACCAAGAAAAGATCGCACCTCTCGCACACAAGAGGGGTAAGGCAATTGTGAAATAACAGAAATTTTTGCAGGATCTACTTCAATACCCTTATTGGAAATAATGTGGCCTAAAACTATACCTTGCTCAACCATAAAATGACATTTTTCAAAATTTAGAACAAGGTTAGTTTCAATGCATCTATTCAAAACTTTTTCCAAACTATTCAAACAACCATCAAAAGAGGATCCATATACAGTGAAATCATCCATAAACACCTCTATGCAATTTTCAAAAAAATCACTGAAAATACTAATCATGCACCGCTGGAAGCTACCAGGGGCATTGCACAGGCCGAAAGGCATCCTCCTATAAGCAAAAGTGCCAAAGGGGCAGGTGAATGTGGTCTTTTCCTGATCCTCAAGAGCAATAGTAATTTGCATATAACCAGAAAAATCATCAAGGAAACAATAGTGGGATTTACCTGCCAGGCGTGCAAGCATCTGGTCAATGAATGGCAGGGGAAAATGGTCCTTTTTGGTAACCTGGTTCAGCCTCCTATAGTCAATGCAGACTCTCCAACTGTTCTGCACCCGAGTAGGAATCAGTTCCTCCTTCTCATTTCTGATCACTGTGAGGCCGGTCTTCTTCGGGACTACCTGGACGGGACTCACCCATTGGCTGTCGGAGATAGGATAAATGATTCCAGCTTGCAAAAGCTTGGTTATCTCCTTCTTCACTACATCAAGAATCACCGGGTTGAGTCTTCTCTGTGGTTGTCTTACTGGTTTAGCTCCATCCTCTAAATTTATTCGATGCATACATGTGGATGGGCTAATACCAGGAATGTCTGCCAGGGTCCAGCCTATAGCCTTCTTATGCTTCTTGAGAACTGACAACAGCTTCTCCTCTTGCTCATCAGCAAGGGAGGCAGATATAATCACTGGAAAACTCTTGCTATCATCCAAGTAAGCGTATTTTAAATTTGATGGCAGAGGCTTCAATTCTGGTGTGGTCGGCTAGACAGTGGTAGAAGGAGATGGTTTCTCAGCCTTTACCTCATAAAGAAATTCAGAGGTATGTGTACTTCCTGAAACATGGTTAGTCCTATCTGACTCTATAAAATCAATCTCAAGAGGTAAAACACCACCACCAGACATGCAATCAATATCACTATCAAATTCACTCTCAGATTCACTCTCAGCATCAAATTCAGACATATGATCAAGTACAATTTCAGACTCAATGCATGAAGAGTGAGAGGCATGCAGATTAGAATAAAGATCAGTCATGTATTCATCAACAACATGGTGAATTATTTCAGCACGAAATACAGAAAGATCTTCAGATGGGTATTTCATAGCATCCAGAATATTAAAATGAACAGTTATATCACCAAACTTCATAGACAGTGTGCCTGCATAAACATCTATCATAGTTCAAGCAGTTTTCATAAAGGGTCTGCCTAGAATGATGGGAACTGATCCTTGAGAAAATCCATCTTCCATATTCAACATATAAAAATTAACAGGAAAAATCAGTTCACCAACTCTAACTAAGACATCTTCTATGAAACCAACAGGATAGGCAACACTTCTATTAGCTAAATGAATTACCACATCAGTTGACTGCAAGGGACCTAGAGATAGAGAATTAAAAATCGACAGAGGCATAACACTAACAGAGGCTCCTAAATCTAGCATGGCATTGTCAAACTTACTATTCCCTATAATACAAGGTATGCTGAATGTACCTGGATCTTTGCATTTTTCAGGAATTTGAGGAACAGATTTACCAATCAATGCGGAGACATTTCGGCCCATGCTAATTCGTTCACTTCCTTTAAGCTTCCGCTTATTAGTGCACAGCTCCTTCAAGAATTTGGTATATCTTGGAATTTGCTTTATTGCATCCAACAGAGGTATGTTTACCTCTACTTTTCTAAACGTTTCCAAGATCTCTTTCTCTGCCTCTTCCATTTTTTTGTTGGAAACTGCTCTTGGAGGGAATGGAAGAGGGGGAATGTGCTGCTTCTGCAAATCAGAATTACCTGTGGAAGAAGATTCACCTGCACAGAAATTGTTAGGTAAATTTTTGTCATCACCTTTCTCTGGAGTAGAGTGAAGTTTGGCAGGTTCATTTGCAGATGAGGAAGGTGCTACGGGTTGAGGTCCTTGACACTGCTTTCCCGACCTCAATGAAATGGCACTGACATTTTTGGGATTTTGGACAGCTTGAGAAGGCAGCTTGTCAGAATTCTGGGACTGTTGTTGATTCAATTGGGTAGCCAATTGTCCCATCTGATTGGTTAAGCTCTTAATGAAGGCTCTGGTCTCTTGCTGAAACTGCATGTTCTGCATAGTCATTTGCCTCACAAGCTCTTCGAGGGAAGGTTGTGGAGGGGCCTCAACTGTTGGCTGTTTCTGGGGTTGTTGTTGCTATTGGATTGGTGGAGGAATGTATGGTCTGCTTGGGCCAGCAGCATTTTGGAAGGAAGGAGCAGACTGCTGTTGTTGTTGCTGAGGGCTGGACCATCTGAGGTTAGGGTGATTCCTCCATCCATGGTTGTATCTGTTGCTGGAGAGGTCATAATTGTTCTACTGTGGTTGATTTTGCTACTGAGGTTGAGGAGGTCTATTGTAAATATTTGCAGCATAAGCTTCAGGCTGCTCAATTGCTCCAGGTTGCTGCATGGAAGGGCAAAGGTCTGTATGGTGGTCAGCAAAGGAGCACAAACCACAAACCCTTGTGACATGTACAGATTTCTGATTCAAGGCCAGCTGGGTTACCAAGTTAACCAATGCATCCAGTTTGCCTTCAAGCTTCTTAGTTTCAGATGATGCAGATGGGTTTGTAGCTACCTCATGTACTCCTCTAATGACTATGGCATCATTTCTGGCGCTAAACTGCTGGGAGTTGGAGGCCATCTTCTCAATTAAATTTCTGGCTTCAGCAGGAGTCATGTCTCCAAGGGCTCCACCACTGGCAGCATCTATCATACTTCTCTCCATATTACTGAGTCCTTCATAAAAATATTGGAGAAGAAGCTGTTCTGAAATCTGATGGTGGGGGCAACTGGCACATAGTTTCTTAAATCTCTCCCAGTACTCATACAAGCTCTCTCCACTGAGTTGTCTAATACCTGAGATATCCTTCCTGATGGCTGTGGTCCTGGAAGCAGGGAAATTTTTTTCTAAGAATACTCTCTTAAGGTCATCCCAGCTCGTGATGGACCTTGGAGCAAGGTAATACAGCCAATCCTTTGCCACTCCCTCTAATGAATGAGGAAAAGCCTTCAGAAATATGTGATCCTCTTGGACATCTGGGGGTTTCATGGTGGAACAGACAATGTGAAATGCTTTCAAATGTTTGTGCGGGTCTTCACCTGCAATGCCATGAAACTTGGGAAGCAAATGAATCAGTCCAGTTTTAAGAACATATGGGACATCCTCATCAGGGTATTGGATGCACAAGCTTTCGTAGGTGAAATCAGGTGCAGCCATTTCCCTTAGAGTTCTCTCACGGGGTGGAGGTTGTGCCATGTTCTCAGAATGTGCAAAATCAGAATGCTCAGAATCAGAATGCTCAAAATTATAATGCTCAAGATCAGGATGTTCAAAATCACCAATAACAGAATGCACAGATTCACCAGTAATGGAATGCTCAGAATGATCAAAAGGTATAAAATAATGCCTAACTAATCTATGAAATGTCCTATCTATCTCAGGATCAAAGGGTTGTAAGTTAGATGGATTGCCTCTAGTCATACACTACATTCAGCATGCACACAACTAGTTGCCTTGTCATGTAAATAAATGTGTAGGTTTGAACTACAGCTACCCTCAAATGATATCCAAATGACTTGAACTTTTGTGAGCAACCTTATAAAATGATGAGAAGATAGCACAAAAAATTTCAGACAAAAATTCAAAGTCTAACTATGAAAGCTAAAATTGGTAGGTTAAGAAAAATAAGTGAATAAAACTTGAAAAATAAAAAACTTTTGACAGAATCGCTTTTTTTGGACGATGGAGACCTCAGCCAGCCTATGGCGGGCTGCCACGACGTAGGAAATTTTTTTCTACCCCAAATGCATATATAATAATTGCAATTCTGATAACCGGAGCAAAAGTTATGGCCGTTTGAAGTTTTGACAAACACAAAATTTGCTAGTTTTTTGGAACTTTCAAATCTGACCAAACTAAAGGCTCTAAATATTTTTCCCACAAAATATGGATTAAAATAAGTTACCACAAAAAAATTCAGCCAAAAATAACAACCCTAGCTACTAAAACAAAAAATCTCAAATAATTCAGCATGGGTGGTCGCTAAATTCCGTCTCTAATTGATTTCTACTACTACTTTGTTTTGTCGCAAGCTCACAAGACTAGCAAAACACCCAAGACTGAAACAGGGGAAACGCTTAATGGGAAAACGGAAACAGAACACACATTAAACAAAATACCAGGACACTAAACAACACTAGGACACTAAACGCTTAATGGGATTAAACACACAACACTAGCTAGCTATTATGAACCTTTGGACACTGCTCCCCGGCAACGGCACCAAATTTGATCGAGGCCGTACCCGAATCAAATAAACATGAAAATGCAGTAACTAGGAAGTGATCCTAGGTCGTTTCCCAACGAGCAGTGACAAACCAAATGTTCATAATATACTTGCAGTAACAGTAACAGTAACGATTGGGGGGGGGGGTTGTTTGTTTTGTGATTAAAGAGCAGAACAAGTAAACTGGAATACGAAACTACTAATATTAAAAACGGGTTGTTTCCTCTGATTCAGAAGCCATTCTCTTATCCTGGGTTATGGAGAATTTGTCCCTAACAGTCAACCACTTAATCCAACCCTATTTCAATTTATTAAGCGAAAATCAACTTAGGGTTTTCAATACGTGATTAGGCACCACATACACCAGTTAGCCCTTCGTCCATTAAGCATGAATGCAAGTTAGGCTCAGAGGCAATTAATCGAACACGAAGCGTGCACTGATTAATATTCACGAATTTGGGATAACTGGTGAAGGGAAAACTGCCAGGAAACCACATTACAAGCGAAACCTCAAAGAGAGTTGGGCTTCGTCCTCAAAAGGAAACAACACCAAAAAATCTAGCCTTCCATGGATTCAAACAGAAAACGCAAATGAAACATGAAGCAGAAACGTAAATGAACAAAAACGTAAATGAGAGTAGAAGAAGAAGCAAGAACGAAATTGTAATTAGAAACAGAAAACGTAAAATTGCATTACGTGAACAGTAGCATTAAGCAGAAAAATGAAAACCCTAAAACAAAAGCTCTGAATAATGAATAGCATAACAGAGTGCCTTGCATGAATCCCAAGGCTGCTATTTAAAAAGAGTCACTCAAAGTCACTGGGCCCTATTACAATACTCTGGCCCAAAACGAAATAAACACTGAACAACATAAAATAAAATTGCGAAATTTCCTAATTAACTAAGGTAAGCGCTGCTTAATTTGCCCTCTTCAAGTCCATAACCAAAATCCGGATTAAGCCCAATGTTTCATTAATTCCTGAAATTAGATTAAAAACATCAAATTAGCTAAATGAGCCCAAATAATAAAACTGCCTGATTAATTGACAATTAAGACCAATCAATAATTAAAATGGTGTAAAAAGGGTTTAGAAAATAGAAGAAAATGATGGCACATCACACATCAAAACCCCCCATACTTAGCCTTTTGCACTCTTGGGCAAAATGAAACAAAGAACAAAATCCAAGGATATCAAAGAGAGACAAACAAAAACATTTACATATTTTTCAATGAACATCAAGGAATGAAAGGAATGGGTAACATCTAACATGAAGAGATCCAAAGAGTCAAGACATTCGTGAAAATCATCCAAGCAACCCAATCATGGCAAAATAGTTAATCAACTCAAGAAAGAAAAGTGATAAAGCCTCACAAGATATACACTCTATCTCTCAAGTGTCTAGGCTACTGTTTACCCTCAAAGCACCCATGAAAACCAACACCACATAAACTTGGCAAGATTCTAAAATTGACAATCAACCCATAAACACAAGCACATGAGGATCAAAAGGTCTTTTAAGGTTGCAATGGGGCCAAGGACAAGGTAGGGAAAATTATGGAATAAGTAGCTAAATCCCAAAGGAATAGAGGAGCAATGGGGAATAAGTGCATATTAAGAAAAAATAAGAAAACCTAAAGATAAAATTTGAACGCAAAGAGTAGAGCCAAGAGTCTCATCATTCTTTTTCCATTTAAGATCTTATTCACTCAACTTTATTTCTTTTCTTTTCCCTTTTTTCGAATTGATTCAACTAATTTTTTTTGAACTGTTGCATTTGAGAAATAGCATATCATTCAGCATGTCCAACATTTAATCAGTATACAATGTACATCAAGTATGGCCCAAAATACATCATGAAGCATAGCCAACGAAATATGTTATCCAACAAAATCCCCCACACTTATTCCCAAAACAATTCCTAAGCTCCAAAATTCCTTAAGGGTAAGGTGATATCATGGTTTTTCACTTAAGGCTTGTAGTGAGCTTCAAAACAAGGAAAGGGAAACAAGGCTCTAAAGGGCTATCAAAGGAATTAATTCAAGGTAAGTCCATTTGGCTAGAGGCTTGTAAGAACAAAATTGCCTAAATCATTTCCAAATATGCATGTGAATTAGGAAGCATCAACAAGAATCAAGCCAAGGCTATTGTGCAAGCAATCAATGGGGCAAAACACACCAAAAGATTATGATGATGGATGGCTCAAATTCTCACAAAGGTAAACTTATCACTTTCAAATTGAGCATTCAAAACTATCATGACATGTTGAGGAAAAACAAGGATTTCAAATCACAAAATGTCAAGAGACTTTCATTTTCAAAACAATTACCCATTTCTCGAACATATCCTATAATTCAAAGAAAAATATGCAAAGTTGAACATGCAAACTGAATTGACCTAAAATATTAAACTAGAAACCCAACAAAACTAACAAAATTAACAAAACCAACAAAACTAGCAAAACCAAAGAACACTCCCCCCCCCCCCCCCATACTTAAACAACACATTGTCCTCAATGTAGCACAAGTAAAAGATTAAAAGCAATTAAACCATCAAATAGAATCGGACAAATGTAATAAAATCAAAGAAGGAGATACGAAAAGAAAAACTCCCTAAGTCATGGTGGAGGAAGAGTAGGGTGGAGTAAGGAAGTCTCTTCCACCACTACGTCCACTAAAGAAGGGTTTGTGAGAAATGGCTTAAGTCGGTGTCCATTGACCTTGAAGCTCTTGTTTGTGGAGTCGCTTTTGATATCAACTGTACCATAAGGAAAAACATTAGTAAAAACAAAAGGACCAATCCACTTAGACCTCAACTTACCACTCATGAGTCCAAGCCTAGAATTATACAACAACACTTTTTGCCCAACCATGAAGTCCTTCTTAATTATCATGCTATCATGGAACTTCTTGGTCTTTTCTTTGTAGAACTTGGCATTCTCATACGCTTCTAGGCAGGGATCTCATCTAACTCACTCAATTGCAACTTTCTTTCTTCACCAACTTGATCCATAGAGAAGTTGCTGGTCTTCACTGCCCAGTATGCTTTGTGCTCAATCTCCACTGGAAGATGACATGCCATTCCAAAGACAACCCAATAAGGAGACATTCCTATGGATGCTTTGTAGGCAGTCCTATGTGCCCAAAGAGCATCATCTATCCTAGATCTCCAATCTTTCCTGCTTGGCTGCATAATCTTCTCTAAAATTCTCTTGATCTCCCTGTTAGAAATTTCTGCCTGTCCATTGGTTTGGGGGTGGTATGGTGTGGATACCCTGTGTATGACCCTGTACTTTTTAAGCAAGGCATGCGTTGATTTGTTGCAAAAATGGGTTCCTTGATCACTAACGATTGCTTTAGGTACTCCAAACCTGCAAAACAGATTAGATCTGACAAAATCTGTAACAACCTTAGCATCATTAGTTCTAGTGGGCTTGGCTTCCACCTATTTTGAAACATAATCAACTGCAAGGAGAATGTAAACATAACCAAAAGAGACAGGAAAAGGGCCCATGAAATCTATGCCCCAGACATCAAACACCTCACAGAATAACATAGGTTGCTGAGGCATTTGTTGTCACCATGTAAGTGTATTTCCTGCTCTCTGACACTGCTCACAAGTGCTACAGATCTTCCACGCATCTTTAAAGATGGTGGGCCAATAAAAGCCACTGTCAAGCACTTTGCGAGCTGTCCTTTGAACACCCAGATGACTCCCAGTGCGGGAGAATGACAAAACTGCAGGACTGAGTCAGTCTCATGATCTGGAATGCATCGTCTAATGACTTGATCACTGCACAATTTCCACAAGTAGGGGTCATCTCAAATAGCTTAGCATCACTTTTAATTTTATCCTTTTGAGTCTTAGATGCTAAGGGAGGAAAAACAGAAGCAACTAAATAATTGACAATGTTAGCAAACCAGGGAGTAGAAAGAGAATAAAAAATACTATACAATATATACAAATGATCATCCGGGAAATCATCCCGAATGGGTGAATCCTCATCAGACACACGTTCGATCCGACTCAAGTGATCAGCAACTAAATTTTGTGCTCTGCTCCTATCACGGATCTCCAAGTCAAACTCCTGGAGCCAGAGCATCCATCAGATTAATCTAGGCTTTGAATCAACTTTCTTCAACAAGTACTTTAGAGCTGCATGGTCAGTATAAACAATAATGCGAGTACCAAGCAAATAAGAGTGAAATTTTTCAAGAGCAAAAACTATGGCTAGTAGCTCTTTCTCAGTAGTAGTATAATTCGCTTGGGCAGCATCTAAAGTCCTATAAGCATAATATATCACCCTAGGCAATTTTTCAATTTTCTGAGCAAGGACAGCCCCCAATGCATAATTTGATGCATCAAACATAAGCTCAAAAGGGGCTGTCCAGTCGGGTGCCTGGATGATGGGGGTGGTAGTCAGTGCTCTTTTGAGGTAATCAAAAGCCTCTTTGCATTTATCATTAAAGTCAAACTCCACCTCCTTTTGCAACAAGTTGGATAGTGGAAGGGCTACTTTACTAAAATCTCTTATAAAGTGCCTGTAGAATTCTGCATGACCAAGAAAAGATCGCACCTCTCGCATGCAAGAGGGGTAAGGCAATTGTAAAATAACATAAATTTGTGCAGGATCTACTTCAATACCCTTATTGGAAATAATGTGGCCTAAAACTATACCTTGCTCAACCATAAAATGACATTTTTCAAAATTTAGAACAAGGTTAGTTTCAGTGCATCTATTCAAAACCTTTTCCAGACTATCCAAACAAATATCAAAAGAGGATTCATATACAGTGAAATCATCCATAAACACCTCCAAGAAATTTTCTAAAAAATCACTAAAAATACTGATCATGCACCACTAGAAGGTACCAGGGGCATTGCACAGGCCGAAAGGCATCCTCCTATAGGAAAAAGTGCAGAAGGGGCAAGTGAATGTGGTATTTTCCTGATCCTCAGGAGCAATAGTGATTTGCATATAACCAGAAAAACTATCAAGGAAGCAGTAGTGAGATTTACCTGCCAGGCGTTCAAGCATCTGGTCAATGAATGACTTCAATTTGTGTTATCTTTCCTTTGTTTTACGTTCTTACGTCTTTTTATGCCTGTCGCAACGTGCCCTATTGCGGGAGAGTGAGGCGAGGCTCACGGGTGCGCTCTCCAAAAGGAGGAAAGATGCGCGGAGTCACCACCAACACTTATTTGTGGAAAACGTCGGAAAAACCGAAGGAAACCGGTCAAAATGAAAATCCTAAGTTTGGGAGTTGTATTTACGTTTGAGGAAGGTATTAGCACCTCTCACGTTCGTCTCGAAGGACAACAGCCTATTTTTTAGAATTGTGGAAATTGTATTACCTTAACTTTTATTTCTTTTTATTTTTTGAGGTCGACAAAAGCGGGGCTTTTGCTCCTACGTACCCTCCATCGAAGAGGAAATCAAACCTACATAGTTCTTTCTTAAGAGTGAATCAAGTGATTCTTTTTACTTTGAAAGGTGATCATTTTAAGGCGTTGGACCTTAAAAATGATCTATTTACTTGATAAGGAAAACTGAAATGATAAACTTTCAAACCCCATTTAATGACCCTTTTTTGTGGACGAGCTTGACTAGGCGAGTTGATTTTAGCCTTAGTTTCACTTTAGTTATTAGTCAATTCGATTAAGAATGAGAAATCCCAAAGAGAAAACGTCCGATTGATTTTTCGCTTCATTTTACTAAAAGGTATTTTTTTTATTATTATATTATTATTTTACCTCTTTTTTTATTTCCAACGTGGTTACGGCACGAACGAATGGTCGGAATTCATTTTAACAGAAATTAACGGATGATACAATTCAAATGCTCGGTGGAAATTTATTTTATTTTTAGATTAGGCGAGAAACGACTTAAATAAATGACTGAAGCACGTCAAAAGGGGGTATAGAAAGCGAATGAAAACGAGAATAAAAGTACGTGAAACAAAATATGGACCACCACAGGTACATATAATGAATTAAAAAGCTCGGTTTGAGGTACTTATCAGTTGAAGACTGAAGAAAACGAAGAACGAACGATGAATGTCGAGGAACGGTTGAAAATCTTCGCATAATTACTCACGAAAACGTTACGGAAGCGCCTTAGCTTGGATTTTCTTCACGGAAACAATTTTTCTCAGCAATTTCGAGAGAATAACAAGTGCCAAGAAGGCTGACCCCTTTTCTTCTTCACTCCTCCCCCTATTTATAGCAAAATAGGGGAGGAGCTTGCCACCCAGCTCGCCCAGGCGAGCAAGGTTGCTTCCTCCAGAAGCAACCGCCTTTTGGAGGAAGAAACTGGAAGGCCCAAGTGGGCCTCATTGCTATTTGTACCCCCTTTTTTACTAAATGCACCCCCTTTACCTTTTTGGTAATTCTTTTTCCGTAACGTTACGAAACTTTACGAGTTTCATAATTATACTTATTTTCCTTCCGCAAGGTTACGAATCCTTACGGATTATGTACTTACTCTTTTTTAGCTTTCGAAGAAGTTACGGAAACTCACGGATTGCGCAAAAACACCTCCTTTTGATTTCCGTCACATTACGGAATTTCACCAATCGCATAAGCCTGCTTCCTTTTGATTTCCGGCACGTCTCGGGACTTCACATATTGTGCAACAAAGGGTGCCAAGTATCTCGAAGTGGCCAATCAAAGGTTGCATATCATCAAATAATAATCCCCGGACGAAATTAGGGTATGACAATGCCTTTTTATATATTTTTTTTATTTTTTTTGTGGTCGACAAGGGTGCTTCCCTTTGCTCCTACATATTCCTCAATTGCGATGAGAAAATCAGACCTACGTAGTTCTTTTGTGAACAAAGCGTTTTGGTTAAGTTATTTTTTATCCTTTTTTGCGAGATATGTTTGTATTTGAACGAAAGGTCATTTAAGGCGTTGGACAATTAGACAATCTTTCGATTCTTTTTTAAAAGTGAGAAAACATGAAGGCATTGGACCATTAATGATTTCTTTATTTTTGAAAGAGGTAACAAAGTTACATACTGATTTTAGGCTTTTTAGAAAACTACACTTAACCAATAAAACTGGAAAAGACCATTTCAAGGCATTGGACCTTTGAAAATGGCTTTTTTAGGCGATGACAAAAGTTTGGTTTATGAATTGATTTTAGACTTAGTTTCACTTTGGTTATTAGTCAATTCAATTAAGAAAGAAAAACCCCAAAGAGAAACGTTCGATTGATTTTTTTGTTTTATTTTACTAAAAGATATGTTTTGATTATTATATTATTATTTTACCTCTTTTTGGTTTCCAACGTGGTTACGGCATGATCGAACGGTCGGATTTCATTTTAACAGAAATTAACGGATATTACAATTCAAAGGATCGGTGGAAATTTATTTTATTTTTTGATTACGCGAGAAAATGACTTAAGTAAATGACTAAAGCACGTCAAAAGGGGGTACGGAAAGTAAATGAAACAAAAATAAAAGTACGCGAAAAAAATCAAGACCACTAAGGGTACATAGAATGAATTGAAAAGTTCGATTTCGGGAACTTACCGGTTGAAGACCGAAGAACGAACGAAGAACGTCGAAGAACGGTTGAAAATCTTCGCGAAATCACCCATGGAAACGTTACGGAAGCGGCTCGGCTTGGATTTTCTTCACGGAAACAATTTTTTTCACTAATTTCAAGTGATCTCAAAATACCAGGAGGACTGAACATTTTTCTCCTTCACTCCTTCCCCTATTTATAGGAAAATAGGGGAGGAGTTTGCCACCCAGCTCGCCCAGGCGAGCTAGGTTGCTTCCTCCAGAAGCAACCGCCTTCTGGAGGAACATCCTCGAAGGCCCAAGTGGGCCTAGTTGCTATTTGAACCCCCATTTTTACTAAGTACACCTCCCTTGCCCTTTTTGGTGATTCTTTTTTCGTAACGTTACGAAACTTTACGAATTTCGTAACGACACTTGTTTTCTTTCCGTAAGGTTACGAAACCTTATGGGCCATCTAATTACTCCTTTTTTAGCTTTCGGAATGTTATGAAAACTCACGGATTGTGTAACAATACTTCCTTTTGATTTCCGACATGTTACGGAATTTCTCGAATTGCGTAACAATGCTTCCTTTTGATTTTCGACATGTCTCAGAACTTCACGAATTGCGTAACGATGGGTGCCAAGTACCTCGAAATGGTCAAACGAAAGTTGCATGCCACCAAACAATGGTCCCCGGATGAAATTAGGGTATGACACTAAATATAAAATTTTAAACGCAAAGAGTAGAGCCAAAAGTCTCGTCATTCTTTTTCCATTTAACCCATATACAATGTACATCAGTATGGCCCAAAAATACATCATGAAGCATAGCCAACAAAACATGTTATCCAACAACCCCCCCCCCCCCCACACACACACACACACTTATTCCCAAAACAATTCCACAGCTCCAAAATTCCTTAGGGGTAAGGTGATATCATGGTTTTTCACTTAAGGCTTGTAGTGAGCTTCAAAACAAGGAAAGGGAAACAAGGCTCAAAAGGGCTATCAAAGGAATTAATTCAAGGTAGGTCCATTTGGCTAGAGGCTTATAAGAACAAAATTGCCTAAATCATTTCCAAATATGCATGTGAATTAGGAAGCATCAATAAGAATCAAGCCAAGGCTATTGTGCAAGCAATCAATGGGGCAAAACACACCAAAAGATTATGATGATGGATGGCTCAAATTCTCACAAAGGTAAACTTATCACTTCCAAATTGAGCTTTCAAAACTATCATGACATGTAGAGGAAAAACAAGTGTTCTGAACCCGAGTAGGAATCAGCTCCTCCTTCTCATTTTTTTTAACACGGTGAGGTCGATTTTCTTCGGGACTACCGGGACGGGACTCACCCATTGGCTGTCGGAGATAGGATAAATGATTTTAGCTTGCAAAAGCTTGGTTACCTCCTTCTTCACTACATCAAGAATCACCAGGTTGAGTTTTCTCTGTGGTTGTCTTACTGGTTTAGCCCCATCCTCCAAATTTATTTGATGCATACATGTGGATGGGCTAATACCAGGAATGTCCACCAGGGTCCAGCCTATAGCCTTCTTATGCTTCTTGAGAACTGATAACAACTTCTCTTCTTGCTCATCAGCAAGGGAGACAGATATAATTACTGGAAAACTTTTGCTATCATCCAAGTAAGCATATTTTAAATTTGATGGCAGAGGCTTCAATTCTGGTGTGGCCTGTTGGATAGTGGTAGAAAAAGATGGTTTCTCAGCCTGTACCTCATAAAGAAAGTCAAAAGTATGTGTACTTTCTGAAACATGGTTAGTTCTATCTGACTCTAGAAAATCAATCTCGAGAGGCAAAACATCACCAGACATGTAATCAATATCAATTTCAGATTCACTCTCAGCATCAAATTCAGACATATGATCAAGTACAAATTCAGATTCAATGCATGAAGAGTGACAGGCATGCAGATTAGAATGAAGATCAATCATGTATTCATCAACAACATGGTCAATTATTTCAGCACGAAATACAGAAAGATCTTCAGGTGGGTGTTTCATAGTATCAAGAATATTAAAATGAACAGTTATATTACCAAACTCCATAGATAGTGTGCATGCATATACATCTATCTTAGTTCTAGTAGTTTTCATAAAAGGTCTGCCTAGAATGATGAGAATTGATCCTTTTGAAAATCCCTCCTCCATATTCAAAATATAAAAATCAAAGGGAAAATCAGTTCACCAACTCTGACTAAGACATCCTCTATGAAACAAGCAGGATAGGCAACACTTCTATTAACTAAATGAATTACCACATCAGCTGACTGGAAGGGACCAAGAGATAGAGAATTAAAAATAGACAGAGGCATAACACTAACAGAAGCTCCTAAATCTAGCATGGCATTGTCAAACTTATTGTTCCCTATAATACAAGGTATGTTGAATGTACTTGGATCTTTACAATTTTCAGGTATTTGGGGATCAGATTTACCAATCAATGCGGAGACATTTCTGCCCATACTAATTCTTTCACTTCCTTTAAGCTTCCGCTTATTAGTACACAACTCCTTCAAGAATTTAGCATATCTTGGAATTTGCTTTATTGCATCCAGCAGAGGTATGTTTACCTTTACTTTTCTAAATGTTTCCAAGATCTCCTTCTCTGCCTCTTCCATTTTTTTGTTGGAAATTGCTCTTGGAGGGAATGGAAGAGGGATATGCTGCTTCTGTAAATCAATATTACTAGTGGAAGATTCACCTGCATAGAAATTGTTAGGTAACTTACTCTTTAAATTTTTGTCATCATTTGCGAATGAGGAAGATGTTGCTAGTTGAGGTCCTTGACACAGCTTTCCCAACCTCAATGCAATGGCACTCACATTTTTGGGATTCAGGACAGATTGAGAAGGTAATCTGTCAGAATTCTGGGACTGTTGTTGATTTAACTGTGAGGCCAATTGTCCTATCTGATTAGTTAAGCTCTGAATGGAGACTCTGGTCTCTTGTTGAAACTGCATGTTTTGCATAGTCATTTGCCTCACAAGTTCTTCAAGGGAAGGTTGCGGAGGAGCCTCAACTGTTTGTTGTTTCTGGGGTTGTTGTTGTTGTTGTTGTTGTTGTTGTTGCTGGATTTGTGGAGGAATGTATGGTCTGCTTGGGCCAGCAGCATTCTAAAAATAAGGTTGTTTTTGTTGTTGCTGCTGTTGTTGTGAAGGATTCGACCATTTAAGGTTGGGATGAATCCTCCACCCGAGATTGTACCTGTTGCTGGAGAGGTCATAATTGTTCTGTTGTGGCTGATTTTGCTACTGAGGTTGAGGAGGTCTATTGTAGATGTTTGTAGCATAAGCTTCAGGCTGTTCAATTGCTTCAGATTGCTGCACAGAAGGGCAAAGGTATGTGTTGTGGTCGCCAGAGGAGCATAAACCACAGAGTTTGGCGACAGGAGCAGATTTTTGATTAATAGCTAGTTGGGTTACCAGGTTAACCAAGGCATCAAGTTTACCTTCAAGCTTCTTAGTCTCAACTGATGAAGATGAATTCGTGGCTACTTCATGCACTCCTCTAATGACAATAGCATCACTTCTGGCACTAAATTGCTGGGAGTTTGAAGCCATCTTCTCAATTAAATTTCTGGCTTCAGCAGGAGTCATGTCTCCAAGGGCAAATAAATGGGAAGGATCTGCTAAATTTACACCCAATCATGATAGCCAAAAATATAAAATATTAATTATGGTAAATAATTGTAGCATCTGTAAATAACACTATCAAAAATTCATGAAAGGAATTAAAAACAATAAATGATGTATTAATTCATGAAAGAAATCTTTACGGATATCCAAAGATTTTCTATAAATTAAAGGCAACAAGATTATTCATATAAAAAAATTCTTTATTATTGGATCCATATAAGCCACATAAAAAAATACCCAATAATGCTACAATGTGTGTTTAAATCCAATGCAACAAACCATAACAAAAGAATCATACAGCATATATATATATATATATATATATATATATATATATATATATATATATGCCGAAAGAAAAAAAAAAAACAAAAGTGTAAAGGTACATGCCCAATGACTTTGGTATTCAACGTATTTTGGAATTCTTGTATATAAAAAAATTCTGTAGAAGAAATCCAACGCTTAATACCCAATACACTCATACACAAGACCTTTATTTCAATTCTCAAATATATATCAATATGCAATCACATGCAGCACAAGTTGAAGCATTGTGTACAAACCCATAAATCAAACGTAAAGGTATTTAATACAATCGAAAAAGAAAACAATTTATGGTATCATATAACCAAAGTGGTTCAAGCATAACGAATCAAAGAACTTTAAATCCCAATGATCTAAATGTAATGTTGGCTATGATACCACTTATTGGAATTTGATCATACCATATAAAATACCAATTGAGCACCAAAACACATTTTGTCATATTATCAAGAGAAGGGTTTAAGGAATACCTCAATCCATAGAGCTTGATCAATCAAACACAGCGGAATCTTGACAATGGTCACAAACAATTTGTTTATACCAAATCACCCTATTCCTTACGGATCATCATTTTCTCTTCAAATGGGGAGGGGAGAAACTATTTCTTGATTTGGCGTATTGAGGACCATAATCGTGTTAGACAAGTGGCCTCAGATATCTTAAGAAGGGGGGGGGGGTTGAATTAAGATATTCCAAACTTTTTCCCCTAATTAAAAATCTATCTTACTTTTTACTTAAGTTATGAATTCCCTTAATGACAATCTTCTTAAATATTAATTCAAATGAAGCAACTTGAATATGAATATAAAGCAATAATAAATAAAGGAGATTAAGGGAAGAGAAAATGCAAACTCAGTTTTATACTGGTTCGGCCACACCCTTGTGCCTACGTCCAGTCCCCAAGCAACCCGCTTGAGAGTTCCACTAACTTGTAAATTCCTTTTACAAGTTCTAAACACACAAGGACAACCCTTCCTTTGTGTTTAGAGATCTTTTACAACAAGAGACTCACAGTCTCTTAATCCCTTAGAGAATGAGAAGAAGAAGAGGAACAAATCTCTCTAGAAAGAGATGGATTTTACAGATTGAGCACTCAATTAATTCCTTAATGAATTGCAATTGAATTGGCCAAGGAATTCTTAAGAGGATAAAATGAAATTGCTTTTTGAGAGGATAAAACACTTTTTTGTTCTGAAAAATCTCTGAGCAATTTCATGTTTAAGTCACATATATATAGACCATTGGTGGTCATGAGTAAAGCCTTTGAAAAGTTGTGACTCTTGAAATTATTTTTCTGAAATTCCTGTCTGGTAATCGATTACAGTAATTGTGTAATCGATTACAGCTTTTAAAATTTGAATTAAAACGTTTACTAACTGCTGGTAATCGATTACCAAAATTGTGTAATCGATTACACAGTCTAAAATTTCGAATTCAAATTTTTATAGCTGTTATAAGATGTATTTGGCCACTGGTAATCGATTACATCCTCTGGTAATCGATTACCAGAGAGTAAAACCTTTGAAAAACACTTTTATTTTAAATCACTTGGCCAAACCTTTGCTAATTCAATTAGGAATTCCCTTCCTAATATTCTAGTGATCATCTTGATGTTGTGACTTGTAATCTTGAAGTATTGTCTTGAATTTTTAATCTTGAAAAGCCCATTTGCATCAATTGCAACACATCATCATGATCATCATCAAAACAT
The DNA here is from genome assembly GCF_004193775.1 of Glycine soja. Taxonomy (NCBI): domain Eukaryota; kingdom Viridiplantae; phylum Streptophyta; class Magnoliopsida; order Fabales; family Fabaceae; genus Glycine; species Glycine soja. The sequence continues at coordinate 25,567,649 of NC_041007.1, read as the reverse complement.
CAAAACCAATTGCATCTACAATCTCCCCCTTTTTGATGATGACAATATAATACCTGAAATCAAGATTCAAGCAAGCAACAAACAATTGTATATAGATAAAATGTGCATCCGTTTTCTCCCCCTATATTTCGGAATACATGATCACTTGATTTCTAAGTTTGTTAAGCTTTTTCTTAAGCTTTTGCTACAACCTTTTTCTCCCCCTTTGGCAACATCAAAAAGCCAAAGAACTCGGAAATCAACACAGTTATAACAATGGAGTAGCAAGATATAAGTATCAGAGTAGTAAATACAATAAGCCAAACTCATAATCAAGAAATAATCAAACCAAAATTCAAAGATCATAAAATGTCAACAACCACAAAATATCCAAGACTGAAATTTAAGAACACAAGATAAATAAGCAAAGTACTTAGCATAATAATGTAAATTCTAAGAAACTAAAAGCCAAAATACACGGCTTATAAAAGATAAATATTCAGAATCTAAAATCTAAGAAGACGGAGGAGGTGGTGGAAGATCGAAACTCTGACGAATGTATCCGACATCCTCTTCAAGCTGTGTAAGACGAATGTCCATACCGGCAAAGCGTGAATCTAACGAGTCAAAGCGGTCACCAACATACGAACGAAGACCCCGTAATTCGGAGAGGACTTCATTCATGAGTGCGGAATCTTCACGTTGAGGAGGAGGTGAAGGAGTACGTTCATCTTGAGGAGGGAGTGCATCCTTCTTCAGCCATTGTCCATTCCGATCTTTACGATACCCAAAGGAGGTCACTGCTCCAGCACCAATTGCAAAGGAACGCTTGACTTGAACAAAGGGTTCATCATCAAGCGGAATTTGAAAATGACGCAAAAACAGAGTAATCAAATGTGGATAAGGAAGAGGTGCATTGGCCCGTAATGCCTTATGCATTCAGTACCGAACCAAATGGGCCCAGTCGATCTGACGACCGGTTAGAAAAGCCCACATAAGAATCAAATCCTCCTCAGAGGCTTGTGCTAAATTTGAAGACCGAGGAAGCAAAATTCTAACAATGATATAATGCATGATGCGATTATCAAAAGTTAATGACCCGGCCAACAATCTACCGGTCATGTCAGCTTGATCATTGCAGACCATGCGACGAGCATCATGACTCGAATAATTGAATTTCCAGTCATCAACAATGGTGCCCTCAAAAGGTGCACCTTGACTGGGTAAATGAGTCAAAGAAAAGAAAAGTGACTGATCAATGATCATAGAAGTACCATGCACCTCAGACATAATAATACCATCCTGAATTTTTAAATTGCAGTAGAAGACCTTTACAAGTTCAGGATAATATGGCAATTTAAATGACATGAAATCAACAAGACCAGAATTTTGAAACACTTGATAGCAATCAAACGTTTCATCATTAAAGAACTCTACGTCTAGGTACTTAGGGTCTAAGATTATTCTAGAAGAAAACTGAGAAAGGTACCGTAGACGTTGATCATCGGATGAAAACAGTGTTGATGATCTTGGAGATGACAAAGAAGGAGGAATAGGTGCTGTGGGTGCTCCGGATGGGCCGTGACGGCGATGGGCAGCAGCGGTGGCGATGGAAGATGATCCCTTTCTCTTCTTTGATGGCTCTGCCATTTGATGAAGTTTTTCTGGATTTTGATCGGTGGAAGTGAAAGAGGAGTGAAAAAGAGGAAGATTGGGCTTTACGGGACGTGATTTGGTGAAGAATTGAGTGAGAATCGAAGGTTTGAAGTTCTAGGTATGGAGGAAAACGTGGAGGAAGCTTTGGCTGCGCAGCAGCTCTGATTTCGTGAGTATTTATAGAAGATGACGCATTGTAATCGATTACAGGTATTGGTAATCGATTACAGGCCCAATAAGCCTTCTGGTAATCGATTACAGGATGTTGTAATCGATTACAGGCTGTCTGTTCATGTGTAATCGATTACACTGGATGGTAATCGATTACCAGAGCCTATCCTAGGCTAGTTTCTAAGAGAATATCTATATTTATACTCAAATACATCCTATATGACTAACTTTTACTACTAATATACTAAATTCAATCATTCAATTACTATATACACAAGAAATCATAAATTCTATCATAAAAGCAAGAATTCAAACACGATCAAACAAAACAATCTACAATCAAAAGATAAAAAGTAAATCAACCAATCAATCAACCAATCAATTCCTATTTTTCTAAATCTCTTACATCTAAGAGACCTAATTCTCTTCTAATAGAGAAAAACACTTCCTTGGGGAGAGGTTTAGTGAAAATATCAGCAAGTTGATTCTTAGTATCAACAAATTCTAATACACAATCTCCCTTTAAGACATGATCTCTAAGAAAGTGGTGTCTAATCTCTATATGTTTAGTTCTTGAATGTTGAACTGGGTTTTTGGATAGATTTATGGCACTAGTATTATCACACTTAATAGGTATGCGATCAAGAATGATGCCATAGTCAGATAATTGTTGCTTCATCCATAAAATTTGTGCACAACAACTACCGGCAGAGATATACTCCGCTTCAGCAGTAGATAAAGCAACACTGTTTTGTTTCTTACTATGCCATGAGACAAGAGCCGATCCAATAAATTGACAAGTTCCACTTGTACTTTTTCTATCAGTTTTAGATCCGGCAAAATCAGAATCAGAATATCCTATTAAGTTACATGTTGAATTCTTAGGATACCATAATCCTAAATTGATTGTTCCTAATAGATATCTCATGATTCTCTTTACTGCACTTAGATGTGATTGTTTGGGGTTGGATTGAAACCTAGCACACATGCATACACTAAACATAATATCAGGTCTACTAGCAGATAAATAAAGAAGAGATCCGATCATACCTCGATATTGTTTTATGTCTATAGACTGACCAGATTCATCTTTATCTAAGTAACAATTAGTGCTCATTGGTGTAGACATGTGTTTTGCACTATCCATCCCAAATCTTTTGATCAATTCCTTGCAGTATTTGGATTGATTAATGAATATACCTTCTTGAGTTTGCTTGATTTGTAATCCCAGAAAGTACTTTAGTTCTCCCATCATTGACATTTCAAATTCACTTTGCATATCAAGGGAAAACTCCTTGCACAATGAATCATTAGTGGATCCAAAAATTATATCATCAACATATATTTGAACCAACAAAATATCATTAAGCTTTCTCTTTATGAATAATGTGGTATCCACTTTACCTCTGGAGAATTCTTTTTCAAGAAGAAAATTACTTAATCGTTCATACCATGCCCTAGGGGCTTGTTTCAAACCATAAAGAGCCTTTTGTAATTTATAAACATGATTTGGTTTATCAGAAATTTCAAAACCAGGGGGTTGTTCAACATATACCTCTTCTTGAATTAAGCCATTTAGAAAGGCACTCTTAACATCCATTTGATAAAGTTTAAAGTTCATTATGGATGCATATGCCAAAAGCATTCTAATGGCTTCTAATCTTGCAACAGGAGCATATGTTTCTTCGTAGTCTATCCCCTCTTCTTGATTATACCCTTTTGCTACTAACCTGGCTTTATTTCTAATAATTATACCATGTTCATCTAATTTATTTCTAAAAACCCATTTTGTTCCAATGACAGGATAATTTTCAGGTTTTTCTACTAATTTCCATACATTGTTTCTTTCAAATTGGTTTAGTTCTTCTTGCATGGCAATGATCCAATTATCATCTACTATGGCTTCTTTTATATTTTTAGGTTCAATCATAGATACAAAAGCCATATTATTGCATAAATCTTTAAGAGAATGTCTAGTTGTTACCCCTTTTGAGATATCACCAATTATGTTGTCAAGGGGATGATCTCTTGAAGTTTTCCATTCTCTTGGGAGTACATCATTGGATTTGCCTTCTTCTGGAGGATCTTCATTGTTTCCTTTGTCATTTCCTTTGGAATCTTGTTCATGAATGTTCATATGTTCTAAAGAATCTATTTTACCCACTCCAAGAATTCTACCTTTGTTGTTGTCACCATATGTTACATGCCCGCTTTTCTTTGGAGATATGTGTGTAAAATTTGATGCATCTCCAGTCATATGTTTTGAGCATCCGCTATCTATGTACCACTTCTTTCTCAAAGATACCTGCATAATCAAGTTTTTGACTTAGGTACCCAAATTTTATTGGGTCCTTGCATGTTAGTATAAACTGAGGATCCTTTTGGGACCCATATCATTTTAATATTACTGTAATTTTTCTTGAAGTAGCAAGTTGATATGCCATGTCCTCTTCTTCCACAGTAAAAACAAGTGATGGAATTAGAATTACATTTTTGTGTGGAAGTGGAAAAGTTTTTATAAACCTTTTGTAGTTTTTCAGATTTATACCCTAGTCCATTTTTATTTGACACATATCTTTGTTTACTTAATATAACATCTAAATTATTTCTACTATATGAAAATTTTGCAAGTGAATTTTTTAACTCTTTAATTTCTTTTACATATTTATCACAACAACTACAAGAATCTGTTATTTTCTTGTCATTAATAGTGGAGATATTAACTTTTTCATTTGTTTTAGAGATTGAAACTTCATTTCTAAGAAGATCTAATTCTTTGTTTAATTTTGAAATTTCATTTTCTAAATTTGAAATTGTTTTCTTTGATGATGAAACTAATTTTGCAAGTTTAATTGATTCTTTATGCAAATCAGCAAATGCATCTTGCAATTCATCAAAAGAAATAGATAAGTTGTTTGAAGATGTTACCTCTTCATCACTTTCGTAACTTTTTGCCATAAGGCAAAGATTTATCTCTTCATTTTCAGAATCATCAGAGGATTCCAAATCATTTTCATCCCATGTGATGTATGCTTTCTTTAGTTTCTTCTCACTATGATTTTTCTTTTCAGATTTTTCCATCTTTTTCTTGAAGATGGGACAATCAACCCTCAGATGTCCAGGTTGATTGCATTCAAAGCATTTTAGAGTAGAGGATGAATTTTCTGTCCTTCTCTTTGATTTAAAATTTGGTCGCCTCTGATTTCCTCTTACTTTAAGAAATTTGTTGAATCTTTTTACAAAGAAACTTAGATCATCATCATCATCTGCATCATTATCCTGATCACTTTCTTCTTGAATTGAGGATGATGCTTTAAGAGCAATTCCTTTCTTTTTCTTGTCATTTTCTTCATTTTGGTGCAATCTCAATAGTTCCATCTCGTGTTCCTGCAACTTACCAAATAAAGTGGCAAGAGACATGTTAGACAAATCTCTTGATTCAGAAATAGCCGTTACTTTGGGTTGCCATTCTCTACTTAAACATCTTAGCACCTTGTTTATAAGATCTTCATTTTGAAATTCTTTGCCTAAGGCTGCTAGATGATTTACTATATGTGTAAATCTCTTTTGCATACTCTGAATATTTTCATTTGTATTCATTCTAAATAATTCATACTCATGAGTTAGTGCATTTATCCTAGATCTTTTAACATCTGTAGTTCCTTCATGTGTTAATCGAAGAGTGTCCCACATTTCCTTAGCACTCTTGCAATTTGAAACTCTGAAATATTCATCCATTCCTAGGGCAGATGTTATTATGTTTTTGGCTTTTAGGTTGTATTGTACTCGTTTTCTATCCTCTTCAGACCATCTATCTCTAGGTTTTTCTATGGTTATGCTTTCACTTGATGAACTACCATCTATTGAAACCCTTTCTACTATGGTGGGTATATAAGGCCCTATTTCAATGGCTTCCCAGATATTTAGATCTATTGCCTCGATAAAAATTTGCATTCGGGTTTTCCAGTAGTGGTAACCCTCTCCATTAAAGATTGGAGGTCTATTGATAGAATTCCCTTCTGGAAATAAGGAATTTGCTGAGGCCATCTTTTTCTTGAAGCTTCTAAACTTTGTACAAGAATGAAGCTCTGATACCACTTGTTAGACAAGTGGCCTCAGATATCTTAAGAAGGGGGGGGGGTTGAATTAAGATATTCCAAACTTTTTCCCCTAATTAAAAATCTATCTTACTTTTTACTTAAGTTATGAATTCCCTTAATGACAATCTTCTTAAATATTAATTCAAATGAAGCAACTTGAATATGAATATAAAGCAATAATAAATAAAGGAGATTAAGGGAAGAGAAAATGCAAACTCAGTTTTATACTGGTTCGGCCACACCCTTGTGCCTACGTCCAGTCCCCAAGCAACCCGCTTGAGAGTTCCACTAACTTGTAAATTCCTTTTACAAGTTCTAAACACACAAGGACAACCCTTCCTTTGTGTTTAGAGATCTTTTACAACAAGAGACTCACAGTCTCTTAATCCCTTAGAGAATGAGAAGAAGAAGAGGAACAAATCTCTCTAGAAAGAGATGGATTTTACAGATTGAGCACTCAATTAATTCCTTAATGAATTGCAATTGAATTGGCCAAGGAATTCTTAAGAGGATAAAATGAAATTGCTTTTTGAGAGGATAAAACACTTTTTTGTTCTGAAAAATCTCTGAGCAATTTCGTGTTTAAGTCACATATATATAGACCATTGGTGGTCATGAGTAAAGCCTTTGAAAAGTTGTGACTCTTGAAATTATTTTTCTGAAATTCCTGTCTGGTAATCGATTACAGTAATTGTGTAATCGATTACAGCTTTTAAAATTTGAATTAAAACGTTTACTAACTGCTGGTAATCGATTACCAAAATTGTGTAATCGATTACACAGTCTAAAATTTCGAATTCAAATTTTTATAGCTGTTATAAGATGTATTTGGCCACTGGTAATCGATTACATCCTCTGGTAATCGATTACCAGAGAGTAAAACCTTTGAAAAACACTTTTATTTTAAATCACTTGGCCAAACCTTTGCTAATTCAATTAGGAATTCCCTTCCTAATATTCTAGTGATCATCTTGATGTTGTGACTTGTAATCTTGAAGTATTGTCTTGAATTTTTAATCTTGAAAAGCCCATTTGCATCAATTGCAACACATCATCATGATCATCATCAAAACATCAAAACCAATTGCATCTACAAATCGTACCTTAAGTTTTAAATCTATTGGAATTCCCATTATCCCCTAATAGACCAAATTGCTTTTCATTCACTAAACCCATATCAATTTTTTGTTGGCAGTCTAATGGGTTTACTAAATTAGATAACTTATATTGAGCCCATCTAAATGTAAATAAGAAATATAAATGATAATATAATATGTAGCACATATTAATTAATTAAGAATTATAAATTTCCTAACAAAATTTTCTTGTAACTAATTGTTAACCTGTAAATAACTTGTCTGGTCCAAATATGCATTATAATTATTGTCGCAACCTACCCTTCAGCGGGAGGGCGACGCGGGGCTCGCGGGTGCATCTTCCAAGGGAGGAAAACGTCGAAAAAACTGGAAAAGGTGTGGTCTACGAACTTTAAGTGTGAAAGGTTCGGGAGTTGTATTTACGCACGGGGAAGGTATTAGCACCCCACGCGTCCGTCACAAGGGATGACAACCTTTAATCAAGTATGCAAATATGACTTTAATTTGTTTTATTTTTCCTTTTTCGTTTTTTATGTCTTTTTATGCCTTTTGTATTTTTTTTATCTTTTTGTGGTCGACAAGGGCGTTTCCCTTGCTCCTACGTATTCCTCAATTGTGATAAGGAAATCAAACCTACATATTTCTTTGAGAACTAAACGTTGGTTAAGTTGTTTTTATCTTTTTTCGCAAGATATATTGTGACCAAACAAAAAAGTCATTTAAGGCGTTGGACCATTTAAACGATCTTTTGATTCTTTTGAAAGGAGAGAAACATTAAGGCGTTGGGCCATTATTGATCTCTTGGTTTTTGAAAGTAGTGACAAAGTTACATGTTGACTTTAGGCTTTCAAAAGTCCACGTTAACCAATAAAAGCAAAGAGGACCATTTCAGGTGTTGGACCATAAAGCCGTTTTTAGGTGATTTTTATGGACAAAGCTTGATTTGTGAGTTGATTTTAGCCTTAGTTTCACTTTGGTTATTAGTCAATTCAATTAAGAAAAATCCCAAAGAAAAGCGCCCGATTGATTTTATTGGATTATTTCATTCAAAAATATTTTGATTATTTTATTATTATTTTTCCTCTTTTGGTTTTAAACGTGGTTACGGCGTGAAAGATCGGTTGGATTTTATTTTAACAGAGATTAAATGATATTACAACTCAAATGATCGGTGGAAATTCATTTTATTATTTGATTAGGCGAGAAAACGGCTTAAATAAATGGTTAAAGCACGTCAAAGAGGGGGTACGGAAAACAAATGAAATGAAAATAAAAGCACGCGAAACAAGTGGGGACCACTAAGGGCACATAGAATGAATTGAAAGGTTCGATTTCGGGAACTTACCCATTGGAGACCGAAGAACGGTGAAGAATGGTGAAGAATCTTCACGAAATCACTCACAAAAACGTCTCGGAAGCGTTACGGAAGCGCCTCGGCGTGGATTTTCTTCACGAAAACAATTTTTCTCACTAATTTCAAGAGAATCCTAAATACCAGAAGCGTTGAACGAAATTACTCTACCCTCTTTCCCCTATTTATAGGGGAAAAGAGGGAGGTGGTTGCTGCCCAGCTCGCCCAGGCGAGCTGGGTTGCTTCCACCAGAATGCACTGCCTTCTGTTGGAATACCCTGGAAGGCCCAAGTACGCCTGGTTGCTATTTGCACACCCCTTTTTACTAAATACACTCCCCTTTTGCTTTTTTTTGTTGATTCTTTTTCTATAACGTTACGAAACTTTACAGATTACGTAACGACACTTATTTTGTTTTCGTAATGTCACGAAACCTTACGGATTGCGCAATAATCCCCTTTTTTGACCTTTGGAATGTTGCGGAACTTTACGGATTGCGCGACAATGCTCCACTTTGACTTTCGACATGCCGTGGAACTTCACGGATTACCTAACAATGGGTGTTAAGTACCTCGAAGCGGTCAAGCAAAGGTTGCAGGCCATCAAACAATGGTCCCCGGACGAAATTAGGGTATGACAATTGCCCCTCTTTACATATCTTTTATTGGAGATAAAAGCAAAGTAAAGATAAGACACTAATTTCGTTTGAGCAGAACATCATTCGGCCGGTCAATATCCCCACCAGCGGAACCTGTCATTCAGAAAGAAAAGAAAAGGCATCAGAAGCGTCAACAAACTTCAGTGTCTTGAAAGCGACAAAGTTGGACAACCACGACACCTTCCTTAGCCATTGCACTCAATCGTCCCTGCCCAGCAGAGAAGAATCTTGCGCATCATTGGGCTTGAATGTTTCCAGACGACAAGAGTAAAACCTGCAAAATTTTGAAAATAATAAGAACCGAACAACCAACATCATCCTGATATCGTCGCATTTGTTCCCCTCGGTTGACGAAAGGTGCGGATGACCATAAGGTATCTCCGCCTGCCACCTGACTCGTTGTCCCTGGATGGCAAAAGGTGCAGAGGACGATGTTAGTCTCTTCGTGTCAACGGGCTCGTTTGCCCCTGGCTGACGAAAGGTGCGGGTAACCATACAGTAACCCCGCATGTCACCTGACTTCACGGGTCAGGACGACAAAAGGTGCAGAAGAAGATGTTAATCTCTGCGCGTCAACGGGCTCGTTTTCCCCTGGTTAACAAAAGGTGTGGGTAACCATAACGTAACCCCGCATGTCACCTGACTTCACAGGTCAGGATGACAAAAGGTGCAGAAGACGATGTTAGTCTCCTCACGCTATCGTGCTTTGAGTCTTATCGATAGCGAAAGAATGTTTATATGGATAACCACTTGGGTATTTCCGCCTGCCCCCTAACGTCATGGGTTAGTATTGGTAGAAATTGTCTGTGCGGAGAAATTACTTGGGTATCTCTGCACGTTACCTGACTTCACGGGTCAGCATGACAAAAATTGTCTGTGCGGAGAAATTATTTGTGTATCTCCGCACGTCACCTAACTTCAGGGTAAGTATGATAGACATTGTCTGTGCGGAGAAATTACTTGTGTATCTACACACGTCACCTGACTTCAAGGTCAGTATGACAGACAACACAGAAGACGACGTAAATCTCCACGTGTCAACGGGCTCGTTGGCCGCAATTGACAAAGGGTGTAGAAGACGGCATTAGCCTCTGCATGCTATCATGCTTTGAGTCTTACGGATAGCGAAAGAGTGTTTATACGGATAACCATCTGGGTATCTACGCCTTCCCCCTAACTTCACGGGTTAGTATTGGCAGAAATTGTCTATGCGGAGAAATTACTTGTGTATCTCCGCACGTCACCTGACTTCAGGGTCAGTATGACAGACATTGTCTGTGCAGAGAAATTACTTGTGTATCTCCGCACGTCACCTGACTTCAGGGTCAGTATGACAGACAGCGCGAAAGACGACATAAATCTACAGGTGCCAACGGGCTCGTTGGCCACGATTGACAAAGGGTGCAGAAGACGACATTAGTCTCTGCATGCTATCGTGCTTTGAGTCTTACGGATAACGAATGAGTGTTTATATGGATAACAATTTGGGTATCTCCGCCTACCCCCTAACCTCACGGGTTAGTATTGGAAGAAATTGTCTGTGGGGAGAAATTACTTGTGTATCTCCGCACGTCACCTGACTTCAGGGTCAGTATGACAAAAAGTGTGGGGCAGTCGACAAAAGCGATGTTCTTGCTCCTACGTATCCTCAATTTGTGATGAGGAACTCAGACCTACGTAGTTCTTTCAAAAGCGGTGTGAGACTAAAATAGTCTCTACCGGAAGATGCTGACATCTCCGAGAAGGATGCAGATGACCACGTTGGTCTCTGCGTGTCCATCAGGCTTGGGGTCCCCGAATGATGGGGTACGAATAACCGGAAGGTGTCTCTGCATGCTACCAGACTCTTGGGTCATGATAGCAAAAGGTGGGGCGGTCGACAAAAGCGAGGCTGTTGCTCCTACGCATCCTCAATTTGTGATGAGGAACTCAGACCTATGTAGTTCTTTCAAAAGCGATGTGAGACTAAAATAGTCTCTACCGGAAGATGCTAACATCTTCGGGAAGGGTGCAGATGACCACATTGGTCTCTGTGTGTCAATTAGGCTTGGGGTCCCCGAATGACGGGGTACGGATAACTGGAAGGTGTCTCCACATGCTACCAGACTCTTGGGTCATGATAGCGAAAGATGGGGCGGTCGACAAAAGCGAGGCTTTTGCTCCTACGTATCCTCAATTTGTGATGAGGAACTCAGACCTACGCAGTTCTTTCTTTGTGAGACTAAAATAGTCTCGGTATTTTTTTCACTAAAATGCAAACATGCTTTAGTAAAGAAACAAAACCTCCAACTGATCAGAGCAACATATGATTTTTTTTATGAAAAACTATGTGTCTATTGGGAAAGGAGAGTATGCTTATGAAATTTTCTCATAACCGTAAATGAGATTTTGGATGTTAGCGTTTCGTTTCTTAACGACTATTTAGAGGAAACACTGGGTCCAACAAAATAGAATAAAATCACTTGAAGTGTATCAATCTCACACAGGTAAGTGTTTTATCCTAATTCCGAACCATAGATATGTCATGACTTGATTTTGCAAATCATTTCCTATCAAATCAAAGGTTACATGCGTGATCATGGATCAATAGGACTTTTTCTTGGGAATGGTGTTTTTGGTGGGAAATTTGGCTTTGAGTGTTTTGGCCTTTTCCTTTTCTGTTTTTGTTTAGTGCGGGGCGAGAAAGTCGCTAGCGCACAAGATTTTTGATTGGCAATCAAAGGGAGAGGACCACTTCAGGTCGTGGTTTCCTTTCTTTCCTTATTTGGTGGTGACATTTCTGTATTGTTCAGATATTGTTTGGTCTAAAGACCTTTCTGCATATTTCTTTTGTTTTCTTCCAATGTTTGATCGGGAATTTTCTTTCTTCTTTGCTTTCTCTCAATCTTTCATTGGGAATTTTCTTCTTTTGCTTTCTTCCGATCTTTGATCGGGAACTTTCTTCTTTTGCTTTCTTCCGATCTTTGATCGAGAACTTTCTTTTTTGTTTTGTTTTCTTCTGAAGGCGAGGATGGGCATTCCTACCCTGGGTCAATATTTATGGTGAGTTGGGATTTTGGCTCAAGGCTTGTAGAATGGCTGGACATGATATATGTCAGAGTGTTGGTTTGTCCAGCGGTTTAGGGATAAAGGGTATGCCCCACATTATTTCCATGACACACATGCAACAATGATGATTAGGAGATTTTATGCAAAACTGGTCATGCATGCACCCATGTAGACACTCAAGCATCAAGTTTTTATGGTCACGTTACACTAGGGCTCTGGATTCATTTTCCCTATTTAAGTCAACCCAGTGTTTCCAAAACATGTTATTTTATCAATTCATGCATTCATCCGAGTCTATTTTGGGCGTTCGGGAAAACTTTCACAGCATTCACCCTTCAGGTGTATACACATTTTTTTTTTCAAAAACTGGTTATGATGCGTGAATCTTTTTCAAAGAAAAGCTGGAAGTTATTTCTCTTCAAAAGCATGTGGGCTTTTCAGCTAAACAATTTATTTTTTCTTTTTCTCTCTCTTTTTTTTCTTTTTCTATTAAGTTATTATCATTTGTTTATTTCTTTTTTCTCTCTCTTTTTTTTTAGAAGGTCGTGTGGATGAGGGCCCACACTACTTACTCACATCAAACCACAAGGTAAATGAAAAAACATGCAATCGTAAGTCGCAATAAAAATAGTGATGAAATAACTGAGAGCCATGATGCCAAACTCTAGCAGAAACAGAAACAGTAACTGAAAGCAGTAATGTTAATAACAACACAAACAATAACTGAAAGCATTAATGTTAATAATAGAAAGTGCGGTGACCTTGGTCACGCGGCTCCGATCCCTCCCAAGAAACCGAGCAGGTCAGTCATATCTTCATCCATACGGGATTCATCTGTCTCACCGGGGGATCCTGCAGGCTCCTCCCCTGCCTGGGCATCAGGCCAGTCTCCAGGCCATGCGACCTCAACCCCAAACTGCTCCAAGGTAGGGCATAAAAAAGGGGCGGAACCCTGCCCCTACTGATTGAGGCTGAACCGGTAGAGACACTCATGTATCTGCACCTACCCACGGTGGTTGGCTGCCTGCTGGCAAACCAAATGTTATAGATAGCACTCCATGCCCAGTGGCCCAGCTGGATCGGCTTGCCGAGGAGGTGGCGGTGCGCCTACGGCCTGATGTGCATCACCCTGCGCCTGCCTAGGCGTGCAGCACTTCTCGATGAAGGCTCGGGTGATCGGCGGCCGGATTACCTTACTAGGGGTGATGGGAACTCCGTAGGACTGGCAGAGGCCCATGATTAGCGTCGGACACCCCAGGGCCCTGTTGGACTTATTTGGGTCCAGATGGTGCCTAGTAGGCGCCATACCTGCAAACAAATAAATGGCATCAGCAATCACCTGGGCTACATGGACGCTCATCCGTGTCAGGATGGCGTACACCAACTGACACTTAGGTAGAGGGAGGTCGGAGTTGTGATCGCTAAGCAACACATTGCTGAGCAGCAATGTCATCCATGTCTGGGTCAAAGTGGCCATGCTGGTGCGCATGATCCGCACCCGCCTCCCTGCAGCGGTCCGGGAGAAATCCTGCCCCGGTATGCATAACAGCTGGGCAATAGCTTCCTCAACTAAACCATCGGCCTTGCTCCTCCTCTGGCTGAACTCACACTACTGGCCTTCCTCCAAAACTAGCGGGTCACCCAGGAACTGGCTGAGGGCATCGGCGTCGAAGGGAATCCACTGACCCCTCACCCACGAGTGCATGTCCCGAACTCCCTCCTCCGCGGGCCAGGCATTAACATAGAATTCTAGGGCTATCTCGGGGTCGAACTTGGCCATGGGAGTCTCTAGCGGTGTCCAATGTCTGCGAGCTATCTCCTCCTGGAAGTCCATATACTCATCCTCCCTGAGCTGGACACGCCTCTCCCTGTGGAATGACCATCCCCTGATGGCCTCGAAGCTCTACTGGTGCTCGGCACTCCGGAAACGATGACTATCAAACTCTGAGGCAGCACTGGATCCTTCTCCTGTGGCGTCTATTCTAGACCTCTTCGTGGAGAGTTTCTTTGGAGCCATTTCCTGCAAAAACATTTGGGAAGTTAGTTCAAGAAACTTAATCAAAATGAAAGCCAGATCAAGCCAACTAGCGTATCCCTCTTTTTTTCAACAAAACGTGAATATCCACACGAATTTTGAAAGGAACACTTACGCGTCAATGCATGGGTTCTCCTAGGATATTCATACATTTATACCTATCTTTCCCTCGATGAGCGACATCCTATGAGATGCACTTACTTTCGTTTGCAAAGAAATTTCTTATGCTACATGTCAAACTATCCATACATATTTTGCAAGGCATTTTGCTACCTACCTACTCCATCTGCATGGCATTTTTGCTATATGTTCACATTTCATTCACATATATGTTCATACACTTGAGAGGCAACTTCATGCTATATATATATTCACACATATTTACATTCATTTGAAGAACAATTTCATGTTGCACATTCATTGAAAAAGCAAATTTTGTACTACTCATTCACATTTTGAAAGACAATTTCATGTCATATGTTCCTATTTTGAGAAGCGTTTTCGTGCCATACTTAACATATATGCACATTTGCAAAGCATTTGGCTACCTATTCAACATACACATGTACATGGTGAACGAAATTTTCACACCATCTAGGTACAAAAAATCATGATGGTGCAGCCCAAACCAAGTGCTGGCCTAAAGGGGAAACCTCACCAACATGCTCTCATTTTCATGCCTCCTTGCATTCAAAAATCAAAGGCTTGGGTCACTAGGCCTAAATCATATTTTGGCATTTACCCTAACCCCGCAAGCTGTCCACACCTCCAAAAATGGCAATCACACGTGCACAAACCCAATCTATAAGCAATATTCACAAACTTATGCGCAAACACCATTGAGGCATTTCACCGAGCACTTGGTGGGCGCACTTTTGGGTACAAACAGCAAGGAGATAGGAGCAATGTGGCTTGCCCCATCATTTTAGAACACAACCTAGACCTAAGGCCATCCCCTACAACCCCCCAATTCAATGAATCAAAGCACAAATTTGCCCCAAATTGTCTCACGAAATTGGCCAAATCATGTTCAATTTAGAGCATAAAAAGCCATCAATGGAAAGCTAGAAACCAAAGGATAGTGCACTTACTTGTATGGAGTGGAAAGGACACTAAAATGGAAGCAAAAAGCACACAATGGTGGCCTAGGGTCAGAAAAAGCTAGAATCTCGTGAGTGCTTGCGTTCTTAAGTGAGGGGGAGAAGTTCCTTGGGTGAAAACTGCACTCCCCCTCTCCTTTTAAACCATTTTGTTCAGGGGGTGCTCGCCCAGGCGAGCTAACCCTACATTTTTTTAATAAAAAAAACAAAGGTACGTGCTTTCTATGGGTCGGCGTTCACTTACTCGAAGCCCCTAGGGTAAATTAGGCATCCGACCATCACCTTAAAGAAACAACAACAATAATAAGTAGGGATTTAAAGGATACTAGGCTGCCTCCCATTAGCGCTTCTCGCTTGTCTGGACGTGGGATGGCGATCTGTTGATCATGGGCCTAGCCTCCACTCGTGCCCGTCCCCAGGTACCTAAAAGCAGGAAATGACATTGCACAACAAATTGTGGCCACGTTACCGCTTACCTCGATTCGTCTCTGCCTTGGATTTGTCTCGGTATTTGACTATTGCTTAAAATGATCATGTCCCTGTCACAAGATAACAAATATGCATGTGTATATGTATGCATGTGCGTTTTCAAATGCAATAATCTTTTAGCAAAAGCTTGTCGGGTTCAGCTTCAATTAAGCGCTTGGGGCATCCTATGGACTGAGCGAAAAGGCCCAGGTCATCAAATACTACGCATCTTTTAAAGCACAAAGCGAGGATCAGAACCTCAACCTTCATTCTTTTAAAAGATTGCGATGAGAAAATTATAGAGGACAGGAATCCCTGGGGGAAACCAAGAAGAACACACAAAAATAAAAACATGCAGTGACTTCCTTAATTGCCCCAGATCTTAAGCGTAGTATCGCTTGACAACGTCAGAGTTCACGGGTGAAGGTTGCTCCTCATCATCCATGTTGGCGAGCATCAGGGCCCCTCCGGAGAAAGCCCTTTATATAACGAAAGGCCCTTCGTATTTCGGGGCCCACTTTCCCCTGTTGTCTTTCAGAGCTTGGGAGACTTTCTTCAGCACCAAGTCCCCTTTGCTGAACTTGCACGAGCGTACCTTCTTGTTAAAAGCGTTCTTCCCTCATTTCTGATATAAACGTCCGTGGCTCATGGTGGCCAAACGCTTGCCTTCTATGAGATTAAGCAGATCGAAACATGCTTGGGCCCACTCCGATTCCATTAATCCAGACTCCACCAAGATTCTCAATGATGAGACTTCCACCTCAAACGGTAGCATAGCCTCCATCTCGTATACCAACGAGAACGGTGTTGCCCCAGTTGATGTGCGCACTGAGGTTCGGTAACCAAGTAGCGCGAATGGGAGCATCTCGTGCCAATCCTTGTATGACACGGTCATCTTCTGGATAATCTTCTTGATATTCTTATTGGCTGCCTCCACTGCTCTGTTCATCTTTGGTCTATAGGGTGTGGAATTGTGATGTTGGACCTTAAACTCCTCGCACATTTCCCTCATCATCTTGTTATCAAGTTGGTGCCATTGTCCGTGATAATCTTCCTTGGCAAACCATACCGACAGATAATCTCTCTCTTAATGAACCTGACCACCACACTCCTGGTGACGCTAGCGTACGACGCGGCTTTGACCCACTTAGTGAAGTAATCGATCGCCACTTGGATGAAACGGTGTTCGTTCGCAACTTTGGGCTCTATGTCCCCAATCACATCTATTCCCCACATGGAAAACGGCCATGGTACGGCCAAAACATTCAGAGGCAAGGGCGGAGCGTTGGCATTGTTTGCAAATGTCTGGCATTTGTGACATTTCCTCACATGGAGACAACAATCGCTCTCCATGGTGAGCCAATAGTAACCCGCCCTTAAGATCTTCCTAGCCATGGCATGCCCGTTAGCGTGCGTACCAAAAGAGCCCTCATGAACCTCCCCCAGCATGTTTTCAACTTCCTTAGCGTTCACGCAGCATAGCAGAACCATGTCATGGTTTCTCTTGTATAGTATGCTACCGCTCACGAAGAAGCCGGCCGCCAATCTCCTCAACGTCCTCTTGTCATTGTCGGAAGCCTCCGGTGGGTACTCTTTGCTTTCAACGTATCACCTGATATCGAAATACCAAGGCTTACCGTCCCGCTCTTCTTCCACCAGACAACAATGTGCGGGTCTGCCACGACACCTGAACTCAATGTACGGTAGGTCTCCGTGCGGTGTCAGCTGGAACATGGACGCTAAAGTGGCAAGCGCATCCGCCATTCGATTTTCCTCTCAGGGAACGTGATAGAAAGAGATCTCATCAAAGAAACTAGCCAATTCCTTGATATAGGCCTGGTAGGGAATCAACTTGTGGTCTCTAGTTTCCCATTCCCCTCTAAGCTGGTGAATCACCAGCGCCGAGTCTCCATACACCTTGAGTAGCTTGACGTTGAAGTCAATTGCTGCCTGGACGCCCAGAGCGCATGCTTCATATTCAGCCATGTTATTGGTGCAGTCGAACCCCAGCCTGGCTGTGAAATGTATGCATTGATTGTTCGAAGAGACCAATGTTGCCCCAACGCCATGGCCTAGAACGTTTGACGCTCCATCAAACCACACGATCCACTTGTCCCTGTCCTCGTCTAGTTTTTCCTCAAACAAGGCCATGATGTCCTCATCCGGGAACTCGGGATGCATGGGTTGCAAGTCGTTGAGAGGCTGCTGAGCCAAATAATCCGCCAAGGCGCTTCCCTTTATTGCCTTTTGGGTGACATAGACTATATCGAACTCGGATAGCAAAACCTGCCACCGGGCGATCCACCCTGTCAGAGCAGGCTTCTCAAAGATGTACTTGACCGGGTCTATTTTGGATATCAGCCAGGTGGTATGGCTCAGCATGTACTGTCTTAGACGGTGGGACGCCTAGACTAAAGCGCAACATGTTCTTTCTAGTAGGGAGTAATTCATCTCATAGGCCGTGAACTTCTTACTCAAGTAGTAGACGGCGCGCTCTCTTTTCCTAGACTCGTCATGTTGCCCCAGCATACACCCCATTGACTCGTCCAAAATCGTCATATACAAGATGAGAGGTCTTCCGGGCACCGGCGGCATAAGCACGGGAGGGTTCATGAGGCACTGTTTGATCCTTCCAAACGCCTCTTGATAGTCCTCGTTCCAGCGGATGGATTGGTTCTTGCGTAAGAGCTTGAACAACAGCTCACAGATAGCGGTGAGCTGTGATATGAATCTGGCAATGTAGTTCAAACGCCCCAGGAAACCTCAGACCTGCTTCTCGGTACGTGGTTCTGGAATTTCAAGGATAGCTTTCACCTTTTCGGGGTCCACCTCTATCCCTTTCTGGCTTACGATGAAACCCAGTAATTTCCCTGACTTGACCCCGAAGGTGCACTTAGCGGGGTTTAACCTCAATCGATACTTCCTAAGCCTTTCGGACAACTTCCGCAAGTTGACAAGGTGTTCCTCCTCGGTTTTAGACTTGGCGATCATGTCATCTACATAGACCTCGATTCTCGGTGCATCATGTCATGGAACAAAGCCACCATAGCCCGTTGATAGGTTGCCCCGGCGTTCTTGAGTCCAAAGGACATCACTTTATAACAGAACGTCCCCCATAGGGTGACAAAGGTAGTCTTTTCCATATCCTCTAGCACCATTTTTATTTGATTGTAGTTGGAGAACCCGTCCATGAAGGAAAATAGAGCGAAATTGGTCGTATTATCCATGAGGATATTGATGTGCGGTAGAGGGAAATTGTCTTTGGGACTGGCTCAATTTAGGTCCCGATAATCCTCGCACATTCGTACCTTCCCATCCTTCTTAGGGACTGATACAATGTTGGCAACCCATTCCGGGTACCGAGCGACAGCTAGAAAGCCAGCGTCAAATTGTTTCTTTACTTCTTCTTTTATTTTTAAGGACGTCTCGGGCTTCATCCTCCTCAGCTTTCGTTTTACCGGGGAACACTCAGGATTTAGAGGTAATCTGTGTTGTACGATGTCAGAACTCAAACCAGGCATATCTTGGTATGACCAGGCAAAGATGTCTTGGTAGTTTTTTAGCAGGGCCATTAATTCTTCACGGACAGGTGCGGTCATACACGTGCCCATCTTTACTTCCTTTTTCCCACTGTCGGTTCCTAAGTCTACTAGTTCTGTCTCTTCTTGATGAGGCCTCATCTCTCGGTCCTCCTGAGCGATTATCCTCTCCAGCTCTGGAGGAAGCCCCACATCCTCGTCCTCTTCACTCTCCATCCGACCCGCTTCTTGCTCGAAAATGATGACCGGGTCCCGGGTATTAGTACCTTCGAGGGACTCGTCGTCGGATCTGGCATTTTAAGCGTAAAGAAATAAACACGTAAATGAATGAGAATAGGTAAAGGCGCATGAACAGATGAAGAAATATCTTTATATTATAACTTCAAGAACAAAAGACATAATGCCTTAACAAAAGGAAACTCTAAAGCCTAGGCCCAACCGTAGAGTTTTAAAGCTACAAAGGGTTACATTATGCTTGTTGCGTAAACTTCTGGGCGCTCCTCCACTCGCCAATTTCCTAGTCGGAAACCAGGAGGACACGGTCGTACCAAATACGATCTCCTCGGGGAGTCATCCTCGCATATCGCGGCGACTTGGCCTTCATGTCTTAAACCCGCACTTATAAAGCTTCTACTGATGTGGCAGGGCGGGGCCCCTTCGGCTTGTTGTCCCAACCGCGGGCTTTGGCCTTTGTTCTTCCTTTCCAAGATACTTTTCCTTATGTCAGCTTGCGTAGATTTATAGCCTAACCCAAAATTCCCGTTGTTTCCTCTGGTGCTTACCAGGCTGGTTATGCCGCCATTGTTCTTGCCCAAACCCATTCCGGGCTCGTAGCCGTACCCCAACATCACCCGGGCCACCATCATTGCCGTATCAGATCGGTAAGGCTGCCCAAAGAGGGAATCTACGAAGGCAATGCTTACTACCTCAAAAGATTGGAAAGTCGTTTCTAACGACTCCTCCGCGGCTTCCACATATGGCATAGAAGAAGGGCAACTTACCAAGACGTCTTCCTCACCCGATACTATGACCAAATGCCCCTCCACTACGAACATCAAGATTTTAGTGGAGTGTTGAGGGAATGACTCCCACTAAGTGGATCCACGGGTGCCCCAAAAGGCAGCTGTAAGCCGGGTTAATATCCATCACTTGGAACATAACCTAGCAAGTATGAGGCCCTATCTGTACGGGGAGGTCGATCTCTCCCCTCACCTCTTGGCGGCTGCCGTCGAAGGCACGGACCACCATGGAACTTGGCCTAGATGGGAAGTGTTAAACGGAAATTTCTCCAACGTGCTTTTGGGCATCACGTTCAAATTGGAGCCGTTATCAATGAGTACTTTGGCCATGACGTGGTCCATGCATTTGACTGACCATGCAAAGCCCTGTTATGTCCTCTCCCCTCCGCAGGGATTTCCTCTTCAGCAAAGGTGAGGTAGTTGTTGGTTGTGATGTTATTGACGAGTCCCCCAAAGCCTTCTACGGAGATGTCTTAGGCTACATGAGCTTCATTCAAGACTTTTACTAGTAAAGATCGATGAGGCTCAGAGCTCATGAGCAATTCCAAAAGAGAGACTCTAGCCGGGATTTTGTTGAGTTGCTCAATGATTTTGAACTCGCTATGTTGAATAATGCGGAGGAACTCGCCGGCCTCCTCGAGTGAGACCTCTTTCTTGTCACGGCCATCCCTTCCCTCACAAAGACCTTTCATTGGAACATCCTCGTCTGGAGCGGGGATCACTTTGACATTTTGTCCTTTTGTCATCCTTGCCTTCCCTTTAGCATTTGCGGGCTGTGTCGACAGGTCCGGGGGTGCGAATACGCAACCGCTGAGGGTCATACCGCTCAGCCCCGTGATATTAGTTACTTTGGCCGATAGTGAGCTGGTGTCGGTGGCTCCTTCCTTCCTTTTGCTTGGAGGCACATACCTCCATGGAACTGCGTGGCTGTTTTTGTATGGAAATGGAATAGGTCTAACTACCGAGAGGTGCCGGGACATTTGGGGAGTTATGTCCCTGGTGAAATGTATCACCAAAGGTTTAGGCTTTCTAAGACCTTCCCCATCTGTGGATTGCATGCATATATGTCGTTCTTCACCCTCTTTGGTCTATCATTTGTTGTAACAGGTCTCCTACTGCTAAACATGCTTCTATGCTATGTGGCGCACCGGGATGCATCAAACAGGAACCCTTCTCGAGCCCACCGTGGGGAATCATGCCCCCATTTTGTAGGGCCTCGTAGATAAACCTTCTGGGGGTCGTCACGTCCTTCAAAGGCTTGGACCTGCACGGCCTACCCGACTCGACAGCATTAACAGCTCCCCCTCCATGATTGGCAAGCGGGTTTGTCTTAACGTTGGGCCGGTCCTCTTGAAACGTCAGCCATCCGGCTTCTATCAAACTTTGGACCTTGCGTTTGAAGGCCATGCACTGTTCGGTTGAGTGGCCCAGGGTTCTCCCATGGTATGTGCAGGTTGCGTTAGGGTTATAGCACTTTGGGAAAGGAGGCTGGTGGATCCTTCTGGGAGATATCACAACCATCTAGTTGGCGACGAGGGATGGCAAGAGGTCTTCATACGTCATTGGGATCGGGGTGAATTCTTGAGTTGGCCTCGGGGGAAAGTTCCTTATCGCGTTGGAACCGACGCCAAAGTGGGCATTGCCGGTCGGGCGAGTCGGGGTTGGAGCTGGAGCTTGGGGGGCATATTGGTGGGTACCGTGGGAGATCTGCGGCGGCTGGACCCATGTAGGCGTTTAAGTGACGGCATGGGTATCTCCTTCCTTCCTCTTTGCCCCAGTTGCTCCAATCCTCCTAGCGTTGGTACATGTGGAGGAGACGTAATCGAACTTCCCTCTCTTCAAGCCCACCTCGATCCTTTCCCTGACGAATACCAAGTCTGCGAAGCTGGAGGGCATGTAGCCCACTAATTTCTCATAGTAAAACACAGGCAAGGTATCTACCATCATGGTAACCATTTCCCTTTCGACCATGGGAGGGGCTACTTGCGTTGCTAGGTCCCTCCAACGCTGAGTGTACTCTTTAAAGGACTCGCTTTCCCTTTTAACCATGTTCTACAGTTGAGTCCGATCGGGAGCCATATTAGAGTTGTACTGATACTGCCTAAGGAAGGCGGTAATCAAATCCTTCCAAGTACGGATGCGGGAAGCTTCTAGATTAGTGTACCAGATGACCATTGCCCCAGCCAAGCTATCTTGGAAGAAGTGCATCAACAACTTCTCATCCCTGGAATACGCCCCCATCTTCCGACAATACATTTTGAGATGGTTCTTAGGACAAGTCGTCCCTTTGTACCTATCGAAATCAAGTACCTTGAATTTCGGGGGGATGACGACGTCCGACACTAAGCAAAGATCAATCATGTCCGCGAACGAATAGTCGTCAAAGCCTTCAACAGCCCTCAATCCCTCTTCGATGAGATCGAGTTTCTTCTTTTCTTCTGCTGCCAGGGGTGGCCCTCCTGCGGAAAAAAATATTGGCTGTGTTGGGTGGTTTCGAGGTTCTCCCGTGAGGTTGGGCTGAGGTAGTGCATTGGGTGCCGGCCCCTCGGCGGGGAACGGTGAGTAGGAATCGATGCCTCCCTGGGCATGCTCTCGACAATCCTTGTGGACCTCGTCTGACTGTCGAGGAGGCTCCCCTTCAAGGATGGCGGGAGGGACATGACCCGCGTCATCACGTATGACTGGTGGTGTGTAATTAGGTGGTAATCCATAGGGGTAAGCCACTCGGTTGTATCCCGGATGGGGGTTGCTGATGTGCCCCAGTGTGCTTCTTTCTCATCCTACCACATTTGGGATAGGGTGGTGCGCGGTAGCTGAGAGAGTTGGGTCTGCTTCGGCAGTCGAACTAACAGCGACGGCGGTGGCCGCGTTATTCTCCATTAGTTGTCTCATTCCTAGTATGGCATCCATCATGGAAACCATTTGCTCTTTCAAAGTCAACATATCGGCTTTCATCTGTTCCTGTACTTCCTCTTGGTCACCCATCGTCCTAGATTTGGATCTAGTGCGATAGGGATTCCTTGGGGCGCACTTAGTTATGGCGTTTTTCCTAAAAAACCAAACGTGAGGAGTACGTAAAAAATGAATGTATGCTAGAGATAAAATGTGGGAGCGATTTGATTCACACTGATTTTGGAGTAAAAACGCGGGATAAACTCATTTTATTCATAAAGTTATAACTAGTCAAGATCTGAGTGACAATACAAACTCCCTAGCGGTTCCTAATTATATGGGCCATTAAGTCTATCATATGTTGACAATAGTTGAGGAGTCTGTGGATCTCCTCGGGGGCGGAGTAGGCGTCCGCCATTGCTTTGGCCTTGGCCAGCAATCGGGGAAGTTCTTGACTCTCGTTCAAAGTAAGGGCAAATCGGTCCATCCACATCGTTGCCTCTCGATGTAACGAGTCAATCACCCTTCCTCTAGCCTCCTTTTCCGTGCACACTCGAGCATATTCGCCCGCCACTTTGTGCTCGTGGGCCGTGGCTAGATTTAATTCTTCTTGGTACTTGCTAATGATGGCTAACATGTTGGTCTCGGTCTCGCATAACCGCTGAGACAAGCTTCTCTTGGACCTTAGGCAAATCCTCAATTCATCCTTCAAGATCAAACTGTCTACTTGTGATTGGTCCCTTTCCTCTCTCCGGAGCTTAAGCTCACTGTTACTGCCCCACAGAGCCCCTCGGAATTTGTTCCGGCCATGTTCTTCCCTACGGACCCTTTTGGTTTCTTGTTCCAAGGCCTTGGTGGTGGCTATATTTACATCTTTCAGTTCGGCGTTCTCCTTTCGGATCCTAATAGCTGCTGATTTGAACTTTTCTTTGACTGTTTGGGCTTTCTTAAGTTCTGCCCTGAGGGCCTAAACCTCTTCGTCCTCTTCCAGAGCTTCAACTTCCACCCCCTTAGTGGTTCTCAAATTCGGGAGCCAATCCAGACCTTGCGTGTAGGCTTTCAACCACCTATGGTAGCCACCGATGGGCCCGTTGCTACTACCTCTGAGTTCCTTGTCCTTCTTTTGCACCATCTCCCATGCCTTGCGGACCTTCTGAAGTGCCTCTGCGTTGGTGCTATTGAAACCTCGTGCAATAATAGGTGTGAGGTCTTCCTCTAATGGTGCCCCTCTCATGGGGTAGCCTAGTTGTCTTATGGCGAGGATGGGATTGTAATTAATGCAACCCCTGGTCCCCATCAAGGGAACATTTGGAAATCCTCCGCACGAAATAAGAATCCCGATTCTTCCTTCTTTCTATCGGGGAAACCAGTTGACAGACACTCCTTTTTTGCTTGCTAAGAGTCGATCCCAACTTGCCTCTTTTTTCTCTGTGCATGAGCGGTGGCCTTCTAGCGGGCAAGCATGTCTCACCTCTCGGCGGAAAAGGTGCGAAACCAACCATACGTAGAGGGCCGGAGTACAGCAAACCATCCTTGCACTATTCTTTTCACATCTTCGGTCGAAGGTGTCATATAGATCGGCTACGATAGCGACAACCGGGCTTTCCTTGCGGTCATGAAAGGCGAGAAAAGCGTCAATCGCTGCCTGGTCCACCAATCCATCCACATTTAGAAAGAGGACCCCTCCGAAGATCAAAAGTGCGAGGATGTCCATGAACGGGGCCCATTCGCCTTTACCTGCCAAGACTCTTGCTTTTGCTTCCAAACATTTCCTTGGTACTCCAACCACCCCATTTTCGACTTGCTTTCTATGGTCTAATTCCTACGCCGAGATTTGGACTATCTTAGAAATTCTAGCAAAGGAGGGATAGAATCCTGAGAAGAGGTATGGTTTCCTTCCTTCCAGAAGGCATCCAAGGATTTCTTCAAACTCTTCCACCGTGGGTGATAACTGGAAGTCCCCAAAGGTGAAGCACCTCAACGGCTAGTCATAATATTGGGAGAGGGAGGCAATGGCCTCTATGGAGACCTCTGCCATGGCTAGGTCCCAAATCTTACCGTAAGCTTTGCAAAAAGCTTGTTGCTGGAGCTGACCCATTAGCTATCCTAACTCTTTCAGACTGGCGACTCCTAGGCTCTTGACCTTGACCTGATAGAACCTCTTTTTAAGAGAAGGCGCCTGACTCGATCCCTTGTTTTACTAAAGTGAAACTAGCGAATCAAGACTCCGACATCTATTATGGATGGAATGGATGAATGCATGAAGAAATGCATATGGCACAGATGCATTTTACGAATATGGGAGCCTGGGAGATTGTCCCCTTCTTAGATACAACATTTAGGCAGCATGGCGCCCGATGTATGCATTTAAGAAGGCGACACGAACCCTCCGTCGGTTCTTGACAAAGTGAGGGGATCAAGATGCAACCCATGCATGATGCAGATGCGAAAAAAGGCACAACACGGGGATGTACATAGTATGACAATATCCACAAATAATCATACAGCAAAGGCGTACATGACATTTTAGACTACATGCATGGCAGTGTTTAAAAAGGCACGCAGCGTGTTTGCTTCGTGCCCCTATTTTAGGGACCTAAACGGGAGGAACTAAAAGGCTTTTAGTGATAATCCCAAGGCAGTCATATCTCTCTTGATGGTTTCTAGAGGTATCATCCCCTTCGAAAAACATATTGCGGCAGTAGGGACTACTAGCAACAATATGTTATCAAAGAGAAAAACTTTAGATGAGGGTTCACTATTATCAAGAAAGTCGGAGACCTAGCATGACCACAGATTCACCTCCACTCCTTATGTTCCCATGGACCCGGGTATAGGGCCCTTTTTCAACTCACTGTGTGTACAAATAGTGTTGGTGTTTGTGTGCATCAAAATGAATAAATATCTATCTCATGCATACCTTAAAAACACACTAAAAGCATCAAAGAGTTATATATACAAGAACATAAGGAAAAAATAAAGAAAAAATGAACAAAGGAGAAGTCATGGTAAGGAATGCACACTGATTGATTGGCCTAACTCTCTAAAAACAGTCCCCAGTGGAGTCGCCAACTGTCGCAACCTACCCTTCGGCGGGAGGGCGACGCGTGGCTCGCGGGTGCGTCTTCCAAGGGAGGAAAATGCGAGGAGTCGCCACCACTGTTTATTCGAGGAAAACGTCAGAAAAATCGGAAAAGGTGTGGTCTACGAACTTTAAGTGTGAAAGGTTTGGGAGTTGTATTTACACACGAGGAAGGTATTAGCACTCCACGCGTCCGTCACAAGGGACGACAGCCTTTAATCAAGTGTGCAAATATGACTTCAATTTGTTTTATTTTTCCTTTTTCATTTTTTATGTCTTTTTATGCCTTTTGTATTTTTTTTATCTTTTTGTGGTCGACAAGGGTGTTTCCCTTGCTCCTACGTATTCCTCAATTATGATAAGGAAATCAGACCTACGTAGTTCTTTGAGAACTGACCGTTGGTTAAGTTGTTTTTATCTTTTTTCGCAAGATATATTGTGACCAAACAAAAAAAGTCTTTTAAGGCGTTGGACCATTTAAACGATCTTTTGATTCTTTTGAAAGGAGAGAAACATTAAGGCGTTGGGCCATTATTGATCTCTTGGTTTTTGAAAGTAGTGACAAAGTTACATGTTGACTTTAGGCTTTCAAAAGTCCACGTTAACCAATAAAAGCAAAGAGCACCATTTAAGGCGTTGGACCTTAAAGCGGTTTTTAGGTGATTTTTATGGACAAAGCTTGATTTGTGAGTTGATTTTAGCCTTAGTTTCACTTTGGTTATTAGTCAATTCAATTAAGAAAAATACCAAAGAAAAGCGTTCGATTGATTTTTTTGGATTATTTTATTCAAAGATACTTTGATTATTTTATTATTATTTTGCCTCTTTTGGTTTTAAACGTGGTTACAGCGTGAAAGATCGGTTGGATTTTATTTTAACAGAGATTAAACGATATTACAGCTCAAATGATCGATGGAAATTCATTTTATTATTTGATTAGGCGAGAAAATGGCTTAAATAAATGGTTAAAGCACGTCAAAAAGGGGGTACGGAAAATAAACGAAATGAAAATAAAAGCACACAAAACAAGTGGGGACCACTAAGGGCACATAGAATGACTTGAAAGGTTCGATTTCGGGAACTTACCGGTTGAAGACAGAAGAACGACGAAGAACGAACAAAGAACGATGAAGAACGGTGAAGAACGGTGAAGAATCTTCACAAAATCGCTCACAGAAACATCTCGGAAGCGTTACGGAAGTGCCTCGGCATGAATTTTCTTCACAAAAACAATTTTTCTCACTAATTTCAAGAGAATCCCAAATACCAGAAGGGCTGAACGAAATTACTCTGCCCTCTTTCCCCTATTTATAAGGGAAAAGAGGGAGGTTGTTGCCGCCCAGCTCGCCGTTACTTCCACCAAAAGGCACCGCCTTCTGTTGGAACACCCTGGAAGGCCCAAGTGGGCCTGGTTGCTATTTGCACACCCCTTTTTACTAAATACATCCCTCCTTTTGCTTTTTTTGCTGATTCTTTTTCCGTAACGTTATGGAACTTTACGGATTATGCAAAGACACTTATTTTCTTTCCGTAATGTCGCAAAACCTTACAGATTGCGCAATAATCCCCTTTTTTGACCTCTAGAATGTTGCGGAACTTTACGGATTACGCAATAATGCTCCCTTTCGACTTCCGGCATGCCGCGGAACTTGACGGATTACCTTACAATGGGTGTTAAGTACCTCGAAGCGGTCAAGCAAAGGTTGCAGGCCATCAAACAATGGTCCCTGGACGAAATTAGGGTATGACAATTATCTAATATTCAAAATATGAAAACTAATTAGAAAAAATATAATGAGAGAGTTGATAATGTTCTTAGCAAAAGCATTGAAAACAAGACTTTATTTCTTTCTTGGATGGATGCCAATGTTAAATATCCACAAGGATGAAATTTGACTTTTTTCTGAATATCTTGAATCATTTGTATTTGATTCTAACTTGCAAGAATGGAGGCCTAAGAAGAATGGTCTTTTCTATTGGAAGGTTAAATTATTATCAACCTGGATTTGATGAGTTGTATTACTTGAGGTTGTTACTTAATGTGCAAATTGGTTCTTCTTTTAATGACTTGAGGTCCGTTAATGGAATTGTATGTGAAACTTATCGTGAAACATGCATTTTTGGGACTTTAATATGATGATAAATAATTTATTGATGGTATCTTGGAAGCATCAAATTTTGCATCAGGCCATCATCTTAGAAGATTGTTTGTTAGTTTTCTCTTATCAAATTCAATGTTGAATCCTTTTGTTGTTTGGGAAGAAACTTGAAAATTATTGGCTGATGGAATTTTATATGATAAAAGAAAGAGATTGAAATTACCAGGTAGGTTAAAATTTATTTACACGTATACTTATGCTTTGTTTTTAAATTCATCAAATTTATGTTATGCTTTTTTGTTTATAAATATCACAGTTGATGATGGTACACTAAAAGAACTTTGAATCTTTAATGGTGATTACTTCCGTGAGTATGACAATATACTTTTGTTTAATGAGCTTAATTTTCATGTTAAGGAAATGCTTGCATTGTTTGATCAACGCATTATACAACTTAATGAAGATCAAAAGATTGTGTATGATCATATAATCCAAGCATGTTCTTCTCAACAAGGAGGATTATTTTTTGTTTATGGATATGGTGGTACTAGAAAGACATTTTTATGGAAAACCTTTGTCGCAACCTACCCTTCGGTGGGAGGGGAATCAAGACTCACGGGTGCGTCTTCCAAGGGAGGAAAACGCAAGGAGTCGCCATTGACATTTATTTGAGGAAAACGTTAGGAAAACCAAAACATGGGTCTACGAACTTTAAGTATGAAAGGTTCGGGAGTTGTTTTTACATGCAGGGAAGGTATTAGCACCCCACGCGTCCATCACAAGGGACATGATCGAGGCCGTACCTGAATCAAATAAACATTAAAAATGCAGTATCTAGGAAGTGATCCTAGGTTGTCTCCCAACGAGCAATGGTCAACCAAACATTCATAACAGATTGTAATAAAACAGTAATGAATGTGGGGGGTTGTTTGTTTTTGTAAATTAAACAGCAAGTAAATTTGAATTAGAAAATATCAGAATTAAAACACGTTGTTTCCCCTTGATTCACAAGCAAGTCTCTTATCCTAGGTTACGAGGATTTATCCTTTATCAGTTCAACCACTTAATCCAACCCTAAATTAAATTACTAAGCGAAATTTAACATAAGGCATTCATTATGTGATTAAGCTACACATACACCAATTAATCACGAATGAAAGTGATCATCAAGCATGAACATAAATTAAGCACAGAGACAATTAATCAAGCACTAAGCATGCATGGATTAATAGCAACAAATACAGAGTAATTGGTGAAGAGGAAAAACTGAGCAGAATGCAATAGTAATAGTAAAACCTCAAAGAGAGTTGTGCTTGATCCTCAAGAGAAAACAACGTTGGAGACTTAGCCTTCCATTAATCAATAGCAAACGAAATTGTAGTAAAAAACAAAGAAAACTAGAATTATTCTCCAAAACAAATAACTAAAACAAAAGAGAGAGAGAGAGAGAGAGAGCCTAAAACTAGAACCTTGGTGTTGTTATATAGTTCTCAGCCTCAAAGCTTACAAATCTGTTTTAAGTCCAAGCCCATAAATAAAATAAAATCTAGATAAGATAAGAAAAAATCTAGATGAATTAATATCTAGATGAAATAAAATCTAGATAAAATAATATCTAGATGAGATAAAATCTAGATATGATAAGATAAAATCTAGATGAAATAATATCTAGATAAGATAAGATTTGGTAGCATAAAATTGTCTGCTCTCTTCAAGTCCAAGCCCAATTCCGGATTCAAACCCAATTGCTTATAATTTTCCTGAAATTAAATTAAAAACACAAAATTAATCCAGTAGGCCCAAATGATAAAACTGCATAATTAATTTGACAATTAAGGCTAATCAGTAATTAAAATGGTGACAAAAAGGGTTAAGAAATATGAGAAAATGATGACACATCAGGACGGCAGCTTTTAATTAAATCCACAATACCATGACTTCAGATTGTTTTATTTTTCCCTTTTTTATGTTTTTTCTCTTTTGGGGTCGACAAAAGCGGGGTTTTTGCTCCTACGTATCCTCGATTTGCGATGAGAAACTCAGACCTACGTAGTTCTTTATAAAGTGGTAAAGTTACACGGTGTGTTGATTTTATGCTTTTGAACAGTCCATTTTAACCGATAAAAGCGAAGAGGACCGTTTAAGGCGTTGGACCTTAAAATGATTTCAAGTGACCTTTTTGCGGACAAAGCTTGATTTGTGAGTTGATTTTAGCCTTAATTTCACTTTATTATTATCAGCTCATTTAAAGGAACTTTCAAAGTAAAATGTCCGATTGGGGTTTTTTTATTATTTTATTATTATATTATTATTTTCAGATATTTTGATTATTTTATTATTATTTTTGCTTTTTTTATTTAACCGAGGTTACGACATGAATGATCAGTTGGATTTTATTTTAAGGGGGATTAAACGAGATTACGACACAAACGATCGATTGAAATTCCTTTAAACATCGATTAAGTGAAATTACGGCTTAAACGATCGGTCAAAACTCGCTTAAAACGAAGAAAAGAAATACTGAAAGTAGAAGAATGAAGATGAAAACATACAAAGCAAGAATGGACCCCTAAGGGTGCATAGAATGAATTCAAAGCTTCAAAATTAAAAACTAACCGGTTGAAGATCGAAGAACGACGAAGAACGAACGAAGAACGGCGAAGAATCGATCACAGAAACGTCTCGGAAGCATCACGACAGCACCTCGACTTGGATTTTCTCCTTCTTTCTTCTTCTCCTCACTAATTTCAAGTGAAAACTTAGTGCAAAAAATGTTGAACCCCTTAAACTCAGCCCCCTCTCCCTTATTTATAGCAAAAAAAATAGGGTTGCTTAGTGATGAAGTTTTCCTGAGTGCATCCCCCAATTGATTAGTTCACCCCCTTCTAGAGTGTTCTAGATGAATTTTCCTGAGCACACCCCCCAATTTGATGAGTACACCCCCCTCCAGGTTGCTTAGTGATGAAGTTTCCTGAGCACACCCCCCCAATTTGATGAGTGCACCCCCCTTGAGGTTGCTTATTGATGAAGTTTTCCTAAGCGCTGCCCCCCAATTGATTAGTTCACCACCCCTCTAGAGTGTTCTAGATGAAGTTTGTTGAGTGCACCCTCCAATTTGATGAGTACACCCCTCTCCAGGTTGCTTAATGATACAGTTTCCTGAGCGCACCGCCCAATTTGATGAGTGCACCCCACCCCCCTTCGAGGTTGCTTAATAATTTATTTTTCCTAAGCGCACCCCCAATTGATCTGTTCACCACCCCTCTAGTGTGTTCTAGATGAAGTTTGCTAAGCGCACCCCCCAATTTGATAAGTGCATCCCCATTTTTGTGTTTTTGGCTTATTTCTTTTCGAAACATCGCAGAACTTTATGGATTACAAGACGATGGGTGTTAAGCGTCTCAAAGTGACCAACCAAGGTCCGCACGCTGACAACAATTGTCCCAAGACAAAATTAGGGTATGACAACCTTGACATACAAATTAGAATTTGAAAAGATTTTTTTAATGTAGCTTCAAGTGGTAGTGCTTCACTTTTGTTGCCTAGAGGCAATACTACTCAATCGCAATTTGTCATTCCATTAATATCAAATGAAAATTCATGTTTTTGTATTAATCAAGGAAGTCTAAAAGCAGAGTTGTTGCAGAATAATTCATTAATTATTTGGGATGAAGCACCTATGGTTAATAGATGGGCATTTGAAGCTTTTAATTGATAGAACTTTATGAGATATGTGTTTCCAAGTTGACAATAGCTTAGAAAAACCTTTTGGAGGAAAAGTTGTCATTCTTGGTGGTGATTTCAAACAGATTTTGCATGTGGTTCCTAATGCAAGTAGAGTTGAAATAGTGTTGGCAACTATTAATTCTTCAAGATTTTTGAAATATTGCAAGATCTTGAAATTATCTCAAAACATGTGTCTACAATGTGGATCTAATTATATTGATCAAAACGAAAATCAAAGTTTTTCCGAATGGATACTTGCTCTAGGAGACGATAATGTTGGTGATTAAAATGATGGAAGAAGCATATGTTGAAATTCTTAATTGTTTCATTCTTAATAATGGTGAGGATCCTATTCACTATATTGTTCATACCATATATCATGAACTATTTAATAATTTTGGTAATATTGAATACTTTAAAGACATAGCAATATTGACACCTACTTTGGATGTAGTTTCTTCAGTTAATGAGTATATGATATCCACATTACCTAGTGAAGAAAGAATTTATCTAAGTTCAAATTCAATCTTGAAGGTTGATGAATCATTGGGTATTCAAGTTGATTGGTTGACAACTAAATTTTTAAAATGACATAAAATGCTCTGCCCTTCCTCATCACCGTTTGACACTGAAAAAAGGTGTTCTTATGATGCTAATGAGAAATTTGGATGTGTCTTTGTAATGGAACAAGGTTGATTATTGACGAATTAAAAATCAATATAGTTGTTGTTGTTATTGTTACAGAAACCAACATTGGATGCAAAGTATACATACCAAGATTGAATTTGGTTCCTTCTTATCGCATGACTCCTTTTGCATTTCAGACACATCAATTTCCTCTTACTGTTTGTTTTGATATAATTGTTAATAAAAGTCATGGTCAAAGTTTATCTTAAGTTGGTGTATTCCTTCCAAGACTAGTGTTTACTCATGGATATGTTCTTTCCCTATTAAAATCATAGGAAAATTCGTCTCTAAGCATCTCGAGTTCTAATAGGCAAGTACAATACATAAAGTATTTACTAATTATATTTAATTCTTTTAATGATATTTTTTTATCTCCTTTTATTTTTCTTTAAAACAAAAAAAAAAATTACATTGCATCCAGATGTTTAATTTATAATACTATATATATATATATATATATATATATATATATATATATATATATATATATATATATATATATACACTTATTTACTGGAAAACAATATAAGATAAAGATGAAGAAAGAAATAAGGATGAGGAAGAATAATTATAATAAATAATAACCATTAAAAATTTAATGTCTAGGTAAACATACAATGTGTAGTTTAGAGAAGAGTTGTTGGATTGAACTCATTTCTTATCAATTTGATGGTGGATTTTGCTTTGGGCACCGGCAAAATTGTTGGTACACCCAACAAATTTTTTAAATTCCCATTATACCCCTTCCTTATAGCTTCTTCTTCAGTGCTTTGTTTTTTAACGTTTCTTCACGCGAGCTTGTTATTTTTCTCTTCACCTTCGTTCTCGTGAGAGGTGTTCCGTGAGAGTTGCTAGTTCGTTTTTGTTTCCTCTTTGGTGGAGGTGCATTGTTTACTGAGGTTCATGGGCAAGTGGCGATTGTAGCGATGGTTGGTTTGACATTAACGATGGAGGTAAGGTGTTCAATCTGGTTTTTTTTTTTTTGCGTTAAACTTATAGATTGATAATCCGTAAGTTGTATATCACTTACAGATTGGTAATCTGTAAGAACCTTAAGGATTGACAATCCGTATGTTACTCACGGATTGGCAATCCGTAAGTTCCTTTTTTTTAATTTTTATAAATTTGTTTTATTACTTAATTAAATAAAATCAGAACTGTTAATTAAACAACTTTTAAATATATATAGTTTGAATATTCATTCGAAAGTTGTAGTTTGTGTAGTTTGAAAGTGATATGAGTTAAAATAATTTATACTTTTAATTTAATTTAGTCATTTGAACATAAATTTGTTTTTTTTTCTTTTAAATTTAATGTATTAAATGATTAAATGTAGTAAAAAAATGTGAAAATTGTGTGATAGTATAATTATGGTTTGGTTTGGGGTTTTTTGTTTTTCATTGAAATTTTTGAATGTTTTGTTTAGATGGATGAAGATCAGTGGATGTATCATAGTATAATGTGATGCAATCCTACCCCGCAAGGACATTGGATAGAAGACCTCAAGTAGATTGGGTCAGAGATGCAAGAGAAGATCCTAGGGTTCTCATGAGCCTTAGGGTAGATTTCGGGACCATGATTAGATTGAGGCTTCATTATTTTTTTTGTCCTTGTATTTAGGGCTCCATAATATAGGTAAGGTACCCTAGAAATGTAGGATTTTTCAGCCCTTGTATTTTAGGGCACCTAGACTAGTTTTTGTATTAGGGGTAGTTTTGTAATTTCACATGCATTAAGTGAATATTTGATGTGTGTGGTTGGAAATAAATATAATTGAATTGGGAGAAGCCCAGTCCAATTAAATTTTAGAGGGGGAGGTGAGCATTTTCTTGTTACACTCCATTGCCACATCATATAGTCACACTTTGTGCATGTCCTTCATGTTTTACATGCCACATGACACCTAAGCACACTTAGTGGAGAATCTTGGACTTGACCTTGGATTAGTGGGCTGAACCATAACTAAAATTTAGTAATCATAATTAGTGAAATTTTGGCTCCACAAATTCAATTTCAAATCCAAGTGAAATTTGAATAGAAATTCAAATTTCCCTCTAATTTTGTGCGACACTTAGGCTATAAATAGAGGCCATGTGTGTGCATTTTTTTCAACTTTGATCATTTGAAAATTAAACTTCAGATTTAAGAGCTCCTTTAGAGCACCAAATTTTGGGCTCTTCTCTTCCTCTCCCTTCATTCATCTTCTTCTTCCTCCAAGCTCTTATCCATGGCCTCCTATGGTGGTGAGCTTCTTCTAGACTCATCTTCTCCTTGAAGTGGCGTTTCCTCTCAACTCTTCTTCTTCTCCATTCCACAGCCATTCATCTTCGAAGAAGCAAAGAAATCCATTGATGAAGAAGATCCAAGGCAAACAAGCTCTAATGGAGCTTACATCATGTGGTATCAAGAGCATCTTCGTCTACGTGGTGTTCTTTTGCTTCCTCTATCTTTTTGTTCGGTCAATTCACTTTAATTCCTTGTTCTTCATCTTATTCTCCATGTATATCCTCCATTGTCTTGTGGTTTTGTTCTGTTTAGAGTAGATTCAAAAAATATAAACCGATTAAGTCTTAGATCTACACTTGTTCTTGCATCTCTATGGTTCAAATTTTATAGATCTACTCTTGAATCATGTTTTTGTGTTGATTTTAGGTTCTATCATTTTCAGTCATAATCTTCTTGTGCTGAACCTTTAGATCTAAATTTTCTTCCAAAAAATTGATTAGAAAAAAAACACAAAAATCTAAGTGTAAATCATTTAATCCATGTTGTCTTAGAGTCATGTTTAGTCATAATAATTGTCACATTATGTTCTAAGTTTGTGTTGAATTTTTATTTTCTTGATTGAATTCTAGATACATTTGTTCATGTATTCTTGTCATTCTTAGCCCATATTTTGAATTTTGAGTCTAATCCATGCATGTTATTTAGTTCATAACATGTTCTAAATCAATTCCTAGAAGTAGTCTTGTTGTTGAACTATTTTTTGTTTTCTAAGTTTCCTACATGATGCCTATGATGAAGTTGAGTTGTGGTGCTGAGTTGTGGCTGGATTTGTGAATCAAAATAAGTCTTAAGCTCTCTTGAATTGTGTTGTTCATGATAATTGAGCATAAGCAAACACAAATTGTAACTATCCAAGCCTTAAGCAACATAAACTCTACTCTTGATTTCTAGGTTGAACATACAAACTTGTATAAATTACTGGGAATTGGTCACTACGAATTTTTAGCTGAAATTTTACTGAATTTTCTAGCATCTGGATCAAAATTATCAAAAAAGAACCAAGCGATTTGGATTAAAGTAAAAAATAATAAAAATCACACAAGTTGCCAGAAAAATCAATGTCCAAGAAAAAAAGTGAAAGGGAAGTGTGCTTGTTGTTTTGGCTCAAAATTTGTTCTATAATTGGTGCCTATTTTATATCAATCTTAGTTCTGAAATTTTAATTTAAAATTAGTGTGAAAACAAGTTCAAAAACTAGAGGTTTCTTGAGTCTTTATTTTTAGTTTTTTTTACTCTACTCTAGAGTCATTCTAAGTTTCTCTGAGTCCTAGCTTGCTTTTATGTGCTTTTCATTGCTTTAATTGTTGAATAGTCCTTGAAAATTTGTCTTG
The DNA here is from genome assembly GCF_004193775.1 of Glycine soja. Classification (NCBI taxonomy): domain Eukaryota; kingdom Viridiplantae; phylum Streptophyta; class Magnoliopsida; order Fabales; family Fabaceae; genus Glycine; species Glycine soja. Next base: position 25,531,325 of record NC_041007.1, on the reverse strand, counting down.
TTAAAACTCTATTATTTCATTTAATTTTTTTTGTCTTTGGTTATTGCTTGTCTCTTTGTTTCCTTGTTTGTGAGTTGCCATATAGGGAATTGGAAAGGAGTATTGGTGCCATATCTTGAAGAATTTGAGTCAAGAAGCTAGGGAAAACCACCTTAAGAGCTATTGGACTAAGAAGCACTCCAAATTGAGTGAATCACCAAAGAGAGAAAAACCACCAAAATTGAGGACCTTTTTGTAATTTTGTAATTGACAATTTACTTACTTTCATTGCTTTCAAATTTTGTATCAAAAAGGCCTTTCATTGGAAGTAAGTTGGGAGACTCCGCTAGGTCGCCCTACTTCCATTTGTGTGTAATAATTTTAGGCAATTTTCCCTTAGGATTGTGAGTGTTTTGTTGGGAACCTTAAATGTGGTCATCCAAACACTCTTAGGATTCGCCTAGTTTACATTTCTTGCTTACTTTCATAGCTTATTTCCTTTACCTTCTATTGTTAAACTGCCTAGATAGCTTGCCTTTTACCAATTAGTTTTTACCTTATCTTTCACACTTATTTTAGTGTTTATTTTGGCTAATTTCAACCATAGTTTCTTTTACCTTTTTTTTTCAAACCCCCAACAAGAAAGAACCACAACTTAGGAACCAACATGAGTCTTCATTCTTCATCTAGTGTTAATGGTGAGGGTTCTACTCCTAAGGACTCCTTGTATAAGATATTAGATGAGTTGAGATCCCTTAAGTTGTGGAAAGAAAAACAAGAGAGAAAGGAAAAAGGAAAAAAAGAGTGGAAGAAATAAGTCAAGATGAAAGAGAGAAAATAAGAGAGGAAGAAAGAAGAAAAATAATGAAAGAAATGAAAAGGGAAAAACATGCCTCCTATAGTAGTCATGACTCTTGCAAGAGTTTAAGTGAAGAACTTATCGACTATTATAGAGGGTGCCATAGTTCACATACTAAACATCATTCCCAAAGAAGAGAAAAGGATAGAAGGCCTCAAGAGGCTAACATTAACCTCCCATACTTCCATGGGAAGGACAATGTAGAGACTAACTTAGATTGGGAAATAAGGGTAGAGCAACAACTTAAAAGGAAGTGTACTTTAAAATCTTATGGCTCTCATTCTTATCCAAAGAAAGACCAAGGTCTAGGCATCTTAGGGACAGCACCTTCTAAGCCCAAAGATGATAAGGGGGAGACAATAGAAAAGCAACCCCTTAAGGTTAGTATGCAAGAAAAGACTAGCTCTGTAAAGTGTTTTAAATGTCTTGGAAGAGTACACATTACTTCTCAATGCCCCGCCAAGAAAACCATGATTATGAGGAGCCAAGACATTTATAGTAGCCAAGATGAGGCTACTACTTCACCTTCCTCTAGTGAAAGTGAAGAAGCAAAAGGGGAAGAATCTAGTGAAGAAATCTACCCCCAAGAAGAAGGACAACCTTTAATGGTTAAGGAGGAGTGTAAGGAGGTAAGTGTCTCCTCTAAGAGGTTAGCTAAGAAGGAAAGACATTTTAAAATAAAGACAAATATTAAAGAAATTTCCCCTCTTAGACAACCTCCACATTTTCTTCTTTGTAAAAAGACAATTGTTAGCATTGCCACACCTCTTGGGCTTGAGTTTTTTCCTCAAGTAAAGGAGTTATTGGATGAGGGTTTGATTTGCAAGAGCTTAAATCCTTGTGCTTTGTTGGTGCCCAAAATAGGTATTATTAGGCACCAAATCCCTAAAATAAGTGGAATGATGAATGTTTTGAGTGGTGCAACCCTCTTCTATAAAATCACTCATGCACCCAACATCTTCATGATTTGTGTACATAGGGACTTATTAGGTAGGTTTGTTCTTATTTTTAGTTTCAATACAAACTTAGGTACTCATATGGGACATCTTAGGTTTGTCATACTTTTTGGTAGGAATAATCAACATGAAAATACAAAAAAAGGTATATTTTATTGCATTACTTTTCTTAATTTTTTAAATAGTGATCAAGGGGTTCCCATGAACCCTAAGAGAATAAAGGTCATTCCTGAGTGGCCCACTCCACCAAGTATAAAGAAAATTTGGGGCTTCCATGACTTAACAAACTTTTACAAAAGGTTTGCCCCATATTTTTCTATACTTGTAGCATCACTCATTGAGTTGGTGAGGAACCATGTTCCTCCATGGGAAGATGCCCATGAAATGGGTTTTCAGACCTTACCATACTTCAACATACCAAACACCACTAATATATATGTTTTTGTTCCTTTTATAGGTGCTGAGGAAAAAAGCCCAGAGTTTTAAGAACCTCGGGATTTGAGGTCAAATCCTTTTCAAGGGGGAGGAAATGATGCAATCCTACCCCGCAATGGCATTGGATAGAAGACTCCAAGTAGATTGGGCCAGAGATGCAAGAGAAGGCCCTAGGGTTCTTATGAGCCTTAGGGTAGATTACGGGCCCATGGGCTAAGTATGAGCCCGCTTATCTTTGTACATATTAGATTGAGGTTTCATTATTTTTTTGGCCTTGTATTTAGGGCTCCATAATATAGGTAAGGTACCCTAGAAATGTAGGATTTTTCAGCCTTTGTATTTTAGGGCACCTAGACTAGTTTTGTATCAGGGGTAGTTTTGTAATTTCGCATGCATTAAGTGAATATTTGATGTGTGTGGTTGGAAATAAATTTAATTGAATTGGGAGAAGCCCAATCAAATTAAATTTTAGAGGGGGACGTGAGCATTTTCTTGCTACACCCCATTGCCACATCATATAGTCACACTTTATCCATGTCCTTCATGCTTTACATGCCTCATGACACCTAAGCACACTTAGTAGAGAATCTTGGACTTGATCTTGGATTAGTGGGCTGAACCATAGCTAAAATTCACTAATCATAATTAGTGAAATTTTGGCTCCAAAATTTGGTTCCACAAATTCAATTTCAAATTCAAGTGAAATTTTAATAGAAATTCAAATTTCCCTCCAATTTTCTGCGACACTTAGGCTATAAATAGAGGCCATGTGTGTGCATTTTTTTCAACTTTGATCATTTGAAAATTAAAATTCAAAGTTCAGAGCTCTCTTAGAGCACAAAATTTCGTGTTCTTCTCTCCCTCTCCCTTCATTCATCTCCTTCTTCCTCCATGCTCTTATCCATGGCCTCCTATGGTGGTGAGCTTCTTCTAGACTCATCTTCTCCTTGAAGTGGTGTCTCCTCTCAACTTTGATTCTTCTCCATTCCGCTGCCATTCATCTTCCAAGAAGCAAAGGAATCCATTGATGAAGAAGATCCAAGGCAAACAAGCTCCAATGGAGCTTACATCATAATGTCTGAAGAAGTTGATATGAATGAACAAAATGAAGACAAAGCTAGTGTGAATGAAGAACATGTTGATTGTTCTGATGTGTTCAATACTTCTCAGGTATTAATATGATTTATTGTTATTAAAGTAAGTAAATGAATATCCCTTAAAGACTAAACTTGTATGGATTGCATTGTGGGTGTTTGCTACCTGTGATGATGTTCTACATTGGGTCAATCTATTGCTTTGGTTTTGTGGCGGTGATTATGAGGTCAGACACAAATAATGATATTAGAGGAAGGATCTCATTTGTTTTATTTGGTTGTAAAAGGAGTGGTTAGTATATGGCCAAAAAGAAAGATTTGGTAAGAACAGTTACTGGCAGTAGAAAATGTGGGTGTCCGTTTAAGCTGCATGTAAAACCAATGGTGGGAGGCAAAGGATGGATGGTGAAGTTAATGAGTGTGAGTCACAATCATAAATTGGTCAAGTCATTAGTTGTACATCCTTATGTTGGTCGACTAACTAAGGATGAGAAGATCATTGTTGTTGATATGAAAAAGTCAATGGTGAAACCCATAAATATTCTTGTAACATTGAAGGAGCGCAATGCCAATAGTTATACAACAGTCAAGCAAATATACAATGTAAGAAATGCTTACCATTCTTCCATAAGAGGCGGTAATACTGAAATACATTAACTAATGAAGCTTCCTGAACGGGATCAGTATATTCATTGGCATACATTAAAGGATGAAGATGTTGTATATGACATATCTTGGAGTCATCCTGATGCAGTCAAATTAACCAATGCCTGTAATTTGGTATTTTTAATAGATAGTACCTACAAAACAAACAGGTACAGGCTACCGTTACTTGATATTGTTGGTGTGACATCAACAGAGATGACATTCTCTGCTGCTTTTGCCTATTTGGAGGGAGAACGTCTAAATAATGTTGTTTGGGCTCTACAATGGTTTCGAGGTTTTTCCTCAGACGTGATGCACTCCCTGGAGTTATTGTTACTAACAGAGATCTAGCATTGATGAATGCAGTGAAAACTGTATTCCCTGAGGCTACCAATTTGTTGTGTTGGTTTCACATTGATAAGAATGTCAAGGCAAAATGTAAAACCCTGGTTGGTCAAAAAAATGCATGGGATTATGCATGGAAGCCTAGGGGAGTTTGGTGGATTGTCCTTCTGAGCAAGACTTTGATGAGTGCCTTAAGAAGTTTGAAATTGCTTGCTTACCATGGCCAATGATTGTTGACTATGTAAACCAAACATTGATGATACAGTCCTACCCCGCAAGGGCATTGGATAGAAGACTCCAAGAAGATTGGGCCAAAGATGTAGAAGCAAAGCTTCATGGTGAATCAAAAGTGATTCAAAGATGTTTTGATGATAACAATGATGATAACAAAAGATGATGACAAAGGTGATGACAAAAAGCTCAAAGGTCAATCAAAGGATGAGTTCAAGATGTTCAAGAAGGAATCAAGAACAATTCAAGACTCAAGAGGAAAGATTGAAGGACACTTCAAGATTCAAGAGGAAAGTTGAATTCAAGAATCAAGATTCAAGGATCAAGCTTCAAGAATCAAGATCAATATTCAAGATTCAAGGTTCAAGAACTCAAGAGAAGACTTAATCAAGATAAGTATGAAAAGGATTTTTCAAAAACTGAGTAGCAAATGGATTTTTTACAAAACATGTTTACCAAAGAGTTTTTACTCTCTGGTAATCGATTACCAGTAGCAAAATGTTTTTGAAAAAGTTTTCAAATTGAATTTGCAACGTTCCAATTAATTTCAAAAAGCTGTAATCGATTACAATGTTTTGGTAATCAATTACCAGTGCATTTGAATGTTGAAATTCAAATTTAAATGTGAAGAGTCACATCGTTTCACATAAAAGCCTTGTGTAATCGATTACACTAATTTGGTAATCAATTACCAGTGACTATTTCTGAATAAATCAAAAGATGTAACTCTTCAAATAGTTTTTTTACTTTTTCAAATTGGTTTTTAAGATTTTCTAAAAGCCACAACTCTTCTAATGGTTGTCTTGACCAGACATGAAGAGTCTATAAAAGCAAGGCTTTGTTTTGCATTTCAAGTATCTTGAACACTTATTCAATCAATCTTTTACAAGCCCTGAATCTCTTTGAACTTCTTCTTCTTCTTTGTACCAAAATCTTTCCAAAGTCTTCTGGTTTTCTAAACCTTGAAAACTTGTGCTATTCATCTTTTCATTCTCTTCTCCCTTTGCCAAAAATAATTCGCCAAGGACTAACCGCCTGAATTCTTTTTATGTCTCTCTTCTCCCTTTTCCAAAATAACAAAGGACTAACCGCCTAAATTCTTTTGTGTCTCCCTTCTCCCTTGTCAAAGAATTCAAAATGACACAGTCTGAGAATTCTTTTGATTCTTCCCATTCCCTAATACAAAAGTGTTCAAAGGACTAACCGCCTGAGAATTCTTTTGTATCACCATTCACAAAGTATAAATGGTTTAACAGCCTGAGATCTTTGTCTTAACACATTGGAGGGTACATCCTTTGTGGTACAAGTAGAGGGTACATCTACTTGGGTTTGACTGAGAACAAGAGAGGGTACATCTCTTGTGGATCAGTTCTAGTGGAGAGTACATCCACTAGGGTTTCAAAGAGAACAAGGGAGGGTACATCCCTTGTGGATCTTTGCTTGTAAAAGGATTTTTACAAGGTTGAAAGAAATCTCAAGGACCGCAAGTCGCTTGGGGACTAGATGTAGGCACAGGTTGTTGTCGAACCAGTATAAAAACTCTTGTGTGTTTGTCTCCTTCTTCCCTACTCTTTTACTTTCTGTTGTGCATTTTAATTTTCGCTTTTACTTTCTATTAAGTTTCTCTTCTACTCCTTATTCTCTTAACAACTTAGTAAAAGCCTTAGAAGAGTAATTTTTTAATTAGTAAAGGTTTAGGAATAATTAATTCAACCCCCCCTTCTTAATTATTCTGAGGCCACTCGATCCAACAAGAGATGCAAGAGAAGGCCTTAGGGTTCTCATGAGCCTTAGGATAGATTTTGGGCTCGTGGGCTAAGTATGAGCCCGCTTATCTTTGTACAAATTAGATTAAGGTTTCATTATTTTTTGGCCTTGTTTTTAGGGCTCCATAATATAGGCAAGGTACCCTAGAAATGTAGGATTTTTTAGCCCTTGTATTTTAGGTCACCTAGACTAGTTTTGTATTAGGGATAGTTTTGTAATTTCACATGCATTAAGTGAATATTTCATGTGTGTGTTGGAAAATAAATTTAATTGAATTGGGAGAAGCCCAGTCAAATTAAATTTTAGAGGGGGGTGAGCATTTGCTTGCTACACCCCATTGCCACATCATATAGTCACACTTTATCTATGTCTTTCATGCTTTACATGCCTCATGACACCTAAGCATACTTAGTGGAGAATCTTGGACTTGACCTTGGATTAGTGGGCTGAACCATAACTAAAATTCACTAATCATAATTAGTGAAATTTTGGCTCCACAAATTCAATTTCAAATCCAAGTGAAATTTGAATAGAAATTCAAATTTCCCTCTAATTTTGTGTGACACTTAGGGTATAAATAGAGGTCATGTGTGTGCTTTTTTCAACTTTGATCATTTGAAAATTAAATTTTAGATTTAAGAGCTCTTTTAGAACACAAAATTGTGTGCTCTTCTCTTCCTCTCCCTTCATTCATCTTCTTCTTCCTCCAAGCTTTTATCCATGGCCTCCTATAGTGGTGAGCTTCTTCTAGACTCATCTTCTCCTTGAAGTGGCATCTCCTTTCTCTCTTCCTTCTCCATTCTGCTGCCATTCATCTTCCAAGAAGCAAAGGAATCCATTGATGAAGAAGATCCTAGGCCTACAAGCTCCAATGGAGCTTACATCAATTGTTGATTCTCCACAAAGAAAGATGTTTTAAAGCTGAGACACATAAGGAGATGCACTTAAGAAACACAACAACTAACAAGTATGAAAATTGTAAATTTTTGTTATTGTTAGGGTTTAGGATTGAACGGATAAAAATAATTGTGTTTGTTTACTTGCTTGTGTATTTCATATGCAAGGTTGAGTTTGCTTATTGGGCCTTAAATAGACTACTATAGAATAGCGTTGAAGACCTATGTAGAGTTTGGGAAGCCATGAACAACATGATCACACTGCAGTACACTGAAATTAAGGCATCTTTTGAGACAAGTACACATGTGGTTGGACATATTTTAAAGTTACATTATACAAGAGACTACTTCTAATGGTATCAAGGTATGTTTTAAACCATGTTGCTAAGTTTGAGCGTGTACATTATGCTGACAAAAACCCTTCTCATTGTAGATGTATCATGAGAACTACTCATGGTCTTCCATGTGCATGTCAGCTAGCTAGATATGTTGTTGGTACCATACCACTTGAGACGATCCATGTTTGGCGGAGGCTAAGTTTTTCAGACCAAGGGCTATCTGAGCCCGAAGTCAGCATAACCGAAGAGATGGAAATCATATCCAAGTGGTTTGAAGAGCTTGATGTTTATGGCTAAGTTACTCTAAAGAGTAAACTTCGGGAAATTGCATACCTTGATCTAAACTCTATATGTCCTCCTCCAGAAAAGGTGAAAACAAAATATGCTTAGAAGAAACCGACCAAACATCAAAGCTCAACAAAGTGTGATCCATCTTACTGGAGTATGTTGATGTAGTACATTATGTGCAAAATAGTAATTCTTTAGTCAAATGTAGTGCATCATCTCTTGAAATTCTAAGAAGTACCAAGCCAATGTTGGATCAATTTCATCCATGCATTCATGGTTCCATTGAAAACATTGTTGATGTCAAAGTTGATGGTAATTGTGGATATCGTGCAATTGTTGCCTTATTAGGTATGGGTGAAGATTCATGGTCTTAGGTGTGCAATCATTTGCTTAAAGAACTGGCAAAATGGTCTAGAGAGTATATCAAACTGCTTGGTGGCATAGATAGATTTGAGTAATTAAAGTGGTCCCTACTTTTTGATGGAGTATCCATGGTATATAAGTTTTTTGTTATGTTTTGTGGGATTACATTTTGTTGGATCGAGTGGCCTCAGAATAATTAAGAAGAGGGAGTTGAATTAATTATTCCTAAACCTTTACCAATTAAAAAATTACTCTTTTAAGGCTTTTACTAAATTTTTAAGAGAATGAGGAGTATAAGAGAAAATTAACAGAAAGTAAAAGCGAAAATTAAATGCACAGCGGAAAATAAAAGAGTAGGGAAGAAGGAAATAAACACACAAGAGTTTTTATACTGGTTCGGCAACAACCCGTGCCTACATCCAGTCCCCAAGCGACCTGCAGTCCTTGAGATTTCTTTCAACCTTGTAAAAATCCTTTTACTAGCAAAGATCCACAAGGGATGTACCCTCCCTTGTTCTCTTTGAACCTAGTGGATGTAGCCTCCACTAGAACTGATCCACAAGAGATGTACCCTCTCTTGTTCTCAGTCAAACCCAAGTAGATGTACCCTCTACTTGTACCACAAAGGATGTACCCTCCAATGTGTTAAGACAAAGATCTCAGGCTGTTAAACCTTTGATACTTTGTGAATGGGGATACAAAAGAATTCCCAGGCGGTTAGTCCTTTGAACACTTTTGTATTAAGGAATGGGAAGAATCAAAAGAATTCTCAGACTGTGTCTTATTGAATTCTTTGACAAGGGAGAAGGGAGACACAAAAGAATTCAGGCGATTAGTCATTTGTTCTTTTGGAAAAGGGAGAAGAGAGACACAAAAAGAATTCAGGCGGTTAGTCCTTGGCGAATTCTTTTTGGCAAAGGGAGAAGAGAATAAAAAGATGAATAGCACAAGTTTTCAAGGTTTGGAAAACCAAAAAACTTCAGAAAGCTTTTGGTACAAAGAAGAAGAAGAAGTTCAAAGAGATTCAAGGCTTGTAAAGGATTGTAATGAAATGATTAGAAAAATATTCAAGATGCTTGAAATGCAAAACAAAGCCTTGCTTTTATAGACTCTTCATGTCTGGTCAAGACAACCATTTAGAAGAGTTATAACTTTTAGAAAAACTTAAAACCAATTTGAAAAAGTCAAAAACCTTTTTGAAGAGTTACATCTTTTGATTTATTCAGAAACAAACACTGGTAATCAATTACCAAATTAGTGTAATCGATTACACAAAGCTTTTAAGTGAAAGGATGTGACTCTTCACATTTGAATTTGAATTTCAACGTTCAAGTGTACTAGTAATCGATTACCAAAACATTGTAATCGATTACAGCTTTTTGAAAATAATTGGAACGTTGTAAATTCAGTTTGAAAACTTTTTCAAACTCATTTTTGATGCAAGCTCCATTGGAGCTTGTAGGCCTAGGATCTTCTTCATCAATGGATTCCTTTGCTTCTTGGAAGATAAATGGCAGCGTAATGGAGAAGGAAGAGAGAGAGGAGACGCCACTTCAAGGAGAAGATGAGTCTAGAAGAAGCTCACCACCATAGGAGGCCATGGATAAGAGCTTGGAGGAAGAAGGAGATGAATGAAGGGAGAGGGAGAGAAGAGCACGAAATTTTGTGCTCAAAAGGAGCTCTGAAATCTGAAGTTAATATTAAAATGATCAAATTTGAAAAAAATGCACACACATGACCTCTATTTATAGCCTAAGTGTCACACAAAATTGGAGGGAAATTCAAATTTCACTTGAATTTGAAATTGAATTTGTGGAGCCAAACTTTGGGGCCAAAATTTCACTAATTATGATTAGTGAATTTTAGTTATGGTTCAGCCCACTAATCCAAGATCAATTCCAAGATTCTCCACTAAGTGTGCTTAGGTGTCATGAGGCATGAAAAGCATGAAGGACATGCACAAAGTGTGACTATATGATGTGGCAATGGGGTGTAGTAAGCAAATGCTCACCTCCCCCTCTAAAATTTAATTGGATTGGGCTTCTACCAATTCAATTAAATTTATTTCCAACCACACACATCAAATATCCACTTAGTGCATGTGAAATTACAAAACTACCCCTAATACAAAAACTAGTCTAGGTGCCCTAAAATACAAAGGCTGAAAAATCCTATATTTCTAGGGTACCCTACCTACATAATGGAGCCCTAAATACAAGGCCCAAAAATAATGAAACCTTAATCTAATATTTACAAAGATAAGTGGGCTCGTACTTAGCCCATGGGCCCGAAATCTACCCTAAGGCTCATAAGAACCCTAGGGTCTTCTCTTGCATCTCTGGCCCAATCTACTTGGAGTTTTCTATCCAATGCCCTTGCGGGGTAGGATTGCATCATTCCCTCCCCCTTGAAAAGGATTTGACCTCAAATCCCGAGGTTCTTGAAACTCTGGGCTTTTTTCCTCAACACCTGTAAAAAGAACAAAAACATATGTATTAGTGGTGTTTAGTATGTTGAAGTAAGGTAAGGTCTGAAAACTCATTTCCTGGGCATCTTCCCATGAAGGAACATGGTTCCTCACCAACTCAATGAGTGGTGCTACAAGTATAGAAAAATATGGGGCAAACCTTTTGTAAAAGTTTGTTAAGTCTTGGAAGCCCCAAATTTTTCTTACACTTGGTGGAGCGGGCCACTTAGGAATGACCTTTATTCTCTTAGGGTTCATGGGAACCCCTTGATCACAATTTAAAAAATTAAGAAAAGTAAAGCAATAGAACATACCTTTTTCTGTATTTTCATGTTGATTATTCCTACCAAAAAGTATGACAAACCTAAGGTGTCCCATATGAGTGCCTAAGTTTGTATTGAAACTAAAAATAAGAACAAACCTACCTAATGAGTCCCTATGTACACAAATCATGAAGATGTTGGGTGCACAAGTGATTTTACAAAAGAGTGTTGCACCACCCAAAGCATTCATCTCACCACCTATTTTAGGGATTTGGTGCCTAATAATACCTATTTTGGGCACCAACAAAGCACAAGGATTTAAGCTCTTGCGAACCAAACCCTCATCCAACAACTCCTTTACTTGAGGAATAAACTCAAGCCTAAAAGGTGTGGCAACGCTAACAAGTGTCTTTTTACAATGGAAAAAATGTGGAGGTTGTCTAAGAGGGGAAATTTCTTTAGTATTTGTCTTTATTTCAAAATGTCTTTCCTTCTTAGCTAACCTCTTGGAGGAGACACTTACCTCCTTACACTCCTCCTTAACCATTAAAGGTTGTCCTTCCTCTTGGGGGTAGATCTCTTCACTAGATTCTTCCCCTTTTGCTTCTTCACTTTTACTAGAGGAAGGTGAAGTAGTAGCCTCATCTTGGCTACTATAAATGTATTGGCCCCTCATAATTATGGTTTTCTTGGTGGGGCATTGAGAAGTAATGTGTCCTCTTCCAAGACATTTAAAGCACTTCATGGAGCTAGTCTTCTCTTGCATACTAGCCTTAAGGGGTTGCTTTTCTATTGTCTTCCCCTTATCATCTTTGGGCTTAGAAGGTCTCACCCCTAAGATTCCTTGACCTTGGTCTTTCTTTGGATAAGAGTGAGAGCCATAAGATTTTGAAGTAGACTTCCTTTTAAGTTGTTGCTCTACCGTTATTTCCCAATCTAAATTAGCCTCTACATTGTCCTTCCCATGGAAGTATGGGAGGTTAATGTTAGCCTCTTGAGGCTTTCTTTCCTTTTCTCTCTTATGGGAGTGAGGTCTAAGATGTGACCTATGCCTTCCTTCATAATAGTCACGAAGTTCTTCACTTAGGCTCTTGCAAGAGTTATGACTACTATAGGAGGCATGTTTTTCTTTTCTTAACTCTTTGAGTATTTTCCTTCTTTCTTCTTCCCTTATTTTCTCTTTTTCATCTTGACTTATTTCTTCCACTCTTTTTTTCCCTTTTTCTTTTCTCTCTTGTTTTTCTTTCCACAACTTAAAGGATCTCAACTCATATAATATCTTATACAAGGGGTCCTTAGGAGTAGAACCCTCACCATTAACACTAGATGAAGAATGAAGACTCATGTTGGTTCCTAAGTTATGGTTCTTTCTTGTTGGGGGTTTGAAAACAAAAGGTAAAAGAAACTATGGTTGAAACTAGCCAAAATAAACACTAAAAGAGGTGTGAAAGATAAGGTAAAAACTAATCGGTAAAAGGCAAGCTACCTAGGCGGTTTGACAATGGAGAGTAAAGGAAATAAGCTATGAAAGTAAGCAAGAAATTGAAGTGCAAGAAATGCAAACTAGGCGGATCCTAAGAGTGTTTGGATGACCTCATTTAAGGTTCCCAAAAAAACACTCACTATCCTAAGGGAAAATTGCCTAAAATTATTACACACAAATGGAAGTAGGGTGACCTATTGGAGGCTCCCAACTTACTTCCAATGAAAGGCCTTTTTGTTACAAAATTTGAAAGCAAAGCAAATTGCCAATTACAAAATTACAAAAAAAAAGTCCTTAATTGTGGTGGCTATTCTCTCTTTGGTGTTTCACTCAATTTGGAGTGCTTCTTAGTCCAATAGTTCTTAAGGTGGTTGGCCCCTTGCTTCTTGACTCAAATTCTTCAAGGTATGGCATCAATCCTCCTTTCCAATTCCCTATATGGCAACTCACAACCAAGGAAACAAAGAGACAAACAATAACCAAAGACCAAGAAATATGAAATGAAAGCTAAACCAATAGAGTTTTAACAAGACAAATTTCCAAGGATTATTCAACAATTAAAGCAATGAAAAGCACAAAAAAGCAAGCTAGGACTCAAAGAGAAACCTAGAATGGCTCTAGAGTAGAGTAGAAAAACTAAAAAGAAAAAAAGACTCAAGAAAACTCTAGTTTTGGCACTTGTTTTCACAATAATTTTCAATTGAAATTTCAGAACTACGATTGGTATAAAATATGTACCAATTATAGAGCAAATTTTGAGCCAAAACAACAAACACACTTTCCTTTCACTTTTTTTTCTAGGACACTGATTTTTCTGCCAACTTGTGAGATTTTTATTATTTTATCCTTTAATCCAAATTGCTTGATTCTTTTTTTATAATTTTGGTCCAGATGTCTAGAAAATTCAGTAAAACTTTCAGCTCCAAAAACATAGTGACCAATTCCCAGTAATTTATGCAAGTTTGTATGTTCAAGCTGCCAGCACCAGCGATTTCAACCTAGAAATCAAGAGTAGTGTTTATGTTGCTTAAGGCTTGGATAGTTACAATTTGTGTTTGCTTATGCTCAATTATCTTGAATGAAAAAATTCAAGAGAGCTTAAGACTTATTTTGATTCACAAATCCAGCCACAACTCAGCACCACAACTCAACTTCATCATAGGCATCATGTAGGAAACTTAGAAAACAAAAAAAAGTTCAAGAACAAGACTACTTCTAGGAATTGATTTAGAACATGTTATGAACTAAATAACATGCATGAATTAGACACAAAATTCAAAAGATAGGCTAAGAATGACAAGAATACATGAACAAATGTATCTAGAATTCAATCAACAAAATAAAAATTCAACACAAACTTAGAACATAATGTGGCAATTACTATGACTAAACATGACTCTAAGACAACATGGATTAAGTGATTTACACTTAGATTTTTGTGTTTTTTTTTCTAATCAATATTTTGGAAGAAAATTTAGATCTAAGGTTCAGCACAAGAATATTATGAATGAAAAATGATAGAACCTAAAATCAACACAAAAACATGATTCAAGAGTAGATCTACAAAATTTGAACCATAGCAGTGCAAGAACAAGTGTAGATCAAAGATTTAATAGATTTTTTTTTTGAATCTACTCTAAACAGCACCAAAACACAAGACAATGGAGGATATACATGCAGAATAAGATGAAGAACAAGGAATTAAAGAGAATTCACCAAACAAAAAGATAGAGGAAGCAAAATAACATCACCTAGATGAAGATGCTCTGACACCACATGATGCAAGCTCCATTGGAGCTTGTAGGCCTAGGATCTTCTTCATCAATAGATTCCTTTGCTTCTTGGAAGATAAATGGCAGCGGAATGGAGAAGGAAGAGAGAGAGGAGACGCCACTTCAAGGAGAAGATGAGTCTAGAAGAAGCTCACCACCACAGGAGGCCATGGATAAGAGCTTGGAGGAAGAAGGAGATGAATGAAGGGAGAGGGAGAGAAGAGCACGAAATTTTGTGCTCCAAAGGAGCTCTGAAATCTGAAGTTAATATTCGAATGATCAAAGTTGAAAAAAATGCATACACATGACCTCTATTTATAGCCTAAGTGTCACACAAAATTGGAGGGAAATTCAAATTTCACTTGAATTTGAAATTGAATTTGTGGAGCCAAACTTTGGAGCCAAAATTTCACTAATTATGATTAGTGAATTTTAGTTATGGTTCAGCCCACTAATCCAAGATCAATTCCAAGATTCTCCACTAAGTGTGCTTAGGTGTCATGAGGCATGAAAAGCATGAAGGACATGCACAAAGTATGACTATATGATGTGGCAATGGGGTGTAGTAAGCAAATGCTCACCTCCCCCTCTAAAATTTAATTGGATTGGGTTCTACCAATTCAATTAAATTTATTTCCAACCACACGCATCAAATATCCACTTAGTGCATGTGAAATTACAAAACTACCCCTAATACAAAAACTAGTCTAGGTGCCCTAAAATACAAGGGCTGAAAAATCCTATATTTCTAGGGTACCCTACCTACATTATGGAGCCCTAAATACAAGGCCCAAAATTAATGAAACCTTAATCTAATATTTACAAAGATAAGTGGGCTCGTACTTAGCCCATGGGCCCGAAATCTATCCTAAGGCTCATAAGAACCCTAAGGCCTTCTCTTGCATCGCTGGCCCAATCAACTTGGAGTTTTCTATCCAATGCCCTTGCGAGGTAGGATTGCATCAATTTTGCTACTGGTAATCGATTACAACAATATGGTAATCGATTACCAGAGAGTAGAAACTCTTTGGTAAAAGGTTTTGTCAAAAATTCATGTGCTATTCAAAGTTTTGAAGAAACTTTTTAATACTTATCTTGATTGAGTCTTCTCTTTATTCTTGAATCTTGAGTCTTGAATCTTGATCTTGATTCTTGAGATCTTGAACCTTGAATATTGATTCTTGTCTCTTGACTTTCTTCTTGAGTTCTTGAATTCTTCTTGATTCTTATCTTGAACTCTTGAATTGTTCTTGATTCACTTGAGTTGTTCTTTGATTGATCTTTGATCTTTTTGTCATCACCTTTGTCATCATCATTGTTATCATCAAAACACCTTTGAATCACCTTTGATTCACCTAGAAGCTTTCCTTCTACACATTTGCTTTAAATAAATGTAATTATAACTGTTACAAGTAGGTTACCATGCATAAGTGGATGAATATAACCGACATGGGATTTGCGATTGCATTGATATAATGTCATCCTTAGAACAGATTGTCCTGTGCATCGCGTCATATGTATCGATCATCTGTATGACAATCATTTTGTTCAGGTAAAAGCATGATCATCATGTTTGTGTAATTTATTTAAAAAAAATGTTCTGATAATTTGAATGTGTATGTCCCTATGTAACAGGTATTTTTAAGAGACTGTTGTCCCTTACCGCCAATAGCTTTGTTATGGTCTACACATTGTCATTATCAGGCAAAGCAGTGGCCTACACCATACATTAGTAGAATGCAACAGTATGCAAATTTGTCGAGGTTGAAAACATACTTTGTTGATTTAGGTGAAGATTGAACTTTAAACCAAATTACTTATGGGGTTGTCATGCAATACTATAATATACGCATGTTTCATTGGATGTTCATATAATTATGTATTTTACTTACGCTTCAAATGTTATATAATTATTTATGTTTATGTTTTTATTACAAAGTCAAAACCCTAATTAGTGATTAGAAGTCAAAACCCTAATTAGTGATTAGGGTTACTAAACCCTAATTAGTGATTATGGTTGTTGGACTACCTAGGGTCTAGGGTTCACGTGACTAATTAGGGTTTAGGTTTACTATCGTATGTAGGGTTAATGGTTATGTGATTAAAGGGGGTATTGGTTTACCTTACTAGGTAGGGGTTAGGATTGCTTAACTAATTAGGGTTTACGGTTAGCTTACAACTCAGGGTTCAATAATTGTGGTTTATTGTTATCTTTCCAAGTAGGGAAAGTGTTGACGTCCCTGTTTAGGGTTTAGTGTTAACTTTCCAATTAGGGTTTATGGTTATTTCAGTAGTTAGGGTTTAGTTTTACGTGAGTAATTAGGGTGGTTTCACTAATTAGGGTTATTGAAGGTTTAACATAATAATGTAAATTGGTGATTACTTTTAAATTCACATACAACTTAAACAAAAATAATTAAAAACCTTATCAAATAACATTAAATAATAAACATTTTTCAGTCATATTGTATACATAATTCATATAAAACCTAAAGAATAAAAAAATTCTTCATGCGTCTTCCATACGCCACCTTCGTCTAGATCGAACATATACATTTCGTTGCTTAGTCACACCTCTTGCGATCCTCAAGCAGTCTTCGGTGACAATGTATGCTTCTATTCCTTCAGTCATTATCCTTAGGTTGAACAACCTTTCCAACATTTCAGCTATTTCTTGGCAAGCCTCCTACGACATTGGCAACAAGGAAAAAATGTTGGGGTTAAGACAAGTTCAGATAAAATGAGTAACGGTGACAACTAACAACAAATTTTACCACTACATGTCGAGGCTGCTTTGCATCAGCATATGCATCTACAGGTGCTTCATCCATAGTCGTTGTCACCATCGACTACTGAGCAACATCTGGTTCAACAAATGTGTCATCGTGCACCACATATGGATGTCTAGGAGGATCTTCAGGCCGTGTGGGAGTCATGAAGGGATGAGATATCATCTAAAACCACTCCATGTAGTCTGCTACACACTATCCAAGCACAACATATATCTGACCCACCAGTGCAAGGTATTCAAAAAACTAAATCCATCTATCATCAATATATTTTACAGATAGACATGGAGCAGTAGGGTGTGGTGGAATGTTCTGTACATACCAAAACTATCGCACAACCCTCTCTGGTCGGTGTATGACAATAGATGGATCCAACATATGAGTTTGGAAAATAAAGAGATCGGCTCAAACTCTTTGAATGCAAGGTGGTCACCATAAGGAATCCAGCAGACAACGTCAGACGTCAATCTATCCAAACGCTTATGATACATCGACACTGACAATGTCTTCCCAAACTTCCAACGGCAAGCACGTGGTTTCCTCTCATCATAATCCCCAGTAGCAATAGAAGAAGAAATAGAAGGAAAATGTTGGTAAATGCAACACTTCACATATTTTAAAAACAACAAAACAATGAAAACAATAATCAATATAAACTAAAGAACTAAAAAAAATTAAAAAAAATAAAATTGCCTATATAAGTGTGATATATCCTGCAAGTTGCCTGGCATTGCTCTTTGACGCATCATACAAATTCTCATACAAATGGACCAATGCAGCAGCTCCCCATGCATAGCTTCCACTCTGCGCCAGGTCATGAAATGTGTCTAAGAATACCACATAAACGTGTATGGCACTCTTGTTTGCAAAGAGTGTGCCACCTAGCAGATGCAACAAATATGCTTTAGCTGCTACAACCCATTATGTTGGGTCACATTTGCTCTGATATATGTCTCACAGTTAGGATAGTCAAACATATACCCCATGGAATTGTACTGTCTTAGCTCTTGCCTCTTCAGAATTCACTTCAAGCAATTCAACTAAGAGGAAGACGACATCGTCCACATGAAGAGCCTCAAAGCTATGGAAGGCGCCTGTAATGGGCAGATGTAGCAACGATGCCACATCATCCAGGGAGATAGTCACCTCTCCTATCGACAAATGGAAACTACTAGGTTCCTTATGTCATCTCTTTGCAAAAGCAGACATAAGTCCCCAATTACCAGTGTCCACCAAACATGTGATCAGAGGACTTAATCCTGTGGCAGCTACTAAGCCTTCAATCTCTGGAGTAGGCCTGTCGAATTTCTATACCTTCCTTCTATGGGAGGACAACTTCAACTCTACACGTACTTGAAAATAAAAATAAAAATCATTTGAATAATAATAACAAATAGTTATGAAAATATTATTAATTTAAAAATATAACTACCTCTCCATTCCAAACTGTCACAACCACATGATGAACATAGTCCATCAAAACTTGTGTCGTGGGGCCCACTTGGAAAACCCTTGGCATCATTAACTACATCATCAACAGGTGCCACTTGAGATTGTTCATAGACCTCTTCAGCAACATGATCCACATGCTCAACTTCCTCGACAACAAGTGCAGCTTCCCGTTGTTGCGGGCCTTCGTCGCTAGGGGCCTTTATCGGCATCACGACTTACTTCTCTACCTAAAGCTCTTCCTATAACCCTGCTTAAAGCCCGACCCAAATCTCTGGTTCTAACCATAATCTACATATTAAAAGCATGATTAACAATTAATGACATCGTTCAAATAATAATCTACACATTAAAAGCATGATTAAATTTTCTTTTAGACTACACATCACTAATTGATGTACACTTAAATATATGATAAAAATCCTACAACAATTTCTTAAATTTCCAATAAATGAGTATTTTTTTACACTAACAAGTATTATTTAAATAAATATTTATTACTATTATTGTTAACAAATTTATATCACTACATCAATAAACAAAATTGTCATTTACATATATAGATTTTCTTGTTACACTAATTTGTACAATATATACTTATAAAAATTAACAATCAATCATATTTAAATATTTTACAAATAAATATTTCAAATTTCAAGTATAATTTAATTTCTTAAAGATAAAAGATTAATTACTTTTTTTGGAATTAATTAATTATTAAAAACCAAATTAAATAAACAAATAAATACATATTAAAAAAATCCAAGAATTTTTTTTATAAAATAAATTTTATAACATCTGAATTATTAAATTATTTTTTTAAAAAATATATATAGATTAACAATCCATATAAATCAATCTATATGGCTTATACGGATTTCCAACAACCAAACATCACCAACAACGCCACAAATCGACTGAGAGGGAAGGGGCACTTACAATGGAGACGTAGAAGACGAAGACAATTGAGTTGCGGTTACTGGCGGCACGAGCAGCCACAACGGCACAGTGACGAAAACAAACGAAGATCAAAGAAGAAGAAGCGTGTATGGAAGGTGTGAAAATAAAATGAGAGGGAAGCATTTTTAAAAATTAAATGAATGGCATTTTTACCATTTCACATATTTTGTTGAGTGTACCAGCATTTCTGGTAGTGTCCAAAGCAATTGTGCCTTTGATGGTTTGCCTATGTTGTAAGCCTATGGTCCAAACTATACAACATTATGGCCCATAATGACAACCGATACCAGGCATAGCATTTTCCCAACTACATGTTTAATTATTTCAATATATATAACTATTGTTGCCAACTGCTCGAGAGTAATATTGATTAATTGTTGATAGCTTGACTTTACATTTTCCAATATCAAGTGATGTTGTAGCCTTCAAATGCATTGAGCCTTGTGAACATTCTGACCTTGTATTTGTATCATTGTTATTGATCATAGTGCTTCATCTTCCCCTGGTTTTCTCTTTTTCATTTTTGTTACTCATTTATCTTCTCTGTTGGTTTTAATTTTCGTCTACTTTCTTAGAAGGATGTTTCCACCTCTTCAATTTCTGATTTGTTAATTTTTTTAGTTTTTATTATCCTTTGTTTTGTCTCTTATTTCCTAATAGTAGGATTTGTTCAAAGTTTTTATTTTAATTTATTTCTCCTCTATATCTCATCTATTTCAGACATTCCTCCACCCGCTCTAGCTTTACAGTACCAAACCATTCAGAATTTGTTTCCCTTTTTGATCGATCTTCATCAGAGTTTAGCATGGGAAGATGCAAAGGTTCCCATATAGGTCCTTCTACTCTTCAAAGATTAGGAGAAGTGATCATATTGCTCGAATTGGTTGTTCCATCAATCACAATGATGGTGGAACTGGTGAGGATCCAATACAAATTGGTGAAGGATTTCATGAGATTTAAAACATCTGGATTTGAAGATTGTGAATCAAATTTTCATGAGGTTGATCTTGAATCGATCTTTGGCCGATGCTTCTTAACTACTCGTTTGCGCTGTATTGGTAGATTTTATCAACTAAATGGTAGGATTAATTTTTTTAGTTGTAAAGGCCCTATTTGGGATTTCTCTATTTTTTATCAGTTAGGTAATGAAATTGATTATTCTACCTTTGAGAATCGTCTTGTGTATCCAACTTTTCACTACAACTCAGATTCTGATGACAATAAGGTTAAGTTCGATATCTTTATTATCTGCCTTATTATACATTTACATATATTTATGTATTTTTATTTAATTTTTATTTTATTTGTATAAAAAGGTGACAAGGTTTCTTTATGGAAGGCATGCTTGATATATATAATTTCGGGTGTAATTTCTCATGTTCTTGAATATTTGGTCTATCTTATTACCTCATGTGTTAGTGCTTAGCTCTACGGAGTTTTAAAAGATTGGCTAAGATTTTGTTAAAACATAAGCACTTAGACAATGAAGGAAAGCTGGAGTTGCTGCACATGATGTCCAACGTTATGACAAGGAATAAGATCGGGCTGCACAATGCACAAGGCAAGATAAAATGTCAAATGAAGAATTGAAGTTGCAGGATCCACGATGTCGGATACAATGTCCTGACATCCTGCCCGAAAATACTGGAGTTGCTGCACAATGCATAAGTCAAGATAAAATGTCAAATGAAGCATTGAAGCTGCAGGATCCACGATGTCGGATACGATGTCCTGACATCTTGCCCGAAAATACTGGACACATAAATCTGTTATATCTTTAACAGATTATTGTGCAGTTAGCAAGAGATAAGATGATCTATCTTCTGGAACGAATTAAAAGATAATTAAAGTTCGAATTTCAAAGTAGAAGAGTTCGTTCAGGGATTAAAGATTAAAGATAAAAACTAAAAGATCAAACTGTATCTTTTAGTTCTTTAACTGCAGATTTTCAGGAAGAATGATAGATCTCCTCCAGCACAAGATGTTGCAGCCCAGAAACGCACATTGCTATATAATCATGGAGGTTGCACGAGTTCTGTACCAAGTCCGGGATTGAAGAGTTATTTTGTGAGTTTTGGGACTTGAGTGTTTTGTGAGCCACCTTGATGTTATCCTAACATCAAGTGTTGGACCTGTGTGTGTAGAGTTGATCTCTAGTGTGTAGAGTTGATCTCTAGTGTGTAGAGTTGATCTCTAGTGTGTAGGGTTGATCCCTTTTGTTCAGAGTTGATCTCTGGTGTGTCTTTGATTTATTTGTAAACACGGGAGTGTGGTTGAGAGGGAGTGAGCGGGGTTTCTCATATCTAAGAGTGGCTCTTAGGTAGAGGTCGCACGGGTAGTGGTTAGGTGAGAAGGTTGTAAACAGTGGCTGTTAGACCTTGAACTAACACTATTTTAGTGGATTTCCTCCCTGGCTTGGTAGCCCCCAGATGTAGGTGAGGTTGCACCGAACTGGGTTAACAATTCTCTTGTGTTATTTACTTGTTTAATCTGTTCATACAGTCAAAGACAATCTGCATGTTCTGAAGCGTGATGTCGTGACATCCTGTACGACATCTGTCCCCAGTATCAGAATTTCAATTGGTATCAGAGCAGGCACTCGAAATCACTGAGTGAGATCTAGGGAGATAAATTCTGATGAACATGGAGAAAGAAGGAGGACCAGTGAACAGACCACCAATTCTGGATGGGACCAACTATGAATACTGGAAAGCAAGGATGGTGGCCTTTCTCAAATCACTGGATAGCAGAACCTGGAAAGCTGTCATCAAAGGCTGGGAACATCCCAAGATGCTGGACACAGAAGGAAAGCCCACTGATGAATTGAAGCCAGAAGAAGACTGGACTAAAGAAGAAGACGAATTGGCACTTGGAAACTCCAAAGCTTTGAATGCTCTATTCAATGGAGTTGACAAGAATATCTTCAGACTGATCAACACATGTACAGTGGCCAAGGATGCTTGGGAGATCCTGAAAACCACTCATGAAGGAACCTCCAAAGTGAAGATGTCCAGATTGCAACTATTGGCCACAAAATTCGAAAATCTGAAGATGAAGGAGGAAGAATGTATTCATGACTTCCACATGAACATTCTTGAAATTGCCAATGCTTGCACTGCCTTGGGAGAGAGGATGACAGATGAAAAGCTGGTGAGAAAGATCCTCAGATCCTTGCCTAAGAGATTTGACATGAAAGTCACTGCGATAGAGGAGGCCCAAGACATTTGCAACATGAGAGTAGATGAACTCATTGGTTCCCTTCAAACCTTTGAGCTAGGACTCTCAGATAGGGCTGAAAAGAAGAGCAAGAATCTGACTTTCGTGTCAAATGATGAAGGAGAAGAAGATGAGTATGACCTGGATACTGATGAAGGTCTGACTAACGCAGTTGTGCTCCTTGGAAAACAGTTCAACAAAGTGATGAACAGAATGGACAGGAGGCAGAAGCCACATGTCCGGAACATCCCTTTCGACATCAGGAAAGGCAGTAAATACCAGAAAAGGTCAGATGAAAAGCCCAGTCACAGCAAAGGAATTCAATGCCATGGGTGTGAAGGCTATGGACACATCATAGCTGAATGTCCCACTCATCTCAAGAAGCAGAGGAAAGGACTTTCTGTATGTCGATCTGATACAGAGAGTGAACAAGAAAGTGATTCTGACAGAGATGTGAATGCACTCACTGGGAGATTTGAATCTGCTGAAGATTCAAGTGATACAGACAGTGAAATCACTTTTGATGAGCTCGCTGCATCCTATAGAGAACTATGCATCAAAAGTGAGAAGATTCTTCAGCAAGAAGCACAATTGAAGAAGGTCATTGCAAATCTGGAGGCTGAGAAGGAGGCACATGAAGAGGAGATCTCTGAGCTTAAAGGAGAAGTTGGTTTTCTGAACTCTAAACTGGAAAACATGACAAAATCAATAAAGATGCTGAATAAAGGCTCAGATACGCTTGATGAGGTGCTACAGCTTGGAAAGAATGTTGGAAACCAGAGAGGACTTGGATTTAATCCTAAGTCTGCTGGCAGAACAACCATAACAGAATTTGTTCCTGCCAAAAACAGCACTGGAGCCACGATGTCACAACATCGGTCTCGACATCATGGAACGCAGCAGAAAAGGAGCAAAAGAAAGAAGTGGAGGTGTCACTACTGTGGCAGGTATGGTCACATAAAGCCCTTTTGCTATCATTTACATGGCCATCCACATCATGGAACTCAAGGGAGCAGCAGTGGAAGGAAGATGATGTGGGTTCCAAAACACAGGACTGTTAGTCTTGTTGTTCATACTTCACTTAGAGCATCAGCTAAAGAAGATTGGTACCTAGATAGCGGCTGTTCCAGACACATGACAGGAGTCAAAGAATTCCTGGTGAACATTGAACCTTGCTCCACTAGCTATGTGACATTTGGAGATGGTTCTAAAGGAAAGATCACTGGAATGGGAAAGCTAGTCCATGATGGACTTCCTAGTCTGGACAAAGTACTGCTGGTGAAGGGACTGACTGCAAACTTGATCAGCATCAGTCAGCTGTGTGATGAAGGATTCAATGTAAACTTCACAAAGACAGAATGCTTGGTGACAAATGAGAAGAGTGAAGTTCTAATGAAGGGCAGCAGATCAAAGGACAACTGCTACCTATGGACACCTCAAGAAACCAGTTACTCCTCCACATGTTTATCCTCCAAAGAAGATGAAGTCAGAATATGGCATCAAAGGTTTGGACATCTGCACTTAAGAGGCATGAAGAAAATCATTGACAAAGGTGCTGTTAGAGGCATTCCCAATCTGAAAATAGAAGAAGGCAGAATCTGTGGTGAATGTCAGATTGGAAAGCAAGTCAAGATGTCCCACCAGAAGCTTCAACATCAGACCACTTCCAGGGTGCTGGAACTACTTCACATGGACTTGATGGGGCCTATGCAAGTTGAAAGCCTTGGAGGAAAGAGGTATGCCTATGTTGTTGTGGATGATTTCTCCAGATTTACCTGGGTCAACTTTATCAGAGAAAAATCAGACACCTTTGAAGTATTCAAGGAGTTGAGTCTAAGACTTCAAAGAGAAAAAGACTGTGTGATCAAGAGAATCAGGAGTGACCATGGCAGAGAGTTTGAAAACAGCAGGTTCACTGAATTCTGCACATCTGAAGGCATCACTCATGAGTTCTCTGCAGCCATTACACCACAACAAAATGGCATAGTTGAAAGGAAAAACAGGACTTTGCAAGAAGCTGCTAGGGTCATGCTCCATGCCAAAGAACTTCCCTATAATCTCTGGGCTGAAGCCATGAACACAGCATGCTATATCCACAACAGAGTCACACTTAGAAGAGGGACTTCAACCACACTGTATGAAATCTGGAATGGGAGGAAGCCAACGGTTAAGCACTTCCACATCTTTGGAAGTCCATGTTACATTTTGGCAGATAGAGAGCAAAGGAGAAAGATGGATCCCAAGAGTGATGCAGGGATATTCCTGGGATACTCTACAAACAGCAGAGCATATAGAGTATTCAACTCCAGAACCAGAACTGTGATGGAATCCATCAATGTAGTTGTTGATGATCTAACTCCGGCAAGAAGGAAGGATGTCGAAGAAGATGTCAGAACATCGGGAGACAATGTAGCAGATACAGCTAAAAGTGCAGAAAATACAGAAAACTCTGATTCTGCTACAGATGAACCAGACATCAACCAACCTGACAAGAGACCCTCCACTAGAATCCAGAAGATGCACCCCAAGGAGCTGATTATAGGAGATCCAAACAGAGGAGTCACTACAAGATCAAGGGAGATTGAGATTGTCTCCAACTCATGTTTTGTCTCCAAAATTGAGCCCAAGAATGTGAAAGAGGCACTGACTGATGAGTTCTGGATCAATGCTATGCAAGAAGAATTGGAGCAATTCAAAAGGAATGAAGTCTGGGAGCTAGTTCCGAGACCCGAGGGAACTAATGTGATTGGCACCAAGTGGATCTTCAAGAACAAAACCAATGAAGAAGGTGTTATAACCAGAAACAAGGCCAGACTTGTTGCTCAAGGCTACACTCAGATTGAAGGTGTAGACTTTGATGAAACTTTCGCTCCTGTTGCTAGACTTGAATCCATCAGATTGTTACTTGGTGTAGCTTGCATCCTCAAATTCAAGCTGTACCAGATGGATGTGAAGAGCGCGTTTCTGAATGGATACCTGAATGAAGAAGCCTATGTGGAGCAGCCAAAGGGATTTGTAGATCCAACTCATCCAGATCATGTATACAGGCTCAAGAAAGCTCTCTATGGATTGAAGCAAGCTCCAAGAGCTTGGTATGAAAGGCTAACAGAGTTCCTTACTCAGCAAGGGTATAGGAAGGGAGGAATTGACAAGACTCTCTTTGTCAAACAAGATGCTGATAACTTGATGATAGCACAGATATATGTTGATGACATTGTGTTTGGAGGGATGTCGAATGAGATGCTTCGACATTTTGTCCAACAGATGCAATCTGAATTTGAGATGAGTCTTGTTGGAGAGCTGACTTATTTTCTGGGACTTCAAGTGAAGCAGATGGAAGACTCCATATTCCTCTCACAAAGCAAGTATGCAAAGAACATTATCAAGAAGTTTGGAATGGAGAATGCCAGCCATAAAAGAACACCTGCACCTACTCACTTGAAGCTGTCAAAAGATGAAGCTGGCACCAGTGTTGATCAAAGTTTGTACAGAAGCATGATTGGAAGCTTACTATATTTAACAGCTAGCAGACCCGACATCACCTATGCAGTAGGTGTTTGTGCAAGATATCAAGCCAATCCTAAGATAAGTCACTTGACTCAAGTAAAGAGAATCCTGAAATATGTAAATGGCACCAGTGACTATGGGATTATGTACTGTCATTGTTCTGATTCAATGCTGGTTGGGTATTGTGATGCTGATTGGGCTGGAAGTGCAGATGACAGAAAAAGCACTTCTGGTGGATGCTTCTATCTGGGCAACAATCTTATTTCATGGTTCAGCAAGAAGCAGAACTGTGTGTCCCTATCTACTGCAGAAGCAGAGTATATTGCAGCAGGAAGCAGCTGTTCACAACTAGTTTGGATGAAGCAGATGCTGAAGGAGTACAATGTCGAACAAGATGTCATGACATTATACTGTGACAACTTGAGTGCTATTAATATTTCTAAAAATCCTGTTCAACACAGCAGAACCAAGCACATTGACATTAGACATCACTATATTAGAGAGCTTGTTGATGATAAAGTTATCACACTAGAGCATGTTGACACTGAGGAACAAATAGCAGATATTTTCACAAAGGCATTGGATGCAAAACAGTTTGAAAAACTGAGGGGCAAGCTGGGCATTTGTCTGCTAGAGGAATTGTAGCAACTACTGATATCTGAACGTGCCCAAACGAATCACTTAACATTAATAGCACGTTCACTACTGAACCAAAGCAAATTCGACCGTTGCTTCACACGTCCCTCTACATTCCTCATTCAAACTTATATTTTCGTGTTAATCTCGTTTTCTGCATTCCCCAACAGCTCTCAGAAATTTACGAAATCATTCCAAACGCTCTGTTTTTCCATGGCTACCTCACCAAAAGAAACTTCAGCTCCTGGTTCACCCTCTGTACCATCATCTCCGCACCAGGAACAACCAGAATTCAACATCCAACCCATACAAATAATTCCTGGTCAAGCTTCTGTCCCTGAGAAACTGGTTCCCAGAAGACAACAGGGAGTGAAGATTGCTGAAAACCCTAGCCCTGCAACAAGTCCTAGGGAAGTAGACACGGAGATGGACAAGAAAATCCGCAGTATTGTGAGTAGCATTTTGAAAGACGCCTCTGTTCCTGATGCTGAGAAAGATGTTCCAACATCCTCCGCTCCAAATGCTGAAGCCCTCCCTTCACCCAGTGAAGAGGAATCAACAGAAGAAGAGGATCAAGCCACAGAGGAGACCCCTGCACCACGGGCACCAGAACCTGCTCCAGGTGACCTCATTGACCTTGAAGAAGTAGAATCTGATGAGGAACCCATTGCCAACAGGTTGGCACCTGGCATTGCAGAAAGACTTCAAAGCAGAAAGGGAAAAACCCCCATCAAGAGGTCTGGACGAATCAAGACTATGGCCCAGAAGAAAAGCACTCCTATCACTCCTACCACATCCAGACGGAGCAAAGTTGCAATCCCTTCCAAGAAGAGGAAAGAAATTTCCTCATCTGATTCTGATGATGATGTCGAACTAGATGTCTCGACATCAAAGAGGGCCAAGAAATCCGGGAAAAAGGTGCCTGGAAATGTCCCTGATGCACCATTGGACAACATCTCATTCCACTCCATTGGCAATGTTGAGAGGTGGAAATTTGTATATCAACGCAGGATTGCTTTAGAAAGAGAACTGGGAAGAAATGCCTTGGATTGCAAGGAGACCATGGAACTCATCAAGGCTGCTGGACTACTGAAGACAGTCACCAAGTTGGGAGACTGTTATGAAAGCCTAGTCAGGGAATTTATTGTCAACATTCCCTCTGACATAACAAACAAAAAGAGTGATGAGTATCAAAAGGTGTTTGTCAGAGGAAAGTGTGTTAGATTCTCCCCTGCTATGATCAACAAGTACCTGGGCAGACCTACTGAAGGAGTGGTGGATATTGATGTTTCTGAGCATCAGATTGCCAAGGAAATCACTGCCAAACGAGTCCAGCATTGGCCAAAGAAAGGGAAGCTTTCTGCAGGGAAGCTAAGTGTGAAGTATGCAATTCTGCACAGGATTGGAGCTGCAAACTGGGTACCCACCAATCATACTTCCACTGTTGCCACAGGTTTGGGTAAATTTCTGTATGCTGTTGGAACCAAGTCCAAATTTAATTTTGGAAACTATATTTTTGATCAAACTATTAAGCATTCAGAATCATTTGCTGTCAAATTACCCATTGCCTTCCCAACTGTATTGTGTGTCAAATTACCCATTGCCTTCCCAACTGTATTGTAAGTGCAAACATACTCTGTGATGAAGAGAGAATCTCCTCTATCCCTGCACTACAAACTGTTTGAGGGGACACATGTCCCAGACATTGTCTCGACATCAGGGAAAGCTGCTGCTTCAGGTGCTGTGTCCAAGGATGCCTTGATAACTGAACTCAAGGACACATGCAAGGTGCTGGAAGCAACCATCAAAGCCACCACAGAGAAGAAGATGGAGCTAGAACGGCTGATCAAAAGGCTCTCAGAAAGTGGCATTGATGATGGTGAAGCAGCCGAGGAAGAAGAAGCAGCTGAGCAAGAAGAAGAAGAAGCTGAGGAAGAAGAAGAAGAAGCCGATGACGAAGATGCAGCAGAGGATACAGAATCCGATGATGATGATTCTGAAGCCACCCCATGATCATCAGACCTTTATATTTTTTGCTTTTTACTAGCTATAGGGGCATGTCCCTTTGAACAATTGATTACTATTGGTCTGTAATATTTGCACCTTAAGTTCATGCATTCTACTTTTGTCAAATTCTGTCTAAAAAGGGGGAGTAATAGTATTATGCTTGCTATTATGCATGATTTTGAGCAGTAGGATACTATGTATGCAATAGTCGTATTATGCATGATTGATACGATGTATGGCAGTAGGAAACGATGTATGCATGATTCATGATTTTGAGGGGGAGTTGTATGAATATGATCTTGAGGGGGAGACTGCTGCTGCTGAGGATGACTGATGTAAGCTACTAGAAGCTGATAGAAGATGCTGCAGTAAGAGCATGAAGACAGGGGGAGCAGAAAGCTGATGTCACAAGAGATGTCTTGACATCCTGGAAAGACTAGTAGCTGATAGAAGATGCTGCAGTAAGCATGAAGACAGGGGGAGCAGAAGCAGAAAGCTGATGTCACGTGAGATGTCTTGACATCCTGGAAACGATTTGCAACTTACCAATTCCGCTGTGCTTGATTACTCTGATAATGAAAGTTGCTGATCCCACTTGCATAACTGCTCGTACCTGCTCAGGAAGTGTCTAAGTATGTTTTAGACAAAATTTGCCAAAGGGGGAGATTGTTAGTGCTTAGCTCTACGGAGTTTTAAAAGATTGGCTAAGATTTTGTTAAAACATAAGCACTTAGACAATGAAGGAAAGCTGGAGTTGCTGCACATGATGTCCAACGTTATGACAAGGAATAAGATCGGGCTGCACAATGCACAAGGCAAGATAAAATGTCAAATGAAGAATTGAAGTTGCAGGATCCACGATGTCGGATACAATGTCCTGACATCCTGCCCGAAAATACTGGAGTTGCTGCACAATGCATAAGTCAAGATAAAATGTCAAATGAAGCATTGAAGCTGCAGGATCCACGATGTCGGATACGATGTCCTGACATCTTGCCCGAAAATACTGGACACATAAATCTGTTATATCTTTAACAGATTATTGTGCAGTTAGCAAGAGATAAGATGATCTATCTTCTGGAACGAATTAAAAGATAATTAAAGTTCGAATTTCAAAGTAGAAGAGTTCGTTCAAGGATTAAAGATTAAAGATAAAAACTAAAAGATCAAACTGTATCTTTTAGTTCTTTAACTGCAAATTTTCAGGAAGAATGATAGATCTCCTCCAGCACAAGATGTTGCAGCCCAGAAACGCACATTGCTATATAATCATGGAGGCTGCACGAGTTCTGTACCAAGTCCGGGATTGAAGAGTTATTTTGTGAGTTTTGGGACTTGAGTGTTTTGTGAGCCACCTTGATGTTATCCTAACATCAAGTGTTGGACCTGTGTGTGTAGAGTTGATCTCTAGTGTGTAGAGTTGATCTCTAGTGTGTAGAGTTGATCTCTAGTGTGTAGGGTTGATCCCTTTTGTTCAGAGTTGATCTCTGGTGTGTCTTTGATTTATTTGTAAACACGGGAGTGTGGTTGAGAGGGAGTGAGCGGGGTTTCTCATATCTAAGAGTGGTTCTTAGGTAGAGGTCGCACGGGTAGTGGTTAGGTGAGAAGGTTGTAAACAGTGGCTGTTAGACCTTGAACTAACACTATTTTAGTGGATTTCCTCCCTGGCTTGGTAGCCCCCAGATGTAGGTGAGGTTGCACCGAACTGGGTTAACAATTCTCTTGTGTTATTTACTTGTTTAATCTGTTCATACAGTCAAAGACAATCTGCATGTTCTGAAGCGTGATGTCGTGACATCCTGTACGACATCTGTCCCCAGTATCAGAATTTCATCATGTATTACAATTTTTAAGTTCAATGTTTGGTATGAATTTAGATTTTACCTAGTTGTTGCTTAAATATATAAATACTTTTATTTCACATTTGTTATCTCCACTATTTTTTTTTATAATTATTACGATTCATTCTATTCATAGTATTATTTCTTTTGAAAATTATGCTTGATAACAAGTTGCAATTTATTTTGTTTTGAAACTTTGATTTGTCATAATTTAAATACATTCAAGGATTAAAGTTTTTCACTCTTAGTAAGCAACTTTGAGATGCACACTGCCATAATTATCATAAGAGTACGATTTTTAAGCTAAAGAATCATTTGATCTTGTTAAGTCAAAAAACATTTATGTCTTAAAGAAGAATTATGACACCTAATTATTTTGATTAGATGCAAATAAATACAAATGATAAAAAGTTATGTTTTGATGTGCTATCAGATTATGCTCTGTATTAATGTGTCTCACAACATTTGGGCTCAGGAATATAGCGCCTTTAGGGCTTTTTATTTGATTGTATTGAAAGACCCCAACGAATTGGGATTTTCCTATTGGGCCACGTCATTTTGGGACAAGTGGATCATTTATGATGAAGAGGATGACATATTCTAGGAGCCCAAATGATGTGATTGAAAAAATTCCTTTAGACGATACATTCATAAGACGATCTGACTTAACATTTAAGTAGTGCATTTAAGACCTTCATTTAATACTCTGTGTTTAAGATTCTTTCATCAAAAGATACACTCTGTTGTTGCAGACCTACTGTCATACCCTAATTTCGTCCGGGGACCTTTGCTTGATGACATGCGACCTTTCTTTGGTCCTTGTGAGGTGCTTGGCACCCATCATTAAGCAATTTGTGAAATTCCAGGACATGCCGGAAAACCAAAAAAATATTGATGCACAATCTGTAAGTTTCCGTGACACACCAGAAATCAAATGGAAGCATCGTTGCATAATTAAGTGAGGTTCCGTAACATTCCGTAAGTCAAAAAGGGGATGATTATGTAATCCGCAAGGTTCCGTAACATTACGGAAAGAAAACAAGTATCGTTACGAAATTCGTAAGTTTCCGTAACTTTACGAAAAAAGAATCACCAAAAAAAAAAGCAGAGGGGGTGTACTTAGTAAAAATGGGGGTGCAAATAGCACCCAGGCCCACTTGGGCCCTCCAGAATATTCCTCCAGAAGGTTGTTGCTTCTGGAGGAAGCAACCTGGCTCGCCTGGGCGAGCTGGGCGGCAGCCACCTCCCCTATTTTGCTATAAATAGGGGAGGAAGTGAAGAAGAAAAGGGTTCAGCCCCTTAGGCACTTCTCTCTCTTTCAAATTTGCTTGGAAAAATTGTTTCCGTGAAGAAAATCTAAGCCGAGGCGCTTCCGAAACGTTTCCGTAACGTTTTCCGTGAAGAATTTCGCAAAGGTTTCAACTGTTCTTCGACGTTCTTCATCGTTCTTCGATCTTCAACGGGTAAGTACCTCGAACCAAGCTTTTCGATTCATTCTATGTACCCGTAGTGGTCCACATTGTGTTTCGTGCATTTTTATTCTCGTTTTGTTTACTTTTTATACCCCCTCTTGACGTGCTTAAGCCATTTTACTTAAGTCATTTCTCGGTTAACTTAAAAATAAAATAAATTTCCACCGAACGTTTGAATTGTATTATCCGTTAACTTCGGTTAAAATGAATTTCGACCGTTCGATCATGTCGTAACCACGTTGGAAATCAAAAAAGAGGTAAAAAAATAATATAATAATCAAAAAACATCTTTTAGCAAAATAAAGCGGAAAATCAATCGGACGTTTTCTCTTTGGGATTTCTCATTCTTAATCGAATTGATTAATAACTAAAGTGAAACTAAGGCTAAAATCAACTCGCCTAGTCAAGCTCGTCCATAAAAAATAGGTTTTTGAAGTTTGTCATTTCAATTTCTTACTAAGTAAAATGGATCATTTTCAAAGTCCAACGCCTTAAAATGATCACCTCTTGAGTAAAAAAGAATCACTTGATAAGAAAGAACTACGTAGGTCTGATTTCCTCATCGCAATTGAGGAATACGTAGGAGCAAAGGGAAACACCCTTGTCGACCACAAAAAGAGAAAAATATAAAAAGGATATAAGGACATAAAAGGGAACATAAAAATCAAAGTCATGTTTGCACATTCGATTAAAGGCTGTCGTCCGTTGTGACGGACGTGTGGGGTGCTAATACCTTCCCCGTGCGTAAATACAACTCCCGAACCTTTCACTTAAAAGTTCGTAGATCGCGTCTTTTCCGGTTTTTCCGACGTTTTCCTCAAATAAACGTTGGTGGCGACTCCGCGCGTATTCCTTTCGTGGAACACGCATCCCGCGAGTCTTGCGTCGCCCTCCCGCCGAAGGGTAGGTTGCGACACCTACTATGATGAAAGAAGTGACTTTCCTACTACAGTACAAGACACATTAACCTAACATACATTTAACTATTGTAAGACACACATTAACCTATCAACAAGACACATTAAATGCTCCAATGAGCCCTAGACTTCAGATAAAGAACATATTGAAAAATTCAACTATTGTGAGACAACAAATACTTGAAGAAGAATGTTATATATAGAAGAAGTTTTAAAGAAACAAGACACAAATCATCTACCCAAATATGTTATTTCATTATTTCTTGTAAAGCTTTCTGTAAATCTTTGTATGGATACTAAACTCTCAACACTTTATATACCTTGAGAAAAAAGAATAAAAGTGTTGAGTGAATTAACTGTTTATAATACGATTACAACTTAATCATTGTTTAAACTTCCAACAAATCTTGTTGAATTGTTTAAAGTCAGCAGTGGCTTGATAGGACAAAGAATATTGGGTTTAAGTCAAGCATGAAGTAGAACTTGCATGTGTAAGAGTCAAAAGTGACAGTAAAAAATACTTGTAACTTTGATAAGTTAGTAAAAACTTGGTGGATTGTCAAGAATTGAACGTAGTCTCAAGTTTGAGATGAATCGATATAATTCTTTATGTACTTCCTTTTATTGCTTTAACTAACAAAGAGTTTGAATTTATTTTTAGATTTTATATCTTGTTTTGATCATAAAGAAAACTGTTTTTTCTCATCATCTGATAGAACTATTATCAAAATATTCTTTGTTTGTTTTTAGGTTTATCTACATTAAATGATAAATATGTTTTCATCTTAGTAGAAAATTTATATTTCTAAAAATACAATACAATCCCCTTTTTATGTTATTTGCTTCTACAAATCTCTGGACAACTTGTGTGTAGTCTTGTGAATTAAAAGTTTGACTTTATACTTTAAGTATAGTCTTATCATTTTGGATTTTCTCTTTTCATAGCTCTAGTAAAATTGATTTTGTGTATCATTAGATTTATTTTTGAATTTGTGCATTGTGTTTTAAACTAAAATCTAAAAATGCAATTCTTATTGCGCATGGGTCCTATACTCTTTTTAGCTTTGTATTTTTTGAACTATATGTGAAGACAAAAAAAATTTTTTTTAATATAAAAAATACTTTATTAAATTCAAAAAAAAAATCAATAGATACAAAGCGATCCCATTTGGATCCAGCTATCACCCAGCACCCAATAGACTAAAAAACGTGGCAGACAAATAAATAAAACCTATATGCTATCCCCTTCTAGCATTAAGATATCTATATATTTCCTAAGCCTTTTATTATTCCACCCTCTATTCACCAATGTATTTATTATTTTCTTTCCTACTGTATTGATATCAATAGCTTGGCCAAAAATTTTGTTGTTCCGAATATTCCAAATCTCATAAATGGTTTCAGCAATCGCCATTTTGAGAACAGCCGCTCGAGTCCCTTTCCCTTTGGTGTGATGTGTGAGCCAATGTAATTCATTAGGCCAATCACTTGGATCATGGCGAATTTGCACCCATTGTAAAACTTCCATCCAAACACGCTTACTGTTATCACACACAAAGAATAGATGATTCATCGATTCCTCTTCTGAACAGAAACAACAACTTTTATCATCAATCATTCCATACTTGCACAATCTATCCTTGGTTGATAATCTACCATGGCACGCAAGCCACAATATAAAGTTTGCACGGGGCCTCGCGGTGTTTCCGTATAACAAATTCTTCCATTCCTTTCTTTGTCCACAATCTTGCAGTTTACGATATAATTTACCCATATTGATGCTGCCTCGTATCATGAGTTCTTCCATATTGTCTATTTTTTCCAGATCTTCTCGCTGCTTTAGTATGGCTTTCATGATCCAAGAATCGGTGTTTTTCATCTCAATATGCATCAGCTCGCTTCTCTTTACATAATATGCTTGTATCCACTTCACCCATAAGGAGTCTTCTTTGCTGCTCAAATTCCAAAGTAATTTCATCAAGTTAGCTTTATTCCAAATGTCTATGTCAATGATATTCAGACCACCACAGCTTCGCGGACTGCAGATTTGCTTCCAAGCTACCGGAGATTTACGGCTTCCTTCAAATCCCCCGGTCCATAGGAAAATCCGGCAGATTGCTTCAATTTTCTGTAGCACACTTTTGGGAAAAGGAAAACAGTTTAGCCAATAGTTAGTAAGTGCAAACATAACGCTATTGACAAGCTGTAACCTTCCTGCATAAGATAAGAGTCGTGCTGTCCAGTGCTTGATTTTGCCTACAATTTTATCAATCAAAGGTGAATAATGGATGGTAGATAACTTTTTACTAGTCACCGGAACGCCTAAATATTTAAACGGTAATTGCCCTTCTTGGAAACCCGATACCTCTAGAATCTCCCTTTTGGTCACAGCATCAATACCAGCACATAACAGGCTGCATTTCTGTGGATTCACCAACAGACCTGTTGCCTTCGAGAAACTTTCATAGGCCCTCATCATCATACCAACTGAGATCTTGTCACCCCTGGAAAAAAGCAGTAAGTCATCCGCAAAACAAAGGTTTGTAATCTTCAATTTATCACATTTTGGATGATAATTAAAGTCTCCATCCTTTTGCATTTTGTACAAGTATCTATTGAGGCATTCCATGACAATAACAAAGAGCATAGGTGATATTGGGTCGCCTTGTCGGAGGCCCCTTCTCGCTCCCATGATCTCAGTCTTGTACCCATTGACGTTGAATCTATAGGATACAGTCGATACCGCAATCATTATCCAATTCGTAAATTGCCGAGGACAACCCACCTCATTCAAGATTTTTTCAAGCGCATTTCAATCCACTGTATCGTAGGCTTTTTGAATATCCATCTGCATAAAACATCTCGGAGAAATTCTCTTTCTTTCATATCCCTTTGAATCCACACTTTTTAATTTATTTGAAACACCCAAATAAAACTTGGTTAATATTTAAAATTTTAACTAATACATAATACTCAACATACGGTTAAATGATACAAATTAATTTATATTTTAAATTATATTTTAGCATATTAAATTTTATGTATTTAAAGAAAACAAAATTACTCTGGCATCGGCGGATTGGGATAGTAGTATATAACCATCCGTGTGAATGTACGGTCAACTTTTTCCCGCCTATTCGGAATAGACGCGTTTATATAGTTCATTAATTATTTTCGATTTTGTTTTTTGGAATTTGATTATTATAGAGATTTATATTGAATTCATTAAAATAGGACACAAAATATATGTTGAAGTGTAGATGCAGCCACATCGAACTTATATAAATTAAACACTCTTTTACCAATAACTGGTGCCAACTAACTACTTAACTTCCTTTCCAAAAAAACAAAAATAACTATTTAACTACGGATTCCGCTATTAATGAAATAAAATTATACAACTACACAAATCGAACCCACCGTTAAAACTGTGTATACAATCTCCAACGCACATCATCATTCATCAATTTCGTTTTTTTGGCACTACTTGATTAATGCATGGGAGGCATTTTCACTGAAATGACGCATGACTGGCTTAAGTTTTTCTAAAAGCATTAGGAGAAGAAAATATGGAAAAAAATGAAACAAAATTTTCCATATGACCCCTGTATTAGTTAACTATTAGTTAATTTATAGATATTTTCTTATCTTTTATAAAAATTATATGAGAGAACTTTTAGAAACTAATGAAGATATATTTTAACTTATACAAAAATTTATCTCATTTTATTTTTATTTTTTTCTTTAAGTGTTTCTAAAAAGATTATCCAAACAAAAATCTTCCCTATAAAAACTATGGGAGGTAGAGGAATGGAAAATAAAAAAGAAAAAAAGGTATATTCCATACTTAAAAAGAAAACAAACTATATCCTAACAATATAAAATAATTTATATCATCATTGAATTACAATCTATAGGTTTATTATCTTTTTCAATAACTATGTACTTAAAAGTCATAAAATTATAATTTTTAAATGATTGAAAATGCATAAAATTAAATAGTAATAATACATGGTCATTAAACTGATATCTTTCTCTAAAAAAAAATGATATCTAAAATGAGTTAATTGGACTCACCAAACATTTCGTTACATCTATTTCAAATTCGTGGAAAATTTAATTTAATATTATAATGTTAATGGTTAATTCTTAATAAGACAAGAAGACCTAAAGAATAATATGCTGATATTTATGGCTCTAGATACCAGAAATATGTAGTTATTACGTTATGATAGAAAAATGTACCAACCGACACATGATTTTGGTCCAACAACAACTACAATATCATTTATGTAACGAACAAAGAAAGAAAACTTGAAAGAAAAACTAGTGGGAGGAACGAGAGGAAGAAGAAGAGGAGAGAGGGAAGAGAGAAGAGAGAAGTGTTCGTTGATCTACGTTGTTTGGAAACCATGGCAAGAGTTCTTCTCGCACGTAATAACCTGTGTCTGTGGATCCATGTGTATTTTTTGTTACTTGTTCATCTCCATGTTGGAACTAGTTTTTACCTTCCTGGTGTTGCACCGGAGGATTTCCACAAGGTCATTCCCTTTTTCTTTCAAAATGTGGTTGTGTCATTGTTGCATTTTTCATGTCATGTTCATCCTTTCTTTGAATTTCGAGTCAGATCAATAATTTTGTCTTCTTGATTTTCTGGTATGTCCTTCCTTCCATCCTTTCTTTCTTTCTTTGGATTTGTTGGTTTGAGATATAAGATCCTTACTCTGGTTTACAATTTGGGTAATGATTGTAATTATTTTGGTTTGATGCCAAATTCTAATTGGGTTTGTGAAATCCGAGCATTATGATATTCTAGGTATGAAATTCTTGCTAATATGAACTTAACGTGTTCCAGTGGCAATCTTTTATACTTAGATTTACCAAGGGACTAAAGAATCTAAATTTTGCAGTTCATGTGATGGTATTTTGATTAGTGTTAAAGGTGATGAGATAGTGTGTGCATGAATATTTCAACCGCATTTCTGATTTATCACGAAGGAGGGAAATATAGGAATTTAGTCATGTGTTTTTTTTTTCATACCTGGTGGATAAGGCTATCGTTGATGTATTTTCCTTTTCAAAACTGTTTTACACATTTTATTTTCCAAAGTCATGTTGACATAAATGACACTTCCACAATTTATTAATTATTGTTTGATTGATCTAGAATAGCTTTTTTCTTAAATTTACATTAACTGTCTTATCTTATGTTGTTCATTGGTGACAGGGGGATCTGTTGAGGGTGAAAGTGAACAAACTATCTTCCACAAAAACACAGCTTCCTTACTCCTACTATTCACTGCCTTACTGTCATCCAGGTCACATTGTTGACAGTGCTGAGAATCTTGGGGAAGTCCTGAGGGGTGACCGCATAGAAAACTCTCCTTACGTGGTTGGTTAAATTTTTGCATCATTCTTCTTTCTTCCATTTAGTATGTTCAATTACAAAAATACTAAAACAGTTTGATTCTTCAAGTTTAAAATGAGAGAACCCCAGATGTGCAATGTTGTTTGTCGGCTAACTCTCAATGCAAAAACAGCCAAAGAGTTCAAGGAAAAGATAGATGATGAATATCGTGTGAACATGTAAGTCACTTATGTTACAAAGCCCTTTTGACAAAAAATTTAGTATTCTATTCTATCCTTGCATTGTTGCAGGATTTTAGACAATCTTCCTTTGGTTGTTCCACTACGGCGACCAGATCGTGAGTCATCCTTGGTGTATCTGCATGGCTTCCTAGTTGGTCTTAAAGGACAGTATGCAGGAGTAAGTGCCAGCTTAATGACCTTTGTTTCTGTCATTGATTTGCATTTGTTTTGACATCGTATACACAAATGTTGACAGAACAAGGATGAAAAGCATTTTGTCCACAACCACTTAACATTTATAGTTAAGTATCACAGAGATCCCGTGACAGAAATGTCAAGAATTGTAGGATTTGAGGTTAAGCCTTTCAGGTTGTATTATAATTCTTTCCTTCTTGGTTGTATACATAGTTTGGTTTGAGAAAATGTTCTCTCCTATCACTTTGTTTCCTATTTTCTAAAGTTTATACAGGAAAACATAAAAACAAAAACAATACAAAGTTGTTTTCACTTTTCCTCATACAAACTTTTGAAAATAAGAACAAAATGTAGACAGAAAACATTTTCTCAAACCAAACGCCTAGTTGATAATACTTCTAACTTGAAATTATTCCTATGAATTCAGTGTCAAGCATGAATATGATGGTGGATGGGATAATACCACACGCTTAACTACATGTGATCCTCATGCAAAAAAGTTAGTCTCAGGCTCTGAGCCTCCTCAAGAGGTTGAAGACAAGAAGGAGATAATTTTTACCTATGATGTTGAGTTCCAGGTTAGTTTCATTATTCGTGGTAATGGAATAAGGGTGCATCTGAGAATTGGGTTTTGATGTTCATTTATTTTTTAAATCTCCAAACATTTTGTAGGAGAGTAATGTGAAGTGGGCATCTCGCTGGGATTCCTATCTCCTAATGGCTGATGACCAAATTCACTGGTTTTCAATTATTAATTCTTTATTGATTGTACTTTTTCTATCGGGCATGGTGGCTATGATAATGTTGAGGACACTTTACCGTGATATTTCCAAGTACAATCAATTAGAGACTCAGGAGGAAGCTCAGGAAGAGTCAGGGTGGAAACTTGTCCATGGAGATGTTTTCAGGCCTCCTTCAAACTCGGATTTACTCTGTGTATATGTTGGAACTGGTGTTCAGTTTTTTGGGATGATTCTTGTCACCATGATTTTTGCTGCACTTGGATTCCTCTCCCCCTCAAATAGAGGGGGGTTGATGACTGCCATGCTCTTGCTCTGGGTCCTTATGGGACTGTATGGTGGCTACTCTTCGGCACGTCTTTATAAGATGTTAAAGGGAACAGAATGGAAAAGAATTGCTCTCAAGACAGCCTTTATGTTTCCTGCCACTGCCTTTGCAATTTTCTCTGTGTTAAATGCACTAATCTGGGGCCAGAGGTCTTCTGGGGCTGTGCCATTTGGTACAATGTTTGCTCTTGTTTTCTTATGGTTTTGCATCTCAGTTCCACTTGTGTTTCTTGGTGGTCATTTTGGTTATAAAAAGCCAGTGACTGAGGATCCTGTAAAGACCAACAAGATAGCCAGGCAGATCCCAGAGCAGCCTTGGTACATGAACTCACTCTTCTCTATTCTAATAGGAGGCATACTCCCATTTGGTGCTGTCTTCATTGAGCTTTTCTTCATTCTCACATCTATCTGGTTGCATCAATTTTATTATATATTTGGTTTCCTCTTCATTGTGTTCCTCATCCTCATTGTTACTTGTGCTGAGATCACAATAGTTCTCTGCTACTTCCAGTTGTGTAGCGAGGACTACCGTTGGTGGTGGAGGTCTTATCTCACTTCAGGTTCCTCTGCACTCTACCTTTTCCTCTATGCTGCATTTTACTTCTTCACAAAGCTTGAGATCACAAAACCAGTTTCTGGAGTCTTGTATTTTGGGTACATGCTGCTTCTTTCATATGGTTTCTTTGTGGTCACTGGTACCATTGGTTTCTATTCATGCTTCTGGTTCATAAAGCTAATCTACGCGTCAGTGAAAATTGACTGATCCATGGCTTGTCAAGGAAATGGGTGGATTGCTAAATCATTTTAGTATAGGTTGCTTTGATGCTATGATTTTATTCAAATATATTTTTCCAGGTATCATATTTGGTATCCTTGTATTCTTTTCCTCTTGATTCACCTTTTCTAATTGAATATGGTCATTGTTTTGTCTGACATACTCATGAGGACCATTATCTTGCTGTCCTCAATGTCTATCTAGAACATATCAGTCGTAAATGTATACCAATATAGATCATGGAAAACAAAAGCAGTTTTTTCTGTCAGTGAGGACAAATGTGCTATAAATCTTGTTACAACTATGCATTTTAACTTGAGTTTTCTGATACCTTTTTTCATTGAAATGGAGCATGGATTCCTATATGTGTATATATATATATAGTCTTGGGTGAAATCAAATATGAGGCTATGAACGAAGGTGAGTAATGCAAGAGTGGCATCTTGCAGAATTTCGACTCTTGCTTTTACTTTGCTGTAACTAAAGTTCCAAGGAAAACACATTTACCACTGTACTGCTTCGCTTTGGATAATAATCAGCAATGTATCAACACTTATAATGTTCGTCATTAGTGTTACTTCTGCACTAAGCTATCTGTACAGTGGAACAAATGGAAGAAAAACGATAAGTTGATGAATGCAAGCAAATAATAAAATTGCAGCTAAATATTGCAAATTTCAGACCGTACATGATTAAAAATTGGCTTACCGTGATGATCTTCTTAGACGTAGGTTGTTAATTAATACGGAAACGAGAACATTAGTGAACGTCGTGATTAGGAACCAAAAGGAAAAAAAGAAAAGAAAACCATCAAGACCCAACATATAGGAGGCAAGCATCGAGAAAGCCCGTGACGATTGGAGTGACCAAACCAAACAGGGTAGGGAACACGTCAAAAAAGTCATGACAGCTAGGAAGTGGTGATAATTACGATAATGAAAGAAAAGATTCAATGGATGTGACTAAATTTATGTTTGGATTAAAATTGGTAAATATATATATATATATATATATATATATATATATATATATATATATAAAATTATAAATAATTTCTAATAAAAATTTATATATTTTAAATATTCATAAAAAAATAATCATAAAAAATGTTTAGTCGTGCATGACGTGGTTCATACACTTTATATATATATATATATATATATATATATATATATATATATATATATATATATATGATAGACTATGATTTTAAAAGTAGAATTTGTAAAAAAATGAATTAAACATTATGAACTAAAAATAATAAGAATTGTGTGTTACATATCAATCCTGTATCATAAAGTATAATTTTTTTAAAAAAATTATTAATATTCGTGTGCAATATAGTGTGGTTGAAGATCCCATTAACTATTATTATTATTATTAAAATAAAACTTGGGAGAAAATAAAATATTACAGTTAAAAATATTATTAATATTTCATATATATATATATATATATATATATATATAATATTATAATATAAAATTTTATTTTATTTAATTTTGTTATCACTTTCCTTTTTCTATTTCCTTAAAATTAGTTGTTCATCACTTAAGAAATTAAATTTTCAATAAATAATATGTTTTTATGCTTTATTTACATTCTGTAACTTTAGGCCAATTTTTATAGCTAACTATTTATCTATATATCTATATCTATAAATCTATATATTATATATTAAAAGAGAAGGCCAGGAAAATTACTAATGTACCCTTACCTAGAAGCTTGACACGTGTATGCTTCTAGTTGACAAAGTTGGAATTTTGAAAAAAATAAAACAGCAACACCTGTTTCAACAGCGACACGTGAACACAAATCTAAACACACTTGCTTTTTAATACTGGCTTTCACCCTCCCCTAGCTTTTGTTTGTGTTTTTGCTTTGCCCCTTCTCTTTCTTCAGTTCTTCTTCCTTTTCACTCTCCTCTCTCTAAATGCTAAATTGAACCAAAGCTTGCAACTTGGTAAAGACAAAATCACTTGCAAAAATGAGGGGTCCTTTGGGTGCAATAATAGGAAGGTACCCATTAAGTGAGTGTTCGAGGAAACCGACGAAACCAATTGCAGTACACATGAAAACCTTGGAGAATTCTAAAATACAAATAAAAAATCAGAAAAATAAGGATCCACCACTCAGAGATTTGAATTGAAGTGGAAGGGAGGAAGGAGAACTGGGATTCAACGCTTCACGAGGTAACTTTTTTATCCTAAAATCTCATATCTGATATTTTTTCTTCTTTTTTTTTCTTACATTTTTATCTTTTCAGGTTGTAGATCTGGTGGAATTTGCGTAGATTTGGTATGTTCTTAGATGTGGTTTAATGTTGATGACTCAAATGGTTTCCCTGAATTAGGGAAGAATTACAGCTATATAATAATTGCTCGGCTCTTGCTGTATGGAAGAGTGAGTTTTTAATTTCTGAAATTGGAGGCTCTATGCCTTGGATTAGGAGGAGACATCTCTATAGCTTGGAGTTGAAGCTCATGATCATGATCTTACAACCTCCTATTGATTTGATTGAAACAAATATATAATTCTATATTATCTTAGGTTTTTTGGTGTGTTATCATGATGCATGTGTGCCCCAGATGATAAATCCTCTTTTGACATGCCTCTTCCCATTGTCTGCAGGATTATTTTTAGTGCTCATAGTTATGCATTTTCTGATCATGTTCATTAGGACATTTATTGGTTGTAGGTTATGTGTTCGATCAAATGTCAAGATGATATTTTTGGGTATGTTTTCTTATTT
The DNA here is from genome assembly GCF_004193775.1 of Glycine soja. Lineage (NCBI taxonomy): Eukaryota > Viridiplantae > Streptophyta > Magnoliopsida > Fabales > Fabaceae > Glycine > Glycine soja. The sequence continues at coordinate 25,487,972 of NC_041007.1, read as the reverse complement.
CTTATTTTAATTTTAAATTTGTGGCACTTTTAAAATTATTTATTTTTCACATGAGATATATTTTCATTCCAGCATTTTAATAGATTTGTATTTAGAATTGTATATTTATATATGTGTGTGTGTGTGTGTGTGTGTGTGTGTGTGTGTGTGTGTGTGTGTGTGTGTGTGTGTGTGTGTGTGTGTGTGTGTGTGTGTGTGTGTGTGTGTGTGTGTGTGTGTGTGTGTGTTTGGTATGTTTAAAAGGATAGCAGGGAAGATCTCCCCAAATGACACCCGAAAATGCAGAACAATCCAAAGAGGAGAAGAAGAAGGGATCGAATAAAAGTGCAAAAGCATAATCACCGGAAACTATAACCATCAAACCATGTGGCACAACCATGCATAAGATTCTAAAAAACTCACAGCCGAAAATGCAGAACAATCCAAAGAGGAGAAGAAGAAGTGATCGAATAAAAGTGCAAAAGCATAATACCCGGAAACGTGGCACAACAAAGGATTATTATTATTATTATTATTATTATTATTATTATTATTATTATTATTATTATTATTATTATGTAGGCTGCCAAGGCGTAGATCAAACCACAGGAAATGAGGAAGGCAGAGAGGAAGTTCAGAGGGGTGCTGCAAATGGTGCATTTTGGTTCGTTTTTCTTGCGACCCATTTGAGGATTTGGAAAGAAGAAGAATAAGGACACCACCCAGAAAATGGAATCGTGTAATGGTAAGTGAAGATGAAAATATAATAATAAGTGTGGGTGTTGATTGTGTATGTGAGAAATTAAAAAGGGTGGCCACAGTTCTATATTTACTTTTAATATTTTTATCATTTGATTTAAAATGCAAATCCATCAATTATCATTGAAACAAATACACAAAATGAATGTAAATTAAAATATGATCTCTCAAAATCCATGAATTGTTATAAATTAAAATAGAAAAAGAACAAAATATGATAAACAAAAAGCTTCTATTATTATTATTATTATTATTATTATTATTATTATTATTATTATTATTATTATTATTATTATTATTATTATTATTATTATGTGTACTATGCAGAGTATCATCTCAGGTAGCTCAAGGCAAAAATAACAAATACGAGTTAAATGTGGTAAGTTGAATTTTGATGTTTCAATTGTGAAATTTGTGTTATTGTTGTTGCTACAGAGAGACGCTTCTTTTTCTTTTTCTTTTTTGCAAGTTTTTTGTGTGCCTTATTTTTTGTTCTCTGTTTTTTTTTTCCTGGATGCGCGAACATATCCTTTGCTTGTGTTGATTTTTTTTGTATTTTTCTTTTTTGGTTTGAATATTTTCTAAAGGTCATGGTAAGCAGGGTGCCTGGCATGGAACTCATATTTCTGATATTGTTCAGAGTTTTACGGGACAGTCTATGAGGTAAGCTATAATTTTTATACATTTTACTCAGTGCTTTCAAGTTTTCCTTTCATTTGACTGATTTCTTCAGCGGCACATAGGGTTTTGTTACATGCATGCTTACTGTGTTTTAGAACAAAAGTTGTTTAATTTTTGTCAGCTGGAATATTGTTTCATTTCCTGCATGTTGGTTGCTTATGGAAGCTTTTCTATGGTGTTGTTTATTTTCACAATAAAGGTGTCATTTTTATTTTCATGTATGTTGCCGCCTTGCTCGATTTTGATTGTATTTATATTTTGTTTAATTTAAAGGGATTTATGAGGCCTTTGAATTGAGAGATGGGGCAGTTTCTTGCCATTCATGACGTTTCTTATCTCAACTGGAGCAGTTTACCACAAGGCTTTATTTTCGGGTCAACATCCTCAGCATATCAGGTACATTATATCATATTAATTTCTCAATCAATTTTAACAATCTTCCAATTTTGTTTATTGCTGTCAATTACCATTTATGTATTCAGAATCTAAGATACATAATTTTGCTATGTAGTATGAAGGTGTTGCAAGGGAAGGTGAAAAAAGACCAAGTATATGGGATACTTTCGCTCATAAATACCCAGGTATATGTATATCTCTCCTCCAATAGTACTTTTTAATATTTTTTACTTTGGTTTTCAAATAAGAGTAAATATTATCATAGAGTGTAACTCAGTTGACAACAAAGAGTGAACTTGGGGGAGGGGGAGGACCGGAGTTTGATTTTCGCATAATACACATTCATGGAGAAGAAGAGAGAATGTGTACTAGTCCCCATAGGAACTCAACTAAAGAGCAAATTTGAGAAGGTAAACTAACAACTGTCTTGGCCCTAGCAATTTCCTTGAAATGTTAAGTGAAAGAAAGAGGAATATATTAAACATTGCTTCTTTTTTGAGATGCATAATTGCTTTTGTTAGATCCAGAACAAGCCATATATGATATGATTCTTTTTTGAGACACATAAATCAAACTGCAAGTGATTTTAATAATTGTAGATGTTTCATTTTGAATCAAACTGTAAGTTTTCAATCATTTTGAAGTTTAATTTGAGCCCCCACTTATTAGATGCCCCATGAGTTGATAAGTCCAACTGCAAGTGATTTAAATAATTCAAATTGTGTTGTGAGTTTTCAATTGTTTTGAAATTTCATTGAATTGAACTGCTGCCTGCTTATTTTCAAAAAGTAGAAATTTATTATTATTATTATTATTATTATTATTATTATTATTATTATTATTATTATTATTATTATTATTATGTAGGCTCAAACTGAATGTCATTTTTTATGTTGTGATTATTATTATTATTATTATTATTATTATTAAAATTATTATTATTATTATTATTTGTGCAGAGTATCATCTCAGGTAACTCAAGGCAAAAATAGCAAATACGAGTTAAATGAGGTAAGTTGAATTTTGATGTTTCAATTGTGAAATTCGTGTTATTGTTGTTGTTGCACAGAGACGTTTATTTTTCTTTTTCTTTTTTGCAAGTTTTTTGTGTGCCTTATTTTTTGTTCTCTGTTTTTCTTTTCCTGGATGCGCAAACATATCCTTTGCTTGTGTTGATTTTTTTGTATTTTTCTTTTTTGGTTTGAATATTTTCTGAAGATCATGGTAAGCAGGGTGGCAGGCATGAAACTCATATTTATGATATTGTTCATCCTGAAACTCATTTTTATGATATTGTTTAGAGTTTTACGAGATAGTCTATGAGGTAAGCTATAATTTTTATGCATTTTACTCAGTGCTTTCAAGTTTTCCTTTCATTTGACTGCTTTTTAAACCCGCAATGAATCTTTGTGTCCTAAAATTTAATGATACTTGAACTTTTCTAATAAAAGGATCAAAGAGTACAGAAGCCACATGTAATTTCTATTTGGTGAAAGACCATAATTTATTTTCATGTAAAATTATTGACTGCTATTAGTAATTAAATTGACAAAATATTTAAAAGTGTGTATGCAGGCATCTCAAAAGGGTTTAATAGGGATTACCTTGAATTCTGACTGGTATGTGCTGGTTTCTAAAGAGAAATGTTATCGAGACGCTGCATGTAGGGGCCTTGACTTCATGTTTGGATGGTAAGTTTATACTCAACATTCATAGCTTGAAGGGAAGGAAAATTGACAGAGACAATATTTATTTTTGCAAATAAGATCATGTAGTGACTGATGCTATACTACATTTAGTAAGAAAAATAAGGGTCAACATTATTGATCGCTATTAGTTAACGATGCCACTTAGATTGATGTGTTAGTACCTTTTCTTATCTGTGGGGTGATTTGTGTTTACTCAAAGTATATGTCATCTCATAAACCTGTGTAAAATTGAAGGTAGATTACATATGAATTCATATTGACTCCACTTGAGTTTAAAATAAACATTCTTAAGTCTAACCAACTGGATTCAATTGTAGTGATGTGTAATTTGTGCTGTTAGGAAATTAGAAAAGAGTGTTTCAGTACTTCTTATGGATTGCATTTGCATTTCTGGTTAGGTATATGGGCCCACTCATAAAAGGTGAGTATTCAAAAACCATGCGATCTATGTTGGGAAACCGGCTACCAGAGTTCTCCAAAGAAGAAGCCAGGCAACTTAAAGGATCATTACTGCAACACAATATCACTACAAGGAAAATGACTTATACCTACAGTCAAAATCTGTCACTAGAAGTCCAAAATCCGTAGGTAGATGTATAAAGGACTTTGTCATACAGACGTTTTTTGCGTCAACTTTGAGGGGGTATACAGTGACAACTAATAGTCTGTCACTATAGGCTTTACCTACGGATATATTTTTACCTACAGTCAAATTTAACTATCACTATAGGTAACACCTACTATTTTAAATGTGTAGGTAAAAGATATTAATGTATACCTATAATCTCTAACTGTAGGTAAAAGTCAATTTACTTGTACCTATGGTCTTCTGTAGGTAAATGTCATATAATAATAAAACTAGTTCCTAATTACATTATTTTTTTATTATAATTTTTAATTAAATATACATGAGCTTAATTAAATTTGAAAAGTTACAACAACTTGCTACATACAATTAAATTTTTGTTAGCCTAATTTGTGATTGTTGTAACTAGATTGTGAGCTTTGAATGGAAGAAATCCAAACATATCTTTAGTGGTTGACCTCAGAATTTATTTGCTCTCAATTTGAAATTCAAATTAAATGTATATGCTGTGTGCTAATCACGTGGAGTTATGACTAATGACTAACATATTAACATCACTTTTGCCTAGAAAAAGGTTACAGTGGCAAGATTTAAGAACAAAAAAGGGAATGTTTTTAGAACATGGTTCTTCTATATGTAATATCATGGAACAAAAAAAGAGCCCAGTAGTATTAAAATGTTGCATGTGCAGCAATTAATTTGGAATCTTGTTTTAACTAGCTGTTTCTTCCATCATAAGCTTGGCATGCTCCTACCTTTTTCTCTCAGAAGCAACAAATTATAGCAACTCCATGAAGCCTGTTTCACAGCAAGAAAGATATTTGTTCTTAGCTTTTAGTTTTACTAGATATGGCATACTTCAAAGGGCTACATGACAACTATAATTAAGATGACCCTAAAGCCAAATTGATTGTGTTTTCTGTTGAAAGTTCAAAAAGATTACTTTATCTAGCATACTTCTGCACAACTAATTAATTACATCAACTTATAATTAATTAGAAATTGTTGAAGGGTTACATTTTATGAAGTTGATATGCAGATGAGAATAATTAAAACCTAGGAAGGACATGGAATGGTCATACAAAATGAGTATGCAACAATAATAGCCAAACATTCACATGAAAATAAGGTTGCTTTTCTGCTTCACATTTTTCCCACCCTCATTCCAATTGTAAAATACTCTTGCTTTAGCATAGGTCTTTCAAGTATGTATTTAACAAGTATATATCACCCAATAACATATACAAGAAAACAAACCTCAAAAAAGAAAAATGGGACGTGTAAATTTAACAATATATTATCACAAGCTGGTCCAGTTAATCAATAATTCATTTAGGTGATCCCATCCAGAAAAGATCAATTAGATGACCCAATTATATATTTATAGTGGGGACACAAACAGAATAATCATGTGGTTGATGCTGCCATCATCTTTTCCTTGACCGTGAGAGCCTAAAGAAGGGTCCAATTGCACGAGGGCTTTCCAAATCATCATTCAAGTAAAAGGAACAAGACTGAAGCATAAATTATAACATTCAATTGCTATTAAAATAACATAATGATGATATATTCTATATATATATATAGTTAAAATATAGTACTATATTTCAACTCACCTCTAGCTAAGATTGTTTGTAGTTTGATGATCTTTACCGGTAGAATCATTTGTAGGTACCTAAATTAAAAGAACGTTTTTTCTTTGTAAAGTATCATATCATAGTTAAATCGTTGAATAAGTAGAATTATAAATTCATACCTCTTGATCTATAGCTTCTAAGACTTGATTAATTTGTGGATCTTCTGCAAATCGTACTTTAAGCACAGCTACAAGGTTTCCAAGCAAATTCTCCAACTTTTGAATTCTATTGTTTGTATAAGAGTTTTGAGATGAACTTGCTTGATGTGGAAGCTTGCCAAGACAACGCACACGTCCTCTTTTTTCAGGTCCTTTGACTTTTGAATATATATCATTTGTCCAATCAGTAGAATCTTGCGTGCTTTGTAAATTTTGCGAACTCTCTGCTTCAACCATTTTCTTTTTTAGTTCATCCTACATAAATACACCTTATAAATACACCTTATAAATTATTATCATACATCAATATCCTGAATACTTCAATATCACTAAACAAAACTCATCTCCACATTAGTTACTCCCCCTCACCCCATAACCTTCTATTAGAAAATTGAGCAAAACAAAGAAAAAGTATTGAAATAAAAATTAAAATTCTTACAATTACAATAGCAGCCTTTTCAGTAACAATGCTTCCATCTTTTCGAGTTCGAGTGTCAATATAAATTTCTGCCCTAGAAGGTTGCACTCCCTTAGCCTTTGTAGTCTAACATTAGTTAAAAAGATCAATCATCCTATTTGTATTAAGCAATTTAAAAATAAAAAAATATAAAAAAGGCAAACCATCTCATGAATCCGTCTTGGAAGATTATTGGTTCCCATGCAATGCAAGTCCTCATATTTTGAGCGGCTCCTTTTGTTGATTTTGCTTATTTTCTATAACCAACAAATATAAAATGTCAATAATAAAAATAAACATATAATATATAATTGTTATGTTAGCAAAAGGTTGGTGACATTGTCATGTATACCTGCCCTTTCTCAGAACACCAATAATGTACTAAATCACGATATTGAGAAGGATCAACCCTTGGATCTGGGATGTGAGCAATCATTTCCTCCTTAGTTTTGCTCTCATCATATCCTTTTGATTTCAGTTCATATTTAAATTGCCTCCATTTCAGACTCATGTCATCAATCAATATTTTCTTTGTTTGTTCAGTTAATTCAGGAACAAATCGAAACTTACTCTATTATGAGTATCATTAACAAACAAAAAAGATCATTTTGTTAGACATTAGAAGACATAAAATTTTACAAGAAGCAAGATGAAACAACACTTATAAAGTTTTATACCAGACCTGAATTAATTCAACCATGTCAGTAATATAGTCCTTAGGCATGTCTTTCCAGCTAAGAAAATTGATAGGAGCACATTGGTGTCTCCTTACCAAGCTCCCAATTGCATTCAGTAGAGTTTTCCCTTCCCAACCCATAGGATTGCCCCAATGATCTACTTCAAAAAGTATGAATTCTCCATCTGGCAAGTTCCACACATCTAGCATATGTGTATAACCTCTGGTTCTCTTTTTATCTAAATCATTCATGGATATGACATTTATCAAACACACACACACACAGATTTGAACTATATGGAAAAAAGAAACTCACTAGTAAATTTAATCTTATCATATTCTAAAAGATATTCAACTCAAACAGAATTGTACATATAATTCTAAGCCAAAAAAGCATATGTGTATAAATACCTTTAGTTGAACTTTCATTTGCACTTTCAAGAGAAGTATGAGACTGAACATGACTATCTTCTTGTATGTGTTGTTCTGTTTGTGATTGTTGATTTAGTTAATAAACAATTGTGTTATAAATAATTTAATATAAAATAAAGAAATTAAGTTAATAAAATCTTTATACCTCCTTCAAATTGTGCATTTTCTTCAAGTATAGAGTTGTTATTTTGGTTCACTTCAGTAGAGCTTTCAATTGATTGCTCTTTTGCTTGTGATTGACCATCATTTTGAATGATATTCAACTTTCTGCGCTTTCCCATAGTATGCTGAATAAATCAATCCAAAAAATAAAATAAAATAAAAATTAGATATAACTACATTATTGACTATGATTTTTTTAAACACCATGCCAAAAAATAAAAGAAGAATAAAGTAATTACCTAAAAGGCAAATTTAGATTGCTTGTAAGCTATTTTTTCACCAATCTCCAATCACAAAGAATCAAACTATTGAGGAAACAACGAAACAAATTTTGATAAAAAACGGATAACATCATTATATTGTGAGTGATTTTTATACATAACAAAAAATAAACACAAGAGTAATGAATAATAAGAACAAAAAACTAAAGAAAGGAATAAGAGTATATAAATGTGACAAAATGTTCAATACATGTATACTCAAACTATAACCAAATGTTCAAATAGAACAAATAAAAACAAATCAAAAGAAGTCTGCATCGCTCTCATCATCATCTATATAATTATCATCCTTGTCATGTGGTAAAATGTTCTCCATAGGTATTGTAACTTCAATGATATCATCACTATCATCGGCTTCTGGTCTGATCAAATCATTATGATTTATCTCTTGTAAGACTTGTTCATTCCCTTGATCCGTGTCATTGGATTTCTCATCACCCATATCATATACATCTCTGATTTTAGCATGCACAACAACAAGCCAACCATTTTGTGTTTTATTCTCCACATAGAATACTTTCTTAGCTTGAGATGCAAAAACAAATGGATCGTCACATATATCATTCCCTGTATGTTGCAAATAATTGAAATTCACTAATGTCATACCGAAGTTATCAATTTTGCAACCCCTGTTTATATCAACCCAATCACACTTGAAAAGTATAGCCTTATATTTTCCAGAATAATCCAATTGAATTATATCTGTTAGTGCACCATAGTAGTGGATTTCTCCCTCCTTTGGGTTTTTATCTCTTGAACTGGCATAACTTAATGTCTTAACAGTTACAACAATGCCACTGTTTTGAGTCTTCAAGCACCTTTCACGTGTCTTTGTATGAAATCTAACTCCATTAACAATGTACCCACTATATCTTCTCACTATTTCTAGTGGACCACGAGCTAACCACTTGATATCATTTGCCACTAGAGTGCTGTCTTGCTCTTCCAATCGAGCAACCTACCACAATTTTATTTCAAATGGTTAAAATTTTAAATGAATTCAAAATTTAATATTATTGATTCTTCCTAAACTTACTCTTTCACGGAACCAATCTGGAAATTCTTTACTATGAATTTTGTCAACTTCATATGGAGATAATCGACGATTTTGTCTCTTGATAAGATCAGTATGGGCTCTATGTAAAAAAGGTTAGAAAAAGTAAGCATTATCATTGATAGAAAGATATTATACAAATATTCAATAAATAAATGAACATGAAAAAAATTGTATTACTTTCGAAAGTGGTCAACATTGTTGCTATTGAAAAGCACATATCTATGTGCTTGAACCAATGCTTTCTTATCAAGAGAAATCCGAGAAGCTCTTTTTCTCTTCTTCACATTGAATCCAACTTGCTTCTTTCTCCCCAATGGTCTACCTCTAGGATTTAAAACACTTACATTTTCCACAAAACATGAGTCATCATTTCGAGCAAATTGATTAAAATGAGTCTCCACCCTAGATAGATATCTTGAACAAAATATCAAGCATTCATGAGCTAAATATCCTTCTACAATAGATCCTTCTGGATGTGCTCGATTACGAACAAATGACTTTAGAGTCAAAAGGAACCTAAAAAGAAAATTTTAGGTTACAAATTAAGATAATATCATTTTACTTTATAACTCTAGAATGTTTTAAAATGATTAAAAAGTATTCATACCTTTCAATAGGATACATCCATCGGTAATGTACAGGTCCTCCAACTCTTGCTTCATGTGCCAAATGGATTACCAAATGTACCATTACGATGAAAAAAGATGGAGGAAAAATCTGTTCTAATTGGCATAATGTTAGAGCTACTTGATGCTCTAGGTGCTCTAAATTACTCTCATTAAGCACCTTGCCACACAACTCCTTGAAGAAACAACAAAGATCGGATATAGCTAAACTCACTTTGTCTGGCAAACAACCTTTCATAGCTATAGGAAGAAACTCTTGCATTAAAAGATGACAATCATAACTTTTGAGACCGGATATTTTGTGTTCCTTCACTTGCACACATCTTGAAATATTAGACAAATATTCATCAGGAGCTTTTATTGTTTTGAGAACTTCCAAAAATGTTTCTTTCTCTTTTGAAGTCATTTGGTAACAAGCTCTAGGAAAATATTGTTTGCCTTTACTTGGGTGCATCTTTGGATGTAATTGGCTTCTAATATTCATATCAACAAGATCATAGCGTGCCTTATCATTGTCCTTTGACTTACCTTCTAATTGTAACAACATCCCAATAATGTTATCACACACATTCTTTTCTATGTGCATAACATCAAGATTATGACGGAGCACACTATGTTGCCAATAAGGCAATGTGAACAAAATACTTCTCTTTTTCCATGGTGACCAATCCCCAACTCCATGATATTCCATCTGTCTCAAAGAAAAAGCTCCACTAGGTAGATCAGGTGGAGCTCTAAACTCCTGAGTTCCATCAAAATCTCTTTTATTGTATATCCACTTATGATCGGGCTCTAACCAACGACGATGACACATATAGCAAAACTTTCTACCATAACGCAACCACTTTGAGCCAATCTCAAAACCACAACATGGACAAGCATATTGGCCTCTAGTGCTCCAACCAGACAAATTTGCATAAGCAGGAAAATCATTAATAGTCCACATAATTGCAGCACGCATTTGGAATGACTCTTTTTTACATGCATCAAACGTTTTTACCCCAATTTCCCATAATTCCTTTAATTCTTCCACAAGAGGCTGCATATAAACATCAAGGTTCATACCTGGACCTTTTGGACCAGGAATAAGCAATGAAAGTATAAAATTAGGTTGCTTCATACACATCCATGGAGGAAGATTGTACAGAATCAAGATAACAGGCCAAGTGCTATGGGAAATTGCCATAGTTTTGAAAGGATTAAAGCCATCAGTAGCCAAACCTAGTCGAACATTACGAGCGTCACAAGCAAAATCAGGATACTGACAATCAAAATTCTTCCAAGCAAATGAATCAGCTGGATGCCTCAGGAGTCCATCTTTAGTTCGACCAACCTCATGCCATATCATAGAACAAGCTGTTTTTGGTGATACAAAAAGTCTTTGCAATCTAGGTATAAGAGGGAACCAACGAAGAATCTTTGCAGGTATCTTTTTTCTACATTCAACATCATCAGAGTTATATTTCCATCTTGACAAATTGCATTTAGGGCAAATTTCAGCATCAGCCAAATCCTTCCTATACAATATGCATTCATTGGGACAAACATGAATTTTTTCATAAGATAGACCCAACCCTGAAATAATCTTCTTTGTATCATAAAATGATTTGGGCAAAGTATTTTCCTCTGGTAATGCATCACTTAACAGCTCTAACAACATCGAAAAACTTTTATCAGTCCACCCATTTAGACACTTTAAGTGATACAAATGTACAAGGAATGACAATTTTGTAAACTTCTTACAACCTTTATAAAGACTTTGCTCTGCCTCTCTTAACATCTGATATAACTTTTCTGAATTATTATTGTCTTCAGATTGTTGAACACTAGGTCCATTCATAAATTCTCTAGAATCTCCATCCTCCATATTTATATCTGTGTCATTACTCTCATTAGTTGCATGCATTGTGAATGCATCATGAACCAATGTATCCATGTCATGATCAAACTCCCCTTCCACTTGGGATGTATCTAAAGAACTAGATGGGCCAACTTGTTCACCATGAAAGATCCAAGTAACATATCCTTTTAGAAATCCATTACTAATAATGTGCTCATAAACATTCATCCGAGAGCGCCACTTGCAATTGACACATTTGGTACAAGGGCATAAAATTTTTCCATCCTTTGACGATTTCGCAAATGCAAAATCTAGAAAGTTTAAAACTCCTCTAATATACTTCTCTTTATTAAGAGAATTGTAGTCTATCCAACTTTTATCCATTTGATAAAATAACTGAAAAAGTAGAATAAAATAGACATAATAAATTAGTGCTTAATATAACTAAAATATCCAGGTATAAGTCAATCACAACCGTGTTAGCAACTATAAAATTAATAATGTTAGCAGTGAAAAGGACAAATTATTTTAATTGCCTAGCTGGAAACAAAATATGAAAAATAAAACACAAGAATACAAGCATAGCATATATATGTTAACAAGATTAATTTAATGACAATTAAAAAAATCTAACATGATGACAAGTAATTTTGAAGAACCAAATTGAGAGTACTAATTCTGCATTAATGAACCAAAACAATAACTTTGACTCTTGTGAGAATTTTAACTAATAACTAAATGTCTAATGCACTGGAAGCCTACAACCACCAATATATTAGCAGTTGAATCATTGATTCGGTTAAAATAAAAAAATTGCATTGATCATTGATTCGGTTAGCATATTGGCGCTTAACAAGCTACTGGTCAATCAATAAATTAATAGTATATTCTTTCCTTAATGATTACTTCATTTGATCTCATAAGAAAAAATCACATGTTTATTTATTTTTACGATAAATCACATGTTTGTTGAGATTATGTTTTCGGTGATCCTTTTTTATTATTAACTAATTTATTTTATTTAATGACATTATCACCTAAATATTTTCATTTAATTGAGATTGTGTTTTCAATGATTTTTTTTTAAATTTTTAATATCAAATTCTAATGAAAGATAAATTATCTTAAAATTATCTTTTGTTCTCACGAATAAAAAAAACTAACAAATAATAATAGATAATCTTCTAAATTTTTTTATTTAGATGGAAAGACCATAATTTTGAAAAGTACCTGAAATATGATGAGCCCAATGAGGACTGACTGTGTATCAAACCCAAAGCTTCGATACAGATCAACTGAATTTTGCACTAGTGTATATCCTCCAAATTGTAGAAGTGTAAGAATCTACAACAATATATCAAAGCATTACAAATAATCTCATAGTCAAATATTGCAATGCCTTTTTCCGTTAAACAGCAGAAGGAAAGACACTTGCAGTCTATATTAATCATGTTATTGAAGCTTGGGAAGTATAGTGAATTAGTGATTAGGACTTAGGAGAATGGCTTCAACTAGAATTACAACTTTATTGGTAGAGCATATATATGTATCTTGGCATAGACAGCAACATCTGGCACTATCCATCTTTAGCTATCAATAAGAAATAATTTATGCACTAAGCTATGGGCCAATTATAAGATTCTTTCATGGTATATACAAAGTTTTTATCAACTTTCTTTAAATTCTTAACCTTCTCTCATATCTTTAGTTCAAATTAAATAGGAATGTAGGAATGTAGGAATGGCCAAAATTTCATTTGGATCCAACTTACCAGGTCAACAACTTTGACAGCTGCTTTATCATATCTTGCCTTGATCTCCTCTGCCAATGCCTGTAATTAAAAATATATTAAAAAATCACATCTAACAATCACATACTTCTAACAAGCCAAAAAACAACAAAATAAGACACACCTACTAATCAAGTATACATTTCGATCAAACTTAATATCATTATGTTCCGGTTGTGTGATTATAATTAAGTACCCAAAACTAGATGGAAAATTAGGTAGGCAGGCTACCTCAATCCACAAAAAAAATGTGCTATATCTTTTCTTCCTTAATTTCTTTATTAAAATCATAAATATCCTCTACTTGTTTGAGTAAAAACATTTATGTGATAATTTATTTTTACTAATATCTTGATTGTGTGATATGATGGACAAATAATTATATTTTTTAAATACGTGGTCAAAAGTTTATTCTCATAAATAAATCTTCCTATTTTATAAGATTAATCTCTGTATGTCTGAAACATAATTAAAAGGAAGAAACATATACAAGAAATTAAAAGACAAAAGTCACCTTCCAATTGAATTTCAAAGAATGACCAAATGTGTCTGTTACAATCACACTAATAATTTGGTTTTGAAAGAAGTGTTGAAGATAAAACCACTGCAGAAGCATGTTTATATAATTGAAGCTGGGTAAGACGTACACGTATATAAAAAAATGCACGTAATTAAAAGTTCCAAACATGCGATATTAAGTTCTATCACCTTTTAAGCTTGTCTCACTCCAGTTAACAGCTGGAATGAATCTTCTCTAACAGCTGGAGACATCAATTTAACAGTTTCCCATATAACTTATTAATAAAGAATTGTTATAACAAACTCAAATAACGTGATTGGTAAAAAGTTGAAAAACCAATTAAACATAAAAGTTTCCAGTTTATGCGATAATTGAGAATCCAATTCCATGTTAGAAAGTCTGAGATTATTTAAAATAAAGACACAGAAATAAAATCAAGAAGCAATAAGATTAAAAAGGAAGAGAATCTTAGCCACAGTCTTCCAAGCATGTTAGGTAAAATTGTCACCAAACTAAACCATAAGATGCTTTCATTGTAAAAGTTAGTAACTGAGAACCGAAAATTCACAGAGAAAATACCCTGCCCACTTTTTTATTTTTTTTTACTATGAACCCAATAGCAGCAGCAAAAGTGCTAGCTGTCAATTTGTTTCTCCTAAGTGCTTGCCAGTTTTTAAACCAGTGTTGAAGGCAGCTTGCTTGAAGGACTGAATAAGTTTCAACAGATGTGTATTTTAACATACCACCAAGTGAGCCCAATTTTCTAGAGGGGTTATTTGAAGCTATTGGTCTTAGGTTCTCTAATAACCAGCTCAACGGCATTAATACTAAAGTTTCTCTTATTACTTAGACATGCAACAAGTGCATCCACATAACAGCTACTTTGGTGCCAGAAACATTGCAACCAAACAAGAGAGAATGAAGAAGCAATTTCACCATTGTTAAAGAAGTGATAAATTGTCACTTGAACTGTATATATAAGCTAGGCACCAACTGAATAGGAAAATGGCATTTAAAAGACAACAGCGTAGGTAATCGTGGCAATGGTGAGTTTTCTATGAACATTGAACATGTATATGGTTTCATTCCATGTAAGCGAAGAACTAGTTGTAGAAAGCTCGATCTTTGAAATTCTAAAAATCAAAACAGCTTTCTACATTACAGTTCAGAGGAATTCTATAGTTTGTGATGGTTGTGGCATTTCATCAAACATAACGACACAAAGATTCACAAACCCACAGAAACAGAACAGACCTAATGTGAAGTTAGAGGTAGAAGAACATGGAAGCCGTGTTGATGAGAGAAAGAAAGAGGTGCAAGATGGCTTTTACCAAGAGTGACGAAGTTGATGATGGATATGGTGTCCTGAAAGAGTCATGGAGTTGATGGACAGAGAGAAAGAGAGAGAGTGAGGACTGGAGAAACATCCAAGTGTTAACAACAGTTAGATAGATGAAGTGCATGTCTGGATCAGAGTCCAGAACGTGAGTAATTGGACTAAATCACCTTGGATTGCTTTATTTTCTTAATTTCAAAACTACATGGATTTCATTCTCACCTTAAGTTAACTATATATAAGCAATCATGTAATCTAACTTTGACATAATAATAAACTAATAATAGGTCTGTACAAAGCCGAATCCCAATATTCAACTTCATAGAGATCTAACAGAGTACAAAGTAAGATTCTCACAAAATAATAATTAATTCAATCATACAGAGTGTAGTCTATATGGGAAACTTGGACCAATAGAAACAATGTGAATTGAATAGGTTTTCAAAAAAGCCATGAACAGAGGTTCAGGCAACTAACATATCTCCTACAACACAGTTTAGTGACTTAAATCCCCAACTGAATTCAAATTAACTTAGGGGCTTAGGGCAAATGATTCAACCCCATTCCCTTAGAAACAATCTTTTCCAATTAAAATGCTTTAAATTCTATCAAATTTTAAGTACATACAACGATGCGAAATTGTTGAACAGAACAAATACTAAGTAACATTGCAATCCAAGGCCAAGTTTCCAATCCCTTTTTTTTTTCCTTCCTAACCTAAAGTCACATACAAGTCCCTTAGCTCAACGCTTCGAAGAAAGCCGAGAATGGAGTTCTGAAGAAACCGGGGAAAGAGTGAGTTTTAGGTTAAAGAAAAATAAAAAAGAGTGTGAGAAAGAAAAACGTACAATAGTAGTAACCTCTGAATGGAAAGAGAGTTACAGATTAAAGCATTAACACGGGGCCGTGGAGGATGAGAGCTCGAAGAGAGAGGAAGAGAGAAGATGAGAGCTCGAAGAGAGAGGAAGAGAGAGGATGAGAGCTCGAAGAGTGATCTTTACGCGTGAACAAATATTAAAGCTCATGCCTCTTGTTTTTTCTGTAAAAGATTATTTGTCATTTTCTCACTGGAATTTAAAAATCTCTCGTCGCGTAATCTCTTTTAAGAAACCAATCAGGCTTTTTATCCCTATTTTTGTTTCTTGGCTGTTACTTCTTGAAATCAAAATGTTATCTAGCATAATTGACATTAATTTTGGTTAGTTATAGAAACACATTATGAAAGAGAAGCCAACGCGTAATGGAAAACCAAAGTATCTCAGTAGCGGGACAAAAGTGGAATTCATGTTGAAATCCATACTAAACAAATCGTTTGGATATTGATTATTATCTTATCCTAAAACATGGTTAAAGTTTTAATTTTATATTTACGTCTGAAGACCACGGCTATGTAAATTAAACAAGGAAACATTAGTGGTACAAAGTATACATTTTTCATCATCCAATTGTCATTTTTTAAATTTTAGGTAGAAACACTCAAGAATTGGTGCGAAATTTAAGATTGTAAAATAATGGTGATGGATTTGGTACTTTAAATTGAAAGCTAAGATATATTTTTTTGCCATTACATTTTTTATTATATTCAATTTGACCATTTATTTTTTTAATAGTTCAATTTATTCTTATATATTTTTAAAGTGAGTTTAAAAATTATTTATGAGTGGAACTTTTCAATTTTTGTACTAGATTTTGAAAATTATTTTTTGAGATTGAGTATTTACTAAAAAAAACAAGAGACTAGTATTCAAATTCAAATAGTCTTAAAGAGTTTTACCTACACCAACAATCATAGGTATAAGGCTTTTGAGGTTATACCTACATCAACTAATTATAGACATAGATTTTGTGAAATTTTATCTACATCACGTAGTTGTAGGTATAAGTTTTTTAAAATTTTGCCTACACTGTGCTTCTGTAGGTAGTAATTCTTTTGAGTTTTATCTACACTAATCACTCATAGGCCCAAGTTTTTTGGAGTTTTACCTACATAACATAGTTGTAGGTAGAAGTATTTTTTTAGTTTTAATGAATTTGCCTACACCAAATAATGGTTGGTATAAGTGGTTGAGTTTTACCTACATTAGTTAGTTGTAGGTAAAAGTATTTTTGAGATTTACCTACACTAGTGTATGTCTGTAGCAAAAAAACGTCTGTAGGCATAGGTTATTTTTCTTGTAGTGTATACAATATATACAACAGGAAGGTAACTAGAAATTCCAACTAGACCTCCATCATGATGAGTATGGAATATTTTACTGAAATTGTTTTATGCATTCAAATGGGGGATATTAGAGGAGTGTTAGCAATACACTCTCTAACACCTCTACGATGGTTAATTAATGAAAACCACAACACAATATTAGAGTTAGCTCTTGCATCTTTTTTTTCTTAGAATGCTGCTCCTTCATTTCTCCTTCTTTTTACCCTGTTCTAGCCTTCTAGGTTATATTTATTTATAAATCTTTGGATTACTTAATTTTGATGAGACCTTATATGGTTATTACAGGCAATAGACGATGCTGGCCATGACAAAGCAAGCATCCTCAAAGTCAAAGCATTAGAAGCTGTAGATAAAAGCCTTGGGATAGCTGGAAAGGCTTCTATGGGTAGCAGAATCAACAGGAAAATTTCAGTTTTTCCTTTGTGTAAGAGGAGATCACTCTACTCCAGTAGAATATGGAGATCATAGCTTTGAATCAGTCCCGTTTGCAATTTGCTGGTTAAGAGACTTTGTTGGTGCAATTGGGGAATCCACTATTTCCAAATCTTCTCTTGACCCATTTCCTATTGTTTGCTTTGTATTTTATGGGTTTTAAAACAATGTTTTGCTAATTTAGTTCTTGAACAATGGTTTAGTTATTAATATTCAACTTTTTAGTTTTGTTAAAATTACTCAAGCCATGGTCGCTGCTCCTCAACCCCTGGGAAGTTAACATTACTTACATTAACACCCTCAATGAAATTTATCAACTTTTCATAAATTGATGGAAACCCAATTTTAATATTAATTTTACTTTTCTTTTATATGTAGAAACTGCCACCATCTACGGAAATATCTCTTAATGCTTGTGGCCATCACATGATAGTATTAAGACGATTTAGCCCTCCATTGCAATGGCCTCTTGAAACTCTCAACCCTGGAATTGCTCCTAAAGCCATTGCTCAACCATGGTATGATTTTCTTGCAGAAAGTGACTTTGATCATGGAGATGAAGTCTCCTTTTATTATAGACGTTTTGACAAAGTCTGAGAAATTGTAATTAGAAGACAAAAGAATTGGGATGATAGTGACACTGATTAAACTACCTTTTGTAGTTTATAATTTTTGAGAAATATTTTCTGAATGATGTAGTTTCAATAATTAGTTAATTATAAATATTAACTTTGTTCATAACTCACTTCTGAATTTAATTTTAACTCTTTATTGCAATTAAAAAAAGCTTGTAAAGTAACTTAATAAACAACCCGTGCATGTGATTGGGTTGCACTAGTAATTTTAATAACGTTAACTATATGACGTGACGTGTATCTTTAAAAGTAAAAATAAAGATACTGCAATAAGCGCAAAATTACTAACCAAGCAAATAGCCTGGAAATTTTTACCGAAGCAATAAGCAGGGTGAGTGAAGGGAAAGACATTGAATGGAACTGATCCACTAAATGTCACTTTTGTACCAAGTTGAAAATTCAACTTAAAGGAATGACGTATTGACCGATATTAATCCATATTTGCAACAGAAAATTTTGACAAAAGATAAACATTCCCTTTAAATAATTCCTTTTCAAATTTGTATATATACTCTTCTAATTGAAGCGTCAATTTTGGTATCCTGGAAAGAAGAAAAAAAAAACGTGTATTAAAAGTGAGTATAAAATAAATAATAACTTGCATATATAAAGACATATATAACCATGTAAAAAAAAAGACATAAAATTACAACATGTCATTGGTGTCCATCAACACCATTTTAAGGGAAAGTGATATTTTTTTGTACATGGCATCAAAGACTCTCGCCACATCCTTAAAACTCGCACAAGTATAGTGCAGTTCTGATTTTTTTGGTGAGCAGAATCCAAGTCGTATTTCGGAACCATTTGAAATGAATTTGTAGATGAGAACAATGATGAGTTAATTAGGAAGAAATAAAAGCAAGAGAGCAATGAAAATTGTTAAACAGATTATCCATTTAAATAGCAAAGTAAATAGGGTTTGATAATTATGACAAATAGATATAATTATGGTAAACTGAAATTATTTTCTTTTAAAACTACAATTACTATCGATCAGTATTAATTTTTTTTTTATAATTGATTTTCTCTGCAAATTAAAATATAATATGTACACACGTAATTAATTCGTTCACAAAAATATTGGTGATATCAATTTTTTATTTTTTTTTACGGAAAGTTTTATAGTTTATAAATTTTAATATTTTTTTCTATATTCACCCTTATTTAAAAATCGATATTAAAATTATTTAAAATAATTAGTACCATACTTAACGCCAATTTAAAAAGTATTTCAATAAAAAAATACAGTAAATATACAAACGTATTAAGAAATACATTACCAGTAAATTCCTCTAATTGCTATAATGTAGATACAACTTGACTGATCAATAATAATTATATGTTCTACAATTTATCCAAAACAAACTTTTTTTTGCTATAATTGCTCTATTTACTTTTTTTTTATAATTGATAAGTTCTACATTTGAAATTGATATGTTCCACATTTTAAATTTTATAATTGCAGTAAAATGAGATTATAGATTTTTTTTCAATATATCAATTTATTCCACAAAAATATTGATGATTTAGATTTTTTATTTTTTTATTTTAGAATTATTGGTGTCTTATAAATTTTAAATTTTAATAATTTTTTCTATATTGACCCTTATTTAACAATTTTTTTTAAAATTATTTAAAATAATTAGTACTAAAGCCAATTTAAAAAGTATTTCAATAAAAAATACAGTAAATATACAAGCGTATTAATAGGTATATTAACATTAAATTCTTCTAATTGCTATTGCTATAATACATTATCCATATTAATAGATATACAAATGTATAATACAAACGCATTTAGTAATTAGAAGCAAAATTAATTAACAAAGGTTGTGAGGAAGTCATTTGCTAAGTTTTCTTTTTGAAATTTTGTATATGTGACATCTGTGAATATAACTTTCAATCTAATGATGAGTTTTAAGAAAATATTATTTAGCAAATGACTTGTGTGAAGAATGCTTGTAACTGGTGTGAAGTTAGTGGAACTTGGTGTTTTTTTTCCAAGAACTAAACATAGTCTCAGTGGTAGAGACAAACCAGTATATAAATTCTCGCATATGATCTTTTTTGTTTTCATTTAAAGTTTTAAACCGACCAAAGGGTGTGAATTTGTTTTTAGTTTTTGTGTTTTCTAAAAATGTGCTTACATCATCTAATAAGTTTTCAGAAATATCTTCTATGTGTTTTCTACAAAGTGTTATCAGCCCTAGTTCTTGTGATATTTGCATTTACAGTCCTTTTTCCTAACCAATAGGATTGGGTACGAATATGTATTGGTGCTGGGAATGATGATTCCCTCTTCAAGCATGTCTTTGATAAAAGTTAAGATGACTTTCATTTATGAGTGAGGGTGGTGGTATGGTTTTAAGTTTATGGGTGAAGCATTAATAACTATATGGTGGTTGTGAGGTTGACAGAAAGCGGGGGGGGGGGGGGGGGGGACCATGGGGATTCTTAAAAACAACACGAAAGTTGTACAAAAGTTGGTCAAGTTTAGTTTGAATGGGTTGGAGGGTGATATCCTATGCTTTCAACTTGGATGTATTGAGAGGCTTAAAAGGTTGAAAGTGAAGGGAAGCGATAGAATTAGTTTGCAAATAATGGCAAAGTTGGTGATACAAAGCTTTGGTGGGCGGAAATTGAGGTCAATCTTCATGGTGATGGTATAGTGTGTTGAACAGGAAAAAGTAATTTAAGGTGTGGAAAAGTCAGCTTTAATGGGACCTAAAGAGCGAAGCGACTCTATTCCAATTACTATGTCGACCCCTTCAATAGGCATAATGTAACAAGGAATATGGAAAGTGTAGGCTTGGAATGAAATGGGAACATCAAGGCATAGTCCAGAACATGTAATATGTTTGCCATTGCTAACCATAACTGCAAATGGTGGGGTAGGTGTAACAGGTAATTATAATTGAATGGCCAGGTGAGGTTGTACAGTGTCGTGAGAACTCCCAGAATATAGAGAAGACCACCAAGCCTTAGGAGTACCACAAAATAGAGTGGGCTTAGAGTTAAGTGTGGAACCACTCATGGTTAATATTTTTATCTTCCCTAGAGTTTTCAAACTTGGGGTATATAGGCGTGTTGGACAAGTGGCCTCAGAAATCTTAAGAAGGGGGGGGGGGTTGAATTAAGATTTCACAAACTATTTCCCAATTAAAATTTCTAATTAGTTTTTAACCCAATTCCCAAGATTCCTTTTAAAATGAATTACTAAATAAAAATTCAAATTAAACTTACTGAATAGAAATGATAAACAACAATAAGTAAAAGAGTTTGAGGGAAGAGAGAATGCAAACTCAATTTTATACTGGTTCGACAAAGTCCGTTGCCTACGTCTAGTCCCCAAGAAACCTGCTTGGGAGTTCCACTATCTTGTAAATCCTTTACAACTTTTGAAACACACAAGGACAACCCTTCCTTTGTGTTAAAATGCTTTACAACAAGAGATTCTCAGTCTCTTAGCCCTTTGATTAGAAAGAGAGGAAGAAGAAGATAATCTCTCTTGAAAGAGATAGATGTTCACAATGAAGCACTCAATTCCTTATTGAATCTCACAAGTGTTTGGCCAAAGAATGTTTGAAGATAAGATGATTTGTATTTGAGAGGATAAGAACTTTGAAATCAGTGAAAAACTCTCTTAATCATTTGAGAGGATAAGACTTTTTAGGCAATAAAAAACTCTCAATCTTTTGAGAGGATAAGACATTTTGGGCAATGAAAAACTCTCATAATCTTTTGAGAGGATAAGACATTTTGGACAAGCAAAACTCTCATCATCTTTTGAGAGGATAAGACATTTTGGACAAGCAAAACTCTCAACCAATTTCGTTCCCAAGTCACTAATTTATAGGCCTTTGATAACCTTTCAAAATTCAAATGAAAAGCTATGATTGTTGGGAATATTTTTTGAAACTACTCACTGGTAATCGATTACAATCTTGGTGTAATCGATTTCACAGTTATATTTCTTGAAAAGTTGTGACTCTTAATTTAAAATTTGAATTACCAACGTTCAGAGTCTCTGGTAATCCGATTACAAGGTTTGTGTAATTGATTACATGGTTTCAAAAATCTTTTAAAACATTTTAAAGCACTGGTAATTGATTATATGTTAAAAAAATCCTTTTTAAATTATTTTGAAGGCATTTTAAATGTTTTAAGCCTCTGGTAATCAATTACAATATGTTGATAATCGATTACACATTTTGAAAACCTTTGAAAAAATGTTTGAAATGATTTTCAGAAAGCTTTTGTGCTTCTGGTAATCGATTACAGTCTTTGGTAATCGATTATCAAAGAGAAAACTTTAAAATCATTTGTTCTGAAAGAAAAATAACTTGGCCAAATCTTTGTGCTTTCAAATCTAACTTATAAATCTAACTTAAGAATCTATCTAGTCAATCTTACTTAAATATCTTGGATTGCTTGATGTTTACTTGAATTATCCATGAAGACAAATCTTTCTTGAAATCAAAATCTTCTTGAGTTGGTCTTGGATATGCTTGACTATTGGCATCATCAAAATCTTCTTGAAGCCTTGCTTCTACAAGGAGACATGAGGTTGTGTTTTAAATCACACCCATGGTCTAGCCTTAGTAAGAGTTGGGGGGCCATGGTGGACGACGCCATCAAGTTCTTATGGGTTAGTTAGAGTTTGTCTCTATGCTTTTCACATGAGTGTTTTCCCCTATCCCTCTAAGTTATTTTCTTCTTTAGTTTTTTATGTAAGTATTTTATCTTATCTTAGAAACTTGATATCTTATCTTAGTTTAGGAGAATGATATGGAAACCAAGAGATGTGAACAAACTAACCTGAAATGTGATATTAATATGAATATAGAGTTATAAAGATTACCAAATTAGGCTAAGATGTCTTCATAAGAAATGTAGCCCTAGATGTAATATAACAAATGGCTTTGATTGCACCTGATTTGGTCCTATGTAACTCTATATATGGAATAATTAGTAAGCAAAGGTCAAACTGTCATAATTGTGCAATTAGTTCACGTTCTTCCTAATTTTAGGCATCATATATGATTAAACTAGCCTTTTACGTATACATAAAAGTTGTAGACAATTATCTCAGATTTAAAACAAGATAACAATCAACTTTATAATGTTAGTATAACTCTAAATATTGTGTCTATACCTCACAAAGGTCTAAGACACATAACATAAAGTGATATAAGTAATACTCAAATCTCATCATACAAAGTAAATAAATATTGAAATTGATGTGTGACATAGGGTTAAGAGGTATTTTAGGTACATGACTTGATTGCTTGATGACGTTGAATACATGTGCGCTGTTGAGGTTTAAATGGTGATTTTTGAGTGTTGTGGAATCATTAAATGTTTTATTTTACCTTGAAAGTGTGAATTGTAATGTATGATGTTCATGTGTACATGGTGAATCAAGTTATGTCGTGACAATGTTTTGAAAAGAATTATATTCAGCCTTAGTTCATGTGGAGTAGGGACCACCATGTTATTATGAGTTATGGTTAAATGCCATTGAGACGGGTGACCTAGCCTATGTGAGGCGAGAATGAGCCCAAGTGGTATTTTGACCGTGAGTTACCTAGCCTACGTGGAGTGAGAATGGACCCCCTAAATGTGATGTGAGGTTCAATAAAACCACTTGTGCTTGAATGTTTGAGACATGCATTATAAATGTGCATATTTTTAAGTCGGGAGATGTGGTAAAGCTTAATCAGGGGGGGGGGGGGGAGGGGTATGAATGAGTTAAAGTATGAACCTATCTAATTTGGAATCTTTGTGTGGCTCATGTTGATCCCATGGGTTGGAGTATCCTTGCAAGACTGGGTAACCCTGACGTGCCACCGGCAGTCTCATCTCAGTGAGAGTGTAGTAATGTGATCATGTGGGTTCATTACTGATGCAATCCTACCCCGCAAGGGCATTGGATAGAAGACTCCAAGTAGATT
Source organism: Glycine soja (assembly GCF_004193775.1). Lineage (NCBI taxonomy): Eukaryota > Viridiplantae > Streptophyta > Magnoliopsida > Fabales > Fabaceae > Glycine > Glycine soja. The sequence goes on along the minus strand of NC_041007.1, from coordinate 25,463,646 downwards.
GGGCCAGAGATCCAAGGGAAGGCCCTAGGGTTCTCATGAGCCTTAGGGTAGATTTCGAGCCCATGGGCTAAGTATAAGCCCGCTTATCTATGTAAATATTAGAATAGGTTTTTACTTCGTTTGGGCCTTGTATTTTGGCCATTCTAGTAGTATAGGGTTTTAGCCTTGTATTTCGGGGCATTTTGAGTAGTCTTTGTAGTAAGGACTTTTTTTTTGTATTTTCATGTTTTTTTGTCATGGGGGTGAGCTTAGCCATTATAGAGGGTGTGTAGCTAAGTTCTAGCTTCTCATCTCAAGGAGGTGAGCTTAGCTATTAGAGAGGTATGTGATGCAATCCTCCCTAGGAAGGGACCAATCACTAGAACCATGAGCAAGAGGCTCCAAGAAGATTGGGCTAGAGCTGCTGAAGAAGGCCCTAGGGTTCTCATGAACCTTAGGGTAGATTTCTGAGCCCATGGGCCAAGGTTGGGTCCAATTATCTTTGTACATATTAGACTAGGATGTCATTATATTTGGTCCTTGTATATAGGGCTCCATATTGTAGGTAGGGTACCCTAGAAATATAGGATTTTTCAGCCCTTGTATTTTTGGGCACCTAGACTAGTTTTTGTATTAGGGGTAGTTTTGTAATTTCACATGCACTAAGTGGATATTTGATGTGTGTGGCTGGAAATAAATTTAATTGAATTGGTAGAAGCCCAATCCAATTAAATTTTAGAGGGGGAGGTGAGCATTTGCTTACTACACCCCATTGCCACATCATATAGTCACACTTTGTGCATGTCCTTCATGCTTTTCATGCCTCATGACACCTAAGCACACTTAGTGGAGAATCTTGGAATTGATCTTGGATTAGTGGGCTGAACCATAACTAAAATTCACTAATCATAATTAGTGAAATTTTGGCTCCAAAGTTTGGCTCCACAAATTCAATTTCAAATTCAAGTGAAATTTGAATTTCCCTCCAATTTTGTGTGACACTTAGGCTATAAATAGAGGTCATGTGTGTGTATTTTTTTAAACTTTGATCATTTGAATATTAACTTCAGATTTCAGAGCTCCTTTTGAGCACAAAATTTCGTGCTCTTCTCTCTCTCTCCCTTCATTCATCTCCTTCTTCCTCCAAGCTCTTATCCATGGCCTCCTATGGTGGTGAGCTTCTTCTAGACTCATCTTCTCCTTGAAGTGGCGTCTCCTCTCTCTCTTCCTTCTCCATTCCGCTGCCATTTATCTTCCAAGAAGCAAAGGAATCCATTGATGAAGAAGATCCTAGGCCTACAAGCTCCAATGGAGCTTGCATCAGTATGTGTAGCTAAGCTCTAGCTTCTTTAGGAATCTTCTTAAGGAAGCTTCTCAAGGAGGTGAACTTAGTTATGAGAGGGGTGTGTGTAGCTAAGCTCTAGCTTCTCAAGGAAGTTTTCTCAAAGAAGCTTCTCAAGGAAGTTTTCTCAAGAAAGCTTCTCAAGGAAGCTACCTAGTCTATAAATAGAAGCATGTGTAACACTTGTTGTAACTTTGATGAATGAGAGTCTTATGAGACATACTTCAAAGTTCCACTTCTCTCCCTCTTTTATTCCTTCAATTTCGTGCTCCCCCCTCTCTCTTTCTCTCCCTCTTTCTTTTCCTCCATTGAAGCATCCTTCCAAGCTTCTTATCCAAGGCTCATCTTGGTGGTGAAGCTCCTTCTTCCATGGCTTATTCCCTAGTGGATGGCGCCTCCTCTCACCTCTTCTCCTTTGTCTTCCACTGCATCTCCATGGTGGAAAATCACCATTAAAGGACCTCATTGAAGCTCAAAGATCCAACCTCCATAGAAGCCCCACAAGCAAGCTTCCATCAATTACTACATGTAGCTTCTTTTGCAAAATGTTTTTCTGGTACCATATGTATATGAAAAAGAGAAAATAACATCACATTGCATAGTGCATTATTGTGAGTTGGTCTGATTTGTGTGATTGATGATGTGGATGCCTGAATGCCTTAGGTTGTTGTTGTGTTATGTATGAATGGTTCCATCCTTAGTTATGATATTTTGTGATATGAAACTATTGTGATGACTTGGAACGGATGAGATGTGACTCTTTAAGAGCATAGAGAGAGATCTATCTAGAATGACACTATGTGAGCATAAGCTAGATTGTATATTGCTTGTGCGCATAGATTGAAGCAAGGTTAGTGTTTAAGAGTAAAGCCCGAGTAAGGAAAGTGGAGTTACCACAACAGGGAGATTTAGTGTGGTAAGTTGAGTATGATCCCACTAAGAGTAAATCTCAAGATATTAGTAAAGACGAACTAGTGTAGTAAGTGAGTATAAGGCATAAGTTTGAGGCAAGAGCTTATGATTGGATGGATGTAGACCTAACCATAGAGGTAGTATAATTTCATAAATTCCATGTGAGGGTAAAGCCATGAGAAATAAATGAACAATGGAGTGTTTGGGTAGAAGAGAACTCATTGAAACATTATGTCTTACCCCTTTAAGCTCCCATATTTTTAGGAAACAGGTGATGGCGTGTGTTGTGGAGCATGGAGCCTCATCATGTAAGATGTAACTTAGTTATTTTATAATTTATGTATTTTCTTATATGTTGTATGATGTGAATGCTACAAGAAATAAGTTGTATTTATTTTACATATGGATTCAAGTTGCAATATTTATATGTTCACTTTTGCATGTTAACATCATATAAATGTTTTTTTCCACATTCTAGAAAAATAAGCACAACTGTGGTAATACCCTTAGGATGTTGCATTTGTAAGAAAAGAAAGGAATTTGGGCAATGAACATTTATGGCTCGTGTGAAATTTTTCATCACAATAATAGCAAAGACCAATGGCCTTGCGCTTATGCAATTGGGCTTGAGAGTTACATCTTAGAAGGAGGGTAGGTGAGGATGCAATGATAGATTATTATTAGTGAATGGTTTGGAGAGAAGGCAAAGGGGATAGGGAAACTGACTAGGAGGGTGTGTGACTGTAAGAGTTGTGGAAAATTTTGGGCTTGGAATCCTTGATTTTGGATTCAACCAGTTTGGCAAGTTCAATAACATTGAATATGGTTATGGGTTGATGAATTGCCAGTTCATGCCTATGCAATAGAGAATCTCAGACACAGAGTGACGTAGCACCATGTGGAGCTTGTAGGCCTTAGATCTTTTTCATCAATGGAGTCCTTTGCTTCTTGAAGATCAATGGAAGCGAAATGGATATGGAAGAAAGATGATTGGAGATGCCACTTCAAGGAGAAGATGAGTCAAGAAGAAGCTCACCACCATAGGAAGCCATGGATAAGAGCTTGAAGGTAGGAGAAGATGAGTGGAGGGAGAGGGAGAGAAGGAGCACGAAATTTTGTGCCTCAAATGAGGTTTGAACTTTGAAGTGTAATTCTCAAATGAAATTTTTTTTAAAAATGCACACACAAGGCCTTTATTTATAGCCTAAGTGTCACACAAAATTGGAGGGAAATTTGAATTTCTATTCAAATTTCACTTGAATTTGAAATTGAATTTATGGAACTCAATTTTGGAGCCAAAATTTCACTAATTATTATTAGTGAATTTTAGCTATGGTTCATCCCACTAATCCAAGATCAAGTCCAAGATTCTCCACTAAGTGTGTGTCGCAACCTACCCTTCGGCGGGAGGGCGACGCATGACTCGCGTGATGTGTGTTCCACGAAAGGAATATGCGCGGAGTCACCACCAACGTTTATTTGAGGAAAACGTCGGAAAAACCGGAAAAGACGCGATCTACGAACTTTTAAGTGAAAGGTTCGGGAGTTGTATTTACATACGGGGAAGGTATTAGCACCCCACACGTCCGTCTCAAGGGACGACAGCCTTTAATCGAATGTGCAAACATGACTTTGATTTTTTTATGTTCCCTTTTTATGCCTTTATATCCTTTTTATATTTTTCTCTTTTTGTGGTCGACAAGGGTGTTTCCCTTTGCTCCTACGTATTCCTCAATTGCGATGAGGAAATCAGACCTACGTAGTTCTTTCTTATCAAGTGATTCTTTTTTACTTAAGAGGTGGTCATTTTAAGGCGTTGGACCTTGAAAATGATCCATTTTACTTAGTAAGAAATTGAAATGACAAACTTCAAAAACCTATTTTTATGGACGAGCTTGACTCGGCGAGTTGATTTTAGCCTTAATTTCACTTTAATTATTAGTCAATTCAATTAAGAATGAGAAATCCCAAAGATAAAACGTCCGATTGATTTTCCGCTTTATTTTACTAAAAGACGTTTTTTTTATTATTATATTATTACTTTACCTCTTTTTGATTTCCAACGTGGTTACGGCACGACCGAACGGTCGGAATTCATTTTAACCGAAGTTAATGGATAATGCAATTCAAACGATCGGTGGAAATTTATTTTATTTTTAGGTTAAGCGAGAAATGACTTAAATAAAATGGCGTAAGCACGTCAAAAGGGGGTATAAAAAGTAAATGAAACGAGAATAAAAATACACAAAACACAATGTGGACCACCATGGGTACATAGAATGAATCGAAAAGCTTGGTTCGAGGTACTTACCCGTTGAAGATCGAAGAACGATGAAGAACGAATGAAGAACGTCGAAGACCGGTCGAAACCTTTGCGAAATTTCTTACGGAAACGTTACGGAAACGTTTCGGAAGCGCCTCGGCTTAGATTTTCTTCACGGAAACAATTTTTCCAAGCAAATTCGAAAGGGAGAGAAGTGCCTAAGGGGCTGAACCCTTTTCTTCTTCACTTCCTCCCCTATTTATAGCAAAATAGGGGAGATGCTTGCCACCCAGCTCGCCCAGGCGAGCAGGGTTGCTTCCTCCAGAAGCAACAGCCTTCTGGAGGAATCTTCTGGAGGGCCCAAGTGGGCCTGGTTGCTATTTACACCCCCATTTTTACTAAGTACACCCCCTCTACTTTTTTTGGTAATTCTTTTTTCGTAAAGTTACGAAAACTTACGAATTTCGTAACGATACTTGTTTTCTTTCCGTAATGCTACGGAGCCTTGTGGATTACATAATCATCCCCTTTTTGACTTACGGAATGTTACGAAACCTCACTAATTATGCAACGATGCTTCCATTTGATTTCCGGGGTGTCACGGAACCTTACGGATTGTGCATCAATATTTTCTTTTGTTTTCCGGCATGTCCCGGAATTTCACAAATTGCCTAATGATGGGTGCCAAGCACCTTACAAGGACCAAACAAAGGTCGCATGTCATCAAGCAAAGGTCCCCGGACGAAATTAGGGTATGACAGTTGCCCCTCTTTACTTGTCTTTTATTGGAGATAAAAGGAAAGTAAAGATAAGACACTAATTTCGTTCCTCTCGATTGACGAGAGTCGCGGGTGACCATAAAATCTCCGCATGCAAATGACTTGTTGTTCCCGAGGGAACAAAAGGTGCAGAAGACGATGTCAGTCTCTGCATGCTATCAAGCGTTCTGTCTTACAGATAGCAAAAGAATGTTTATACGGATAACCACTTGGGTATTTCCGCCCGTCAGCGTGACTCAAAAGTCAGTATGACAGATCTTGTGAGTGCGGAAGATGATGTAAATCTCCGCTTGTCAACGGGCTTGTCGGCCGCAATTGACGAAGGGTGCAGAATGACCATAATTTGTCTCTGTGTGCCATCGGACACAACTGTGTCTGAATGGCAAAGGGGTGCGGAATGACCAAATTTTGTCTCCGCATGTCATCGGGCCCGCCGCCTCTGGATGACAAAAGGGTTGCAGAATGACCATAATTTGTCTCTGCGTGCAATCGGACACGACTGTGTCTGAATGGCAAAGGGGCGCGAAATGACCAAATTTTGTCTCCGCATGTCATCGGGCCCGCCGCCTCTGGATGACAAAAGGGTGCAGAATGACCATAATTTGTCTCTGCGTGCCATCGGACACGACTGTGTCTGAATGGCAAAGGGGTGCGGAATGACCAAATTTTGTCTCCGCATGTCATCGGGTCCGCCGCCTCTAGATGACAAAAGGGTGCAGAATGACCATAATTTGTCTCTGCGTGCCATTGAACACGACTGTGTCTGAATGGCGAAGGGGTGCGGAATGACCAAATTTTGTCTCCGCATGTCATCGGGCCCACCGCCTCTGGATGACAAAAGGGTGCAGAATGACCATAATTTGTCTCTGCGTGCCATCGGACACGACTGTGTCTGAATGGCAAAGGGGTGCGGAATGACCAAATTTTGTCTCCGCATGTCATCGGGTCCGCCGCCTTTGGATGACAAAAGGGTGCAGAATGACCATAATTTGTCTCTGTGTGCCATCGGACACGACTGTGTCTGAATGGCAAAGGGGTGCGGAATGACCAAATTTTGTCTCCGCATGTCATCGGGCCCGCCGCCTCTGGATGACAAAAGGGTGCAGAATGACCATAATTTGTCTCTGCGTGCCATCGGACACGACTGTGTCTGAATGGCAAAGGGGTGCGGAATGACCAAATTTTGTCACCGCATGTCACATGACCTCAGGGTCAGTATGACAGAGATTGTGGGGCGGCCGGCAAAAGCAAGGCTCTTGCTCCTACGTATCCTCCAATGAGGAACTCAGACCAACGTAGTTCTAGATAACTTGTGAGACTTGAAAAAGTCTCCACCGGAAGATGCTGACATCTCCGGAAAGGGCGCAGATGACCACATTGGCCTCTGCTCATCAATCACACTTTGGGTCACTGAATGACGAGGTGCGGATAACTGTAAGGTGTCTCCGCGGGTTACCAGCTCTTGGGTCATGGCAACAAAAGGTGGTGTGGTCGACAAAAGCGAGGCTCTTGCTCCTACGTATCCTCCAATGAGGAACTCAGACCTACGTAGTTTTGGATAACTTGTGAGAGTTGAAAAAGTCTCGGTGTTTTCTCCACTAAAATGCAAACATGCTTTAGCAAAGAGACAAATATTCCAACTGATTAGAGCAGCATATGCTTTTTTGAGTGAAAAACAATGCGTCTACCGGGGAAGGAGAGTATGCTGATGAAATTTTCTCATAACCATAAATGAGATTTTGGATGTTTAGCATTTCGTTTCTAAATGACCATTTAGAGGAAACACTGGGTTCGACAAAAATAGAAGAAATCCACTCAAAGTGTATCAATCTCGCACAGGTAAGTGTTTCATCTTAATTCCGAACCATAGATATGTCATGACTTGATTTTACAAATCATTTCCTATCAAATCAAAGATTACATGCATGATCATGGATCAATAGGACTTCCCTTGGAAACAGGTTCTTTTGGTGGGTTTTTCGGCTTTTGATGATGATTTTTTTTTTGGCTCTTTTCCTTTTCTGTTTTTGTTTAGTGCGGGGCGAAGAGTCGCTAGCGCACAAGATTTTGGTTGTCAATTAAAGGGAGAAGACCATTTTAGGTCGTGGTTTCCTTTCCTTCTTTTTTGTTCATTTGGTGACAATCCTGTATTGCTCAGATATTGTCCAGTCCAAAGACCTTTCTGCACATTTCTTCTGTTTTCTTTCGATCCTTGATCAGGAGCTTTCTTTCCTTCTTCTTCTTTTTTTTTTCTACTTTCTTTTCTTTTCGCTTTCTCCCACTCTTTGATTGGGAATTTCCTTTCCTCTCTTTTTTCCTTTGATTGGAAATTTTCCTTCTCTTCTTTTTTTGCTTCCGAGGGTAAGGATTGACATTCTCACCCTGGGTCAAGGTTTATGGTGAGTCAGGATTTTGGCTCAAAGCTTGTAGAATGGCTAGACATAATACATGGCGGGGTTTGGTTTGGTTCAAGGATAAAAGGGATGCCCCACATTATTTCCATGACACAAATGCAAAAATGATGATTTGGAAATTTTATGCAAAACTGGTCATGCATGCACCTATGCGGACACTCAAGTGTCAAACTTTTATGGTCATGTGATGCTAGGGCTCAGGATTCATTTCCTCTATTTTAGATCAACCCAATGTTTCCAAAATATGTTCTTTTATCAATTTGTGCATTCATCCGAGTCCATTTTGGGTATTCGGGAAAATTTTCAGAGCATTCACCCTTCAGGTGTGCTCACATTTTTTTTCAACAACTAGCTATGATCAGCGAATTTTTTTTTTTTCAAAGAGTTGGAAGTCATCTCTTTTCGAAAGCATGTTGGTTTTTCAGCTAGACAACTTATTTTTCTTTTTCTCTCTTTTTTTATTTGTTTATTTCTTTTTCTTGTTTGTTTTTGTTTTTTTTTCTTTTTTTTTTCCATGAGGTATTTTGCTACCTAAACATGTGTATATTTTTGTGAGGTATTTTTGCTATATACATGCATATCCAAGGTATCTTGCTACCTAAACATACATATATATATATTTTGTGAGGTATCTTTTTGCTACATACATGCATATCTAAGGTATCTTGCTACCTAAACATACATATATATTTTGTGAGGTAGTTGTTTGCTACCTAAATTACATACATGCATATCTAAGGTATTTTTCACTACCTAAACACGCACACATATATTTTGTGAGGTATGACTACCTTTCGAGCTTGTGCTCGTTTTATTTAAATTCTTAGGATCATGAGCAACTAGGTGTGTCCCAATAAGACTTGAGAAACAAAAGGTGATCAAATAGCAAGCAGAAATTTAAAAGTTACTAGGTTGCCTCCTAGTAGCGCTTCTTTAACGTCTTGAGCTGGACGCCTAATGATTTGTCGGTCATGGACCTAGTACTTTGCTTACCTTTGGCTTTGGACTTGGTCGCCTATTGGTCGGCCATGTGGTGTAGGCAATACTCAAACCTTTTTGTGGATGAGCAGAGGTGAACTCTAAAGGTGGTGGCGGTGCGTCTATTGCCCGCTACCGGCCATCCCAATGCTACTGTGGTGTCTCGCCCTGCGCCCGTCTAGGGGCGCAGTACTTCTTGATGAAAGCCCGGTTAATGTGGGGCCTAATGACCTTGTTGGGGCGACAGACACTCCCTAGAACTGACAGAGACCCGTATTTAGAGCTGGCAACTCCAAGACCCTGTTGGCCTTCTTCGGGTCGACTAGGTGTCTTGCGGGCACAATCCCTGCAAACAATAGATGACATCAGAAATCAGTTGGGGGAGGTGCATACTTACCTATGCCACGACAACATGAACTTGCTGGGGGGAACGGGCGCCCTGTAGGGCCGAAAGAGGCCCGTAACCAGAGCTGGAAACCCCAGGGCCCTGTTGGACTTCTTCTGGGGTCCACTGGGTGTCTTTGTGGGTGCGATCCCTGCAAACAATAGATGGTATAAGAAATCAGTTGAACCATATGCATACTTACCCATGTCGGGACGACACAGACCAACTGATACTTTTGTAGGGGGAGATTGGCATTGCGGTCGCTGGGCAGAATGTTGCTAAGTAGCAATGTCATCTATATCTGTGTAAGAGTGGTCATGTTGGTGCGCATGATCCGCACTCATCTCTTTGCAGTGGCACGGGTGAAATCTTGCCCCGGTATGCATAGTAGCTGTGTGATAGCCTCCCTCTCTGGTTGTGCTCGCACAGTTGGCCCTCCTCCAATATCAGCGGGTGGCCCAGGAACCGTTAAAAGGAAACTACTGGCCCCTTAACCGGGAGTGCAAGTCTCGGTTAAGCATTTAAGGACAGAGGACCTTAAATTCTCTTAAGGTGTGGATGTGGAGCACACTGAAAATGAGGACACGCAGCCCTCTAAAGGTGAGGGCGTGCAGCCCTCTCAAGGCGAGGATGTGTAGTCCTCTGGAGGTGAGGGTGTGCAGCCCTCTGTTGGCGAGGACGTGTAGTCCTCTTCAAGGTGAGGGCGTGCAGCCCTCCGTTGGCGAGGACGTGTAGTCCTCTCAAGGTGAGGGCGTGCAGCCCTCTGTTGGTGAGGACGTGTAGTCCTCTCAAGGTGAGGGCATGCAACCCTCTGTTGGCGAAGACGTGTAGTCCTCTCAAGGTGAGGGCGTGTAGCCCTCTGTTGGCGAGGACGTGTAGTCCTCTCAAGGTGAGGGCGTGCAGCCCTCTGTTGGCGAAGACGTGTAGTCCTCTCAAGGTGAGGGCGTGCAGCCCTCTATTGGCGAGGACGTGTAGTCCTCTAAAGGTGAGGGCGTGTAGCCCTACAAAGGTGAGGACATGCAGTCCTTTGATGGCGAGGGCGTGTAGCCCTCTAAAGGTGAGGACATGCAGTCCTCTGATGGCGAGGGCGTGTAGCCCTCTAAAGGTGAGGGCGTGTAGCCCTACAAAGGTGAGGACATGCAGTCCTCTGATGGCGAGGGCGTGTAGCCCTTTGAAGGTGAGGACATGCAGTCCTCTAATGGCGAGGGCGTGTAGCCCTCTGAAGGTGAGGGTAACTAGTACCCAAGGCGAGGGCGGGTAGCCCTCTCAAGGCGAGGACGTGTAGTCCTCTAAAGGTGAGGGTACTAGTACCCAAGGGTTCACCCTTATGAGAAAGCAAGAGATCGACTCATCGAGAGGATCGGTCATCCCAAATCCAAAAGATTTGGACATTTAGATGTAGGAAATCTATGTAGTTAACATGATTTTGAGGGATGCAAATGCATGCAACCTTTGTTGTGAAATTTGGGTAAATGCGGACTTTATATGAAACAATGCAATGTAATGGAAAGTTGTACAATGTTCATGACATTCTTTCCCTATTTTGTGATTTTGATTTTGATTTGATTTTTTTTTGGAAAACACAAATTGACTGTCCTTTTGAAAGAGGTGATAGTCCATGCAACCTTATCCTATCTTTTGCAAATTTCTCCGAGAACTCCCTCAGAGTGTGTGTTCTGTTTGATTTAGTCATTTGACCATTTTGGAGTGACGACAATGGAGTCGTTTGATGTTTAATCAATCCATTGAAATCCTAGGGTTTGTCCCCTTTTTTTTGTTGAAAACATCGATGGGTGAGAACTTTTGATCGACCCCTATGTTCACTTGAGGCTCATGCACGGTGCCCCTCATTGCCCCAGTGTAAGGCTTTGAGGTACCAATTGTTGTCTTTCATCATGAACTTGTAGGAGGGAACCTATTGGGTGAGAACTTCTAATCTGCCCCTAGGTTCGTTTGAGGTTTATGCATAGTGCCTTTCATTGCCCCAGTGTAGGGCTCTAAGGTATCCATCGTTGTTTTGTTTTCACAACCTTGTAGCAAGGGAGAATGAAAGAAGCAATTGATTTTTGCAAAAAGAATTTTCCAAGGACGAGAAATAGTTGAAGGATTTTTTTCAGTTGATGGATTAAGTCAAATGACTCCTATGTAGAAGCAAGATATTTTGATGTTTTGATGATGCCGAAGGATCAAGTGCTTCTAAGTTTTATTCGAGACAAGAAATCAAGATATATGATCAAGTTGATCTCTAGAATCTTATGAAGAAGTTTCCAAATTGAAAAACAAAAGGTTTGACCAAAGAATTCTATCATTTAAAATTGAGATTTGCTCTCTGGTAATCGATTACCAGCAGTTGAAAATGTTTTAATTCAAATTTTTAAAACCTGTAATCGTTTACACAAGTCTTGTAATCGATTACCAGAGGGGATTTTCGGAAAATAATTTCCAAGAGTCACATCTATTCAAATGGTTTATGAATGGGCATCAAAGGTGGCTTGGAAGCACGAATTTAAAGAGAGTTTTCATTGCCCACAAAGCAAAGTTTATCCTCTCAAAAGATTAAGAGTTTTTCTGAACTGAACTGTCTTATCCTCTCAAAAAGATTCCTTGGTCAACCACTTGCATATTCAATAAGGAATTTTGATTGGTCTTCATTGTACAATCTATCTCTTTCAAGAGAGATTTCTTCTTCTCTTCTTCTTACTTCTGAAAAGGGATTAAGAGACCGAGAGTCTCTTGTTGTAGAGGATTCTTGAACACAAGGGAAGGGTTGTCCCTGTGTGGTTCAGACTTTTTAAAAGGAGTTTTACAAAGAGAGTGGAAAATCTCAAGTGGGTTTCTTGAGGACTGGACGTAGGCGCGGGAAGTGTCCGAACCAGTATAAATCAAGTTTGCATTCCTCTCTTCCTTTAAACTTCTTTTATTGCTATTTATCTTTTGCTTTAAAGAAGTTTATTTTGATTTGTCTTTTGAGTAATTCATGTTAAGGGTGCATTGTTAATCCAAAAAGAAAGAGTGATAGTTCAATAGGGGAATAGTCTTTGCATCTTAATTCAACCCCCCCTTTCTTAAGATAACTGAGGCCATTTGTCCAACATCCTATTCTTGACAACTCGCTTCTCTAAGAAGACAAACTTTCCGGCATGATAAAATGAGGTCACATGAACGTCTATATTTTTACTTGAAAACACAGTCAATCAAATGCCCTCTCTTCTTTTTTTTTGAAACTTATTTGTTTTGAACTTTACTCGTTGTTTTACGGCACCCCCACCAACGTGCAGGACGAGCAATCTCTGATTGAACGGTCTTGGAAGTTAACACTCAAGAGCGTAGGTCGCTTAGAGCAAACAAACCAATGGCTCACACTCACATTCTGGTGGAAGTTGAATAAGCAAAGATGTGTTTGTGAAAGGATGAGAGAGACAAGGATGCCAAATTCATTCATTTTAGCATTGTAACTGTGGTTTACAATAATGGCATAAACTTGGAAATCCTGATGAGTCATTAGAGACACCTAACAACAGCCTTCAAAATTGCCCCATGTGTGGTGTCGCTTGTCAGTGTTAGGATTCAACAAGCGATTCTCCTCAAATTTCAGCCAGCCCACATCAATTAGACCTTGCACCTTACGCTTGAGGGTCATACAGTGCTCAATGGAATGCCCCAGGGCCCCTCCACGATATGCACATGTTGCGTTCGAGTCATATCCTCAGAAAAATGGGGGTTTGAGGGAACCTAGCAGGGGTTATGGCTACCATTGCATTATCAAGTAGATATGGGAGCAAGTTAGCATATGACACCAAAATTTGGGGTGAATCCTACAGGCTTTTCGCTGCAAAATTCATTTCTTGGTTGGTGTTTTGGTTGGTGCCAAAGGTGGTGTTTAGCATTGGTTGTGTGGTAGGTGGGTTTTGTTGTCGATTTAGGGATGGCCTTGGTGGATAAATGGGTGGTAGGTAAGGAGAAGGGTTGGGTAATGACATTGTTGGGTTGGTGGGAAACTTGGCCGTACAGGAATGGCAGTCATTGCATGGGTTTCTCCCTCATCCTCACCCTCTTCATTTGCCCCAGTTTTCTCCTTCGTCCAAGCAGGATGATTAAATTTGCCTCTTTTCAGACCCACTTCGATCTTTTTGCTGGCGAAGACCAAATCTGTAAAACTTGAAGGTGTGTAACCCACCATCTTTTCATAGTAGAATACCGGTAATATGTCTACTATCATTATCATTTTTTCTCCGTCATTGAGGTGCCACTTGAGCTGCCAGGTCTCTCCACCTTTGGGCGTATTCTTTGAAAGATCTGTGCCCCTTTTTGCACATGTTCTGTTGTTGCATCCTATCCGGAACCATATCAAAATTGTACTGATACTGCCTAATGAAGGCAACCATTAGGTCCTTCCAAGAGTGGACTCGAGAAGGTTCCAGGTTAGTGTACCAGGTAACAGCTACCCTAGTAAGATTTTCTTGGAAGGAATGTATCAGCAGTTCCTCATCTTTTGTGCATGCCCCCATCTTCCGATAATACATCTTTAGATGGTTCTTGGGGCAAGTAATCCCCTTGTACTTGTCAAAGTCCAGCACCTTGAACTTGAGAGGGGTGATGATATTGGGTATTGGAAACAACTCTTCTAGGTTAGCAAAGGCATAATCTTCACCTCCTTCAATGGCCCTGAGCCTTTCCTTTAGATGATCCACCTTTCCCATTTCCACCATAGCATGAGGGTTTTTAATCACTGTGGAATGCAAGGGGTGTGGTTGTGGGTGATACTGAGGGCCATCTAATGTGTTTTGCAGGGGTATACCACCAACTGCTTGTCCTCCAGTGGCATATCTGAGGCAAGGCTCGAAGTCTGCTAGATTGTGGTGGGGAATTTCATGTGTCTCCCCCGCAGTTTAAGAGACATGTGCATGATCAATTTGGGGTTGTTGGCTCTGAATGGGTATAGGAGTGGAGTTATTGACATTCTCACTGGGAGTGTACGCCACATTGGGTGGTGTATAGTTGGGAGGCAGGCCATATGGCGGGAAGGCGTGCTTGTTTTGAATTTTCACATCATGGGGTCGTCCGTACTTCCCAAATCTTTGCCTACCATATTTGAGGTTGGATGATTCATTTGGTTGAGGCCAGATGGGGGCATCGGGTTCACCTTAGCAACAGCGTTGGTAGCGGCAACTACAACCATATCGACTTCCCTTATCTTTTTCGTGCTTATTATGGCCTCCATCATTGTGGCCATTTGCTCTTTCATGGCCTCCATGTCGACCTTCATTTGCTCTTGCACCTTCTCTACTTCACCCATTACTCTAGCTCTAGCACGGGTTTGGTAAGGGCACCGTAAAGCGTGTTTTTTTTATTTTATATAACAATGATTAAGTTCGTTTTTCTTTTTTCAAGGAAAGAATGTAATGAACAATGCGACCAATGAAAAGCATGGATGTATGTGAATGATGCAAGTTGAAGTATTGGAAATTTTTATGCAGGACATGGGGTTGAATCAATATAGATTTTTCAACATGGTTCATGACATCTTGGTCAAGGTGAAACTGGAAGTAACAAGGACATCAACAATCCTAAATATGTTTGGCAGTAGACGAAGCAGTGATGTGACTCGATTAATCTTTTGCCCCAATTTTGCAAGACGGTTACTTCCATATTTCAACTTGACTTGATGAACCTTTTTATAAAAGCATGAGCTTGGTTCAACCCTATAATCCAAGGAATGGCAATTCTGATCGCCAATACTTCAACAACATCTCATAGGGATGAATGACTCGGGCATACTTTAAGCTATGCATGGAAAATGTAATTATGAAATTGAGATGCCCGAAGAAACACCATTTCCTAGTTAACCATGCATTAGGTACCATGTTCAATTATTTTGTTTTGTTGTTGTGTGTTTTTTTTTTAGAAATGGGTTTATGATCCCAACATGGTTGGCTCATGGTGCCTAACACATGCAACTAAGAATGTAGTGTGAAGTTTCATGCTTCCCCTTTTTTTGTTTTTGTAGAGGAAAACACAAGGATGAGCAAACATGAAAACAAATGGTATGCAATTTTGCAGATCAAAAAGTTTGTTGAACGCATATGCATGATGATGCCATGACTCATGCAAAATGTGAGGCTGGAATATGATAACGGACAAATGCAGGAACGATATGTTCATTATGATGTTATGAAGAGATGCTTATGCGATGCATGATATGAATGCATTTTACGGACACGAGAGCCCGAAAAATTATCTCTTCTTACTTGCGCATTTGGGGGCGCAGTGCCCCATGTGTACAATTAAGAAGGTGATATGGACCTTCCGGCTTCCCGTGACAAAGGACGAGACCAACATACAATGCATGCTAGAGATAAAATGTGGGAGTGACTTGATTCGCACTGATTTTTGGAGTAAAAACGTGGGATAAACTCATTTTTTTCAAAAAGTTATAACTAGTCAAGATCTGAGCGACAATACAAACTTCCTAGCGGTTTCTAATCATATGGTCCATTAAGTCTATCATATGCTGACAATAGCTGAGAAGTCCATGGATCTCCTTGGGGGCGGAGTAGGTGTCCGCCATTGCTTTGGCCTTGGCTAGCAATCGGGGAAGTTCTTGACTCCTGTTCAAAGTAAGAGCAAATCGGTCCGTCCACATTGTTGCCTCTTGGTGCAATGAATCAATTACCCTTTCCCTTGCTTCCCTTGCTGCTGATATCTTGGCGTACTCATCCTCTAGCCTTTGCTCGTGAGTCGCCGCTAGATTTAGCTTCTCTTTGCACTTATCGATGATGGCCCACATATTCCCTTCAGTCTCGCTTAACTGTTGGGACAAATTTCTTTTCGACCTAAGGCAAACCTTTAGCTCGTCCTTCAAGATCATGCCTTTGACCCGTGATGATTCCTTTCACCTCTTCGGAGATCATGCCTTTGACCCGTGATGATTCCTTTCACCTCTTCGTTCCAAGGCTTCAGCTGTGGCCATATTGACGTCCCTTAGTTCATCATACTCTTTTCAGACTTTGATGGCTATGGACTTGAACTTCTCTTCGACTACCCGGGCTCTTTCAAGCTCTGCCTTTAGGGCTTGTACCTCATCACTTTCTTCCGAAGCTTTAACCTCATCGTCTCTCACAGTCTTTAGATTTGGGAGCCAATCCAATCCTTGTGTTCGGACTCTCAGCCACTTATGATAGCCGCCGATGCTCCCATTACTGCTTCCCCTAAGCTCTCTGTCCTTTCTTCACACCGCATCACATGCCTTGTGAACTCCTTAGAGTACCCTCGCATTGGGGTCACTGAAACCCCGTGTGATGAAAGGCGTGATGCTTTCGTCTGATGGCACTCCTCTCATTGGGTAGCCAAGCTGTCTTATGACGAGGACGGGATTATAATTAATACAACCCTTTGTTCCATCAAGGGAACATTTGGACATCCTTCGCATGAAGATAGAATCCTGATTCTTCCTTCCTTCTAGCGAGGGAACCAATTAACAGACGCCCCTCTATGCTAGCCAAGAGTTGGTCCCAATTCGTCTTTCTTTTTTTTCGACGCACGAGCGGTGACCTTGTAGCGGATAGACGAGCCTACCTTCTTGGAGAAAAAGGTGCGAAACCAGCCACACATAGAGAGCCAGTGTACAACAAACAATTCTTGCGCCGCTCTTTTCACATCTCTGATCGAACGTGTCATGCATGGCCAAAATGGCGACGACCGGGCTTTCCTTGCCATGATGAAAGGCGAGGAAAGCGTCAATCACTGCTAGGTCCACTAACCCTTCCATATTTGGAAAGAGGACACCTCCAAAGATCAAAAGCTCCAAGATGTCAATAAAAGAAGCCCATTCGCCTTGATTTTGCCAAGGCCTTTTCCCTTTCCTCCAAACACTTCCTTGGTACTCCGACTACTCCATTTCTGTTTTGCTTTACACGGTCCAACTCTTGTGCTGAGATTTTCACTACCTTGGCAACTCTTGTCGTGGAGGGATAGAACCCAGAGAAAAGATATGGCTTCCTTCCTCCCAGTGGGCATCCCAGGATTTCTTCAAACTCTTTCATAGTCGGCACTAGCTGGAAGTCCTCAAATGTGAAGCACCTTAGGGGCTGGTCATAATACTGGGAAAGGGATGCAATCGGTTCCATGGAAACTTCTACCCTAGCTAGGTCCCAAATCTTACCATAGGCTTTGCGGAAGGCTTGCCGTTGAAGTTGACCCATTAATTGCCCCAACTCTCGTAAACTAGTGACCTCTAAGCTCTTGATTTTGACTTGATAGAACCTCTTTTTAAGCGAAGGCTTTTGACTTGATCCCATGTTTTACTAAAGTGAAATAAAATCTAGTGCGAATCAAAACTCCGACATCTATCATGGGTGGAATGGATGAATGCATGAAGAAATGCATATGACACAGATGCAATTTACGAATACGGGAGCCCGAGAAATTGTTTCCTTCTTGGATACAACGTTTGGGCAGCGTGGCACCCAACGTATGTTTTTAAGAAGGCGACACGGACCCTCCGTCGGTTTGCTAAAGTGAGGGGATCAAAGATGAAACCCACGCATGATGCATATGTGAAAGGTACAACACGGGGATGTACATAGTACGACAATATTCACAAACAAATATAAGCAAAAGGGTATATGATACTTATGCATGGCAGTGTGAAAAATGGCACGCAGCGTGTTTGCTCCGTTCCCCTATTTAAAGGGACCTATATGGGAGGGAACTAACTAGGCTTTTAGTAATAACCCCCAAGGTAGTCATATCTCTCTTGATGGTTTCTAGAGGTATCATCCCCTTCGAAGAACATACTGCAGCAGTAGGGACTACTAGCAACAATATGTTTTCAAAGAGAAAAACTCTAGATGAGGGTTCACTGTAATCAAGCAAGTCGGAGACCTAGCATGATCACGGATTCACCTCCACTCCTTATGTTCCCACGAACCCGGGTATAGGGCCCTTTTTCAACTCACCGTGTGTGCAAATAGTGTTAGTGTTTGTGTGTATCAAATGAATAAATATTTACCTCAAGCGTACACTTAAAAATGCACAAAAAAACATCAATGAGTTATATATACAAGAACATAATGAAGGGAAACCCAACAAAGGAGTAAGTCACGGTAAAACATTGCACAAGATTAAATGGCCTAACTCTCTAAAAACAGTCCCCAGTGGAGTCGCCAACTGTCGCAACCTACCCTTCATCGGGAGGGCGACGCGTGACTCGCGGGATGCGTGTTCCATGAAAGGAATACGCGCGGAGTCACCACCAACGTTTATTTGAGGAAAACGTCGGAAAAACCGGAAAAGACGCGATCTACGAACTTTTAAGTGAAAGGTTCGGGAGTTGTATTTACATACGGGAAAGGTATTAGCACCCCACACGTCCGTCTCAAGGGACGACAGCCTTTAATCGAATGTGCAAACATGACTTTGATTTTTTTATGTTCCCTTTTTATGCCTTTATATCCTTTTTATATTTCTCTCTTTTTGTGGTCGACAAGGGTGTTTCCCTTTGCTCCTACGTATTCCTCAATTGCGATGAGGAAATCAGACCTACGTAGTTCTTTCTTATCAAGTGATTCTTTTTTACTTAAGAGGTGATCATTTTAAGGCGTTGGACCTTGAAAATGATCCATTTTACTTAGTAAGAAATTGAAATGACAAACTTCAAAAACCTATTTTTATGGACGAGCTTGACTCGGCGAGTTGATTTTAGCCTTAATTTCACTTTAGTTATTAGTCAATTCAATTAAGAATGAGAAATCCCAAACATAAAACGTCCGATTGATTTTCCGCTTTATTTTACTAAAAGACGTTTTTTTTATTATTATATTATTACTTTACCTCTTTTTGATTTCCAACGTGGTTACGGCACGACCGAACGGTCGGAATTCATTTTAACCGAAGTTAATGGATAATGCAATTCAAACGATCGGTGGAAATTTATTTTATTTTTAGGTTAAGCGAGAAATGACTTAAATAAAATGGCTTAAGCACGTCAAAAGGGGGTATAAAAAGTAAATGAAACGAGAATAAAAATACACGAAACACAATGTGGACCACCATGGGTACATAGAATGAATCGAAAAGCTTGGTTTGAGGTACTTACCCGTTGAAGATCGAAGAACGATGAAGAACGAATGAAGAACGTCGAAGACCGGTCGAAACCTTTGCGAAATTCCTTACGGAAACATTTCGGAAGCGCCTTGGCTTAGATTTTCTTCACGGAAACAATTTTTCCAAGCAAATTCGAAAGGGAGAGAAGTGCCTAAGGGGTTGAACCCTTTTCTTCTTCACTTCCTCCCCTATTTATAGCAAAATAGGGGAGATGCTTGCCACCCAGCTCGCCCAAGCGAGCTCAGCTCACCCAGGCGAGCAGGGTTGCTTCCTCCAGAAGCAACAACCTTCTGGAGGAATCTTTTGGAGGGCCCAAGTGGGCCTGGTTGCTATTTGCACCCCCATTTTTACTATGGACACCCCCTCTACTTTTTTTGGTGATTCTTTTTTCGTAAAGTTACGGAAACTTACGAATTTCGTAACGATACTTGTTTTCTTTCCGTAATGCTACAGAGCCTTGCGGATTACATAATCATCCCCTTTTTGACTTACGGAATGTTATGGAACCTCACTAATTATGCAACGATGCTTCCATTTGATTTCCGGGGTGTCACGGAACCTTACGGATTGTGCATCAATATTTTCTTTTGTTTTCCGGCATGTCCCGGAATTTCACAAATTGCCTAATGATGGGTGCCAAGCACCTTACAAGGACCAAACAAAGGTCGCATGTCATCAAGCAAAGGTCCCCGGACGAAATTAGGGTATGACAGTGTGCTTAGGTGTCATGAGGCATATAAAGCATCAAGGACATGCACAAAGTGTGATTATATGATGTGGCAATAGGGTGAAGCAAGCAAATGCTCACCCCCCCCTTTAAAATTTAATTGTATTGGGCTTCTCCCAATTCAATTAAATTTACTTCCAGATGGAAGCTTGCTTGTGGGGCTTCTATGGAGGCTGGATCTTTGAGCTTCAATGAGGTCCTTTAATGGTGATTTTCCACCATGGAGATGCAGCGGAAGACAAAGGAAAATAGGTGAGAGGAGGCGCCATCCATTAAGGAATAAGCCATGGAAGAAGGAGCTTCACCACCAAGATGAGCCTTGGATAAGAAGCTTGGAGAGGATGCTTCAATGGAGGAAAAGAAAGAGGGAGAGAAAGAGAGAGGGGGGGAACACGAAATTGAAGGAATAAAAGAGGTATAGAAGTGGAACTTTGAAGTATGTCTCACAAGACTCTCATTCATCAAAGTTACAACAAGTGTTACACATGCTTCTATTTATAGATTAGGTAGCTTCCTTGAGAAGCTTTCTTGAGAAAACTTCCTTGAGAAGCTTCTTAGAGAAAACTTCCTTGAGAAGCTAGAGCTTAGCTACACACACCCCTCTCATAACTAAGCTCACCTCCTTGAGAAGCTTCCTTAAGAAGATTCCTAAAGAAGCTAGAGCTTAGCTACACATACCTCTCTAATAGCTAAGCTCACCTCCTTGAGATGAGAAGCTAGAGCTTAGCTACACACCCCCTATAATAGCTAAGCTCACCCCCATGACAAAAAACATGAAAATAAAAAAAAAGTCCTTATTACAAAGACAACTCAAAATGCCCCGAAATACAAGGCTAAAACCTATACTACTAGAATGGCCAAAATACAAGGCCTAGACGAAGGAAAAACCTATTCTAATATTTACAAAGATAAGCGGGCTCATACTTAGCCCATGGGCTCGAAATCTACCCTAAGGCTCATAAGAACCCTAGGGCCTTTCCTTGGATCTCTAGCCCAATCTACTTGGAGTCTTCTAGCCAATGCCCTTGCGGGGTAGGATTGCATCATTCCCTCCACCTTGGAAAGGATTTGACCTCAAATCCCGAGGTTCTTCATACTCTGGGCTCCTTCCCTCAACACCTGTAAAAAGAACAAAAACACATGTATTAGTGGGGTTTGGTATGTTGAAGTAAGGTAAGGTCTGAAAACCCATTTCCTGGGCATCTTCCCATGAAGGAACATGGTTTCTCACCAACTCAATGAGTGGTGCTACAAGTATAGAAAAATATGGGATAAACCTTTTGTAAAAGTTTGTTAAGTCATGGATGCCCCAAATTTTTCTTATACTTGGTGGAGTGAGCCACTCAGGAATGACCTTTATTCTCTTAGGGTTCATGGGAACCCGTTGATCACTATTTGAAAAATTAAGAAAAGTAACGCAATAAAACATACCTTTTTCTGTATTTTCATATTGATTATTCCTACCAAAAAGTGTGACAAACCTAAGGTGTCCCATATGAGTACCAATGTTTGTATTGAAACTAAAAATAAGAACAAACCTACCTAATGGGTCCCTATGTACACACACCATGAAGATGTTAGGTGTACGAGTGATTTTACAAAAGAGGGTTGCACCACTCAAAACATTCATCATACCACCTATTTTAGGGACTTGGTGCCTAATAATACCTATTTTGGGCACCAAAAAAGCACAAGGATTTAAGCTCTTGCGAACCAAACCCTCATCCAACAACTTCTTTACTTGAGGAATAAACTCAAGCCCAAGAGGTGTTGCAATGCTAGCAAGTGTCTTTTTACAAAAGAGAAAATGTGGAGGTTTTCTAAGAGGGAAAGTTTCTTTAATGTTTGTCTTTATTATAAAATGAGTTTCCTTCTTAGCTAACCTCTTGGAGGAGACACTTACCTCCTTACACTTCTCTTTAACCACTAATGGTTGTCCATCTTCTTGGGGGTAGATTTCTTCACTAGATTCTTCCCCTTTTGCTTCTTCACTTTCACTAGAGGAAGGTGAAGTAGTAGCCTCATCTTGGCTACTATAAATGTCTTGGCCCCTCATAATCATGGTTTTTGTGGTGGGGCATTGAGAAGTAATGTGTCCTCTTCCAAGACATTTAAAGCACTTTATAGAGCTAGTTTTCTCTTGCATACTAGCCTTAGGGGCTTGCTTTTCTATTGCCTTCCCCTTATCATCTTTGGGCTTAGAAGGTGTCACCCCTAAGATGCCTTGACCTTGGTCTTTCTTTGGATAAGAGTGAGAGCCATAAGATTTTGAAGTAGACTTCTTTTTAAGTTGTTGCTCTACCCTTATTTCCCAATCTAAGTTTGCCTCTACATTGTCCTTCCCATGGAAGTATGAGAGGTTAATGTTAGCCTCTTGAGGCTTTCTTTCCTTTTCTCTTCTATGGGAGTGAGGTCTAAGATGTGACCTATGCCTTCCTTCGTAATAGTCACGAAGTTCTTCACTTAGGCTCTTGCAAGAGTTATGACTACTATAGGAGGCATGTTTTTCTCTTTTCATTTCTTTCATTATTTTTCTTCTTTCTTCCTCTCTTATTTTCTTTCTTTCATCTTGACTTATTTCTTCCACTCTTTTTTTTCCTTTTTCTTTTCTCTCTTGTTTTTCTTTCCATAACTTGAGGGAACTCAACTCATCTAGGATTCTAGATAAAGGGTCTTTATGACTAGTACCCTCGCCATTAACACTAGATGAATGATGACTCATGTTGGTTCCTGAGTTATGGTTCTTTCTTGTTGGAGGTTTGAAAACAAAAGGTAAAAGAAACTATGGTTGAAAATAGCCAAATAAACACTAAAAGAGGTGTGAAAGATAAGGTAAAAAAACTAATTGGTAAAATGCAAGCTATCTAGGCGGTTTGACAATGGAAGGTAAAAGAAATAAGCTATGAAAGTAAGCAAGAAATGTAAACTAGGTGAATCCTAAGAGTGTTTGGATGACCACATTCAAGGTTCCCAACAAAACACTCACTATCCTAAGGAAAAATTGCCTAAAATTATTACACACAAATGAAAGTTTGGTAACCTATTGGAGGCTCCCAACACACTTCCAATGAAAGGCCTTTTTGTTACAAAACTTGAAAGCAATGAAGGTAAGTAAATTGCAAATTACAAAATTACAAAACGGTCCTCAATTTTGGTGGTTGTTCTCTCTTTGGTGATTCACTCAATTTGGAGTGCTTCTTAGTCCAATAGCTCTTAAGGTGGTTGGCCCCTTGCTTCTGGACTCAAATTCTTCAAGGGATGGCACCAATCCTCCTTCCCATTCCCTATATGGCAACCCACAAACAAGGAAACAAAGAGACAAGCAATAACCAAAGACCAAAAAAAATGAAATGAAAGCTAAACCAATGGAGTTTTAACAAGACAATTTTTCAAGGATTATTCAACAATTAAAGCAATGAAAAGGACATAGAAGCAAGCTAGGACTCAAAGAGAAACTTAGAATGGCTCTAGAGTAGAGTAAAAAAACTGAAAATAAAAAAGACTCAACAAAACTCTAGCTTTGGCACTTGTCTTCACACTAATTTTGAATTGAAATTTCCAATTATAGAATAAATTTTGAGCCAAACCAACAAGCACCCTTCCCTTTCACCTTTTTTTTTTCTGGATACTGATTTTCCTGCCAACTTGTGCGATTTTTCGTATTTTTTCCTTTTATCCAAATCACTTGTTTCTTTTTTTATAACTTTTTCCCAGATGTCTAGAAAATTCAGTAAAAATTTCAGCTCTAAATTCGAAGTAACCAATTCTCAGTAATTTTTACAATTTTGTATGTCCAAGCTGCCAGCACCAGCGATTTGTTTCTTTAAGCATGGTATATTGATTGCCTTGGACTTACTTTCAACCTTCCTATGTATGTTGAACTCACTAGGATTGTTTACCACAGTTTTAGGAGTTCAATATTCACTTAGGATCAACATTTCAGCCAGCAATTCAATCACCAAAACTCAAATTCACAATAGACACAATCATAAAGAAACCTAAAAGTTCAAGAAAAGGTTCACAATCAAAGACTCTCTAAGAATTTTGCATGAACATGTTAAGGACTAATTAACATGAAAGATTTGACTCAAATCAAATAATAGGCTAAAATAATTCCATACACTCATGAAAAAATGAGTTAGACAAAGAAACAAGAAAATAAAATTCAGCACAACATAAGAAATCTTATGTGACAAGTTTCATGACTAGACATGACTTCTATGACAAAACTACAATAGGTGAACAAGTCACTCTAGATTTTTGAGGTTTTCTTCTACTTTAATATTTTTGTAAGAATTTTATGGTTTAGGATTCAGCCACAAAAAATAACAAGACAAAACTCAAAGGAACCTAAACTCAACACAATTCATGGTTCAAGAACAAGAACAAGAAATTTGAACCATAGAAAATCAAATCTAACTTCTATAGCAAGTTTAATCGGTGGAAACTCTAAAGAATCATGTTAACAACATTTAGAACAAGACATGTGAGGAGATACATGGAGAAAAATTAAGAAACAACAATGGAAGAGAAGGTAAAGAAAAAAAATAATGGAGGTTTAAGGAGCACCTACTTGAAGCTCTTGTGCTCTGATACCACTTGATGGAAGCTTGCTTGTGGGGCTTCTATGGAGGCTGGATCTTTGAGCTTCAATGAGGTCCTTTAATGGTGATTTTCCACCATGGAGATGCAGCGAAAGACAAAGGAAAATAGGTGAGAGGAGGCGCCATCCATTAAGGAATAAGCCATGGAAGAAGGAGCTTCACCACCAAGATGAGCCTTGGATAAGAAGCTTGGAGAGGATGCTTCAATGGAGGAAAAGAAAGAGGGAGAGAAAGAGAGAGGGGGGGAACACGAAATTGAAGGAATAAAAGAGGTATAGAAGTGGAACTTTGAAGTATGTCTCACAAGACTCTCATTCATCAAAGTTACAACAAGTGTTACACATGCTTCTATTTATAGATTAGGTAGCTTCCTTGAGAAGCTTTCTTGAGAAAACTTCCTTGAGAAGCTTCTTAGAGAAAACTTCCTTGAGAAGCTAGAGCTTAGCTACACACACCCCTCTCATAACTAAGCTCACCTCCTTGAGAAGCTTCCTTAAGAAGATTCCTAAAGAAGCTAGAGCTTAGCTACACATACCTCTCTAATAGCTAAGCTCACCTCCTTGAGATGAGAAGCTAGAGCTTAGCTACACACCCCCTATAATAGCTAAGCTCACCCCCATGACAAAAAACATGAAAATAAAAAAAAAGTCCTTATTACAAAGACAACTCAAAATGCCCCGAAATACAAGGCTAAAATCCTATACTACTAGAATGGCCAAAATACAAGGCCTAGACGAAGGAAAAACCTATTCTAATATTTACAAAGATAAGCGGGCTCATACTTAGCCCATGGGCTCGAAATCTACCCTAAGGCTCATGAGAACCCTAGGGCCTTTCCTTGGATCTCTAGCCCAATCTACTTGGAGTCTTCTAGCCAATGCCCTTGCGGGGTAGGATTGCATCACTTCCCAACACACACATCAAATATTTACTTAATGCATGTGAAATTACAAAACTAACCCTAATAAAAAACTAGTCTAGGTGCCCTAAAATACAAGGGCGGAAAAATCCTACATTACTAAGGTACCCTCCCTACACTATGAAGCCCTAAATACAAGGGCCAAAAATAATAAAACCTTAGTCTAATATGTACAAAGATAAGTGGGCTCATACTTAGCCCATGGGTCCGAAATCTACCCTAAGGCTCATGAGAATGCTAGGGCCTTCTCTTGCATCTCTATCCCAATCTTCTTGGAGTCTTCTATCCAATGCCCTTAGGGGGTAGGATAGCATCATTCCCTCCCCCTTGAAAAGGATTTGACCTCAAATCCAGAGGTTCTTGAAACTTTGGGCTTCTTCCCTCAACACCTGTAAAAAGAATAAAAACATATATATTAGTGGTGTTTGGCATGTTGGAATAAGTAAGGTCTGAAAACCCATTTCCTGGGCATCTTTCCATGGGGGAACATGGTTCCTCACCAATTGAATGGGTGGTGCTACAAGTATAGAAAAATATGGGACAAACATTTTGTAAAATTTGTTAAGCCATGGAACCCCAAATTTTCTTTATACTTGGTGGAGTGGGCCACTCAGGAATGACCTTTATTCTCTTAGGGTTCATGGGAACCCCTTGATCACTATTCAAAAAATTAAGGAAAGTAATGCAATGAAACATACATTTTTCTGTATTTTCATGTTGATTATTCCTACCAAAAAGTACGACAAACCTAAGGTGTCCCATATGAGCACCTAAGTTTGTGTTGAAACTAAAAATGCCTCATAATACCTATTTTGGGCACCAACAAAGCACAAGGATTTAAGCTCTTATGAACCAAACCCTAATCCAACAACTCATTTACTTGAGGAATAACCTCAAGCTCAAGAGATATGGTAGTGCTAAGGGATGTTTCCCTCGATAGGAGAAGGTAGAAAGATTGTTTAAGAAGGAGTGCTCTTTTGATATCACCTTTTGTTGGATAATGATTTTCCTTCTTAACAATCTTCTTGGAGGAATCCTTTTCCTCTTTTTCCTTCCCCTTGGCCTTTGAAGATAAGGCCTTACTATCCTTCTTTTTCTTTTGTTTTTCTAGTTTTTCTTCCTTATCCCTCTTATCTTTCATAGTTAGTTGATCTTTGGCCACCTGTGAAGGTTTTTGAGGATGCAACACAAATTTAGTGCCAAGATGGGTGAGGGTAATCTCATTAGTTAGGCCATTGTAAATGATCTTCCTATAAAATTGCCATGGCCTTCCTAAAATAATATGCTCTGCCTCTATGGGAACTATATCACAATTAACTTCATCCTTATATGTCCCAATGGAGAAAGGTACCTTCACTTGTTGGTTAAGTATCATTTCCCCATGCTCATTGAGCCATTGAAGTTTATAAGGTTTTCGGTGGGGAATGATAGTGAGGTTCAACTTGGAAAATAATCTTATGCTACAACAATTGCAACAGGATCCACTATCCACAATGAGAGAACAAGTTTTATCTAAAATTTTGCATCTTGTATGAAAGATGTTCTCTCTTTGGGATTGAGATAGATAAGAAGATTGACCTCCAAGGAGCCTTTTAACCATTAAGAGGTCACCTTCTTCATGGGGGTAGACTTCCTAACTAGACTCTTCACCCCTTACTTCATCTTCACTTCCACTAGAGGAAGGGGAAGAAGTAGTCTCCTCTTGACTACTACAAATGTCTTGACCCCTTATAATCATGGTTTTCTTTGTGGGGAATTGCGAGGCAATGTGACCTCTCCGAAGACATTTGAAGCATTTTACGTTGCTAGTCCTTTCTTGGGAACTAGTCTTAGGGGTGGATTTCTCTATGGTTTTACCCTTATCTTCCTTTGGTTTTGAAGGTGCAACCCCCAAAATTCCTTGGGCTTGGTCCTTCCTAGGATAAGAGTGAAAGCCATAAGATTTTGAAGAAGACTTTCTTTTAAGTTTTTGCTCCACTCTTATACAAAGTTGGACTAGCTCATCTAGGTCCCTATATGGAAGGAGTTCAACCTTATCCCTCACTTCCATATTAAGCCCACAAAGGAACCTAGCTATGCTTGTTCTTTCCTCCTCCCTAAGTCTAGCTCTTAAAAGGAGTAGTTCCATTTGTTGTCTATATTCTTCAACACTCATGCTCCCTTGTCTAAGCCTTTGGAGCTTGTCCATAAGCTCCCTTTCATAGTAGGAGGGAATGTGCCTCGTCCTAAGGGCACTCTTAAGGTCATTCCAATACTCTACTGGAGGATCCCTATGAATCCTTCGTTCCCTAACAAGGGAATCCACCAATAGAGGGCATACCCTTGAAAGCTAAGGGTAGCTAATGGAACTTTTCTCTCTTCACTAATATGATGGCAAGCAAAGAGTTGTTCAACCTTCATTTCCCAATCTAAGTAGGCCTCAACATTAACTTTTCCATGGAAATATGGAAGGCTAATGTTAACCTCTTGAAGCCTTCTATCCTTTTCTCTTCTTTGGGAATGATGTTTATTATGTGAACAATGGCGCCTTCTATAATAGTCGCTAAGTTCTTCACTTAAACTCTTGCAAGAGTCATGACTACTATAGGAGGCATGCTTTTCTCTTTTCATTTCTTTCATTATTTTTCTTCTTTCTTCCTTTCTTATTTGTTCTCTCTTATCTTGATTTATTTCTACCCCATCTTTTTCTTTTTCTTTTCTTTCTAGTTTTTCTTTCCAAAACTTGAGGGAACTCAACTCATCTAACATTTTAGATAGAGGATTCTCATGACTAGTACCCTCACCATTAACACTAGATGAATGATGACTCGTGTTGGTTCCTAAGTTGTGGTTCTTTCTTGTTGGGGTTTTGTATAAGGTAAAAGCTAGGGTTCAAAAGAACTCAAGATAAGCGTGATAAGCAAGAAGAAAGTATTATGTAGTTACAAGATAAACTAGGTGTGACTAGTAAAGAAAATAAGCTATGAAAGTAAGCAAGAAATTAAAGTGCAAGAAATGTAAATTAGGTGGATCCTAGGATTGTTTGGATGACCACATTTAAGGTTCCCAACAAAAAACTCACTATCCTAAGGGAAAATTACCTAAAATTATTACACATAAATGAAAGTTTGGTAACCTATTGGAGGCTCCCAATACACTTCCAATGAAAGGCCCTTTTGTTACGAAACTTGAAAATAATGAAGGTAAGTAAATTGCCAATTACAAAATTACAAAATGGTCCTCAATTTTGATGGTTGTTCTCTCTCTGGTGATTCACTCAATTTGGAGTGCTTCTTAGTCCAATAGCTCTAAAAGGTGGTTGGCTCGTTGCTTCTTGACTCAAATTCTTCAAGGGATGGCACCAATCCTCCTTTCCAATTCCCTATATGGAAACTCACAAACAAGGAAACAAAGAGACAAGCAATAACCAAAGACCAAAAAATGAAATGAAAGTTGTAGAAGCAAAGATATTTTGATGTTTTGATGATGCCAAAGGAACACGCTTCTCAAGTTTTATTCAAGACAAGAATCCAAGATATCCAAGAAACTCATGAAATATGATCAAGATAATTCCTAGAGTCTTAGGAAGAAAGTTCCAAGTTGAAACAACAAAAGGTTTCGCCAAAGGATTTAACTTAAAATGTTTTCTAAAAGAGTTTTACTCTCTGGTAATCGATTACCAGAAGATGTAATCGATTACCAGTGGCCAATGTGCCTTCTGAAAAGCTTTTAAATGTTTTTGAAAGCATGTAATCGATTACACATGGCTTGTAATCGATTACCAGTGGTTTGGAATGTTTTACAACAACCATAAAAAATTTGAATTTAAATTTCAAAGTTATGTAATCGATTACTAGTGTTTAAATATTCAAATTTCAAATGCGAAGAGTCATAACTCTTCAGAAGTAACTATGTAATCGATTACACCATTATGGTAATCGATTACTAGTAAGGATTTTCGAAAATAATTCCCAATAGTCACATCTTTTCATTTAAATTTTGAATGGCCATCAAAGGCATATATATATGTGACTTGGGCACGAAATTTTCTTAGTTTTACTTGCTCAAAAAGTCTTATCCTCTCAAAAGATTCAAAGTGTCTTATCATCTAAAATTCCTTGGCCAAAACATTTGTGATTCAATAAGGAATTATTTGAGTGCTTCATTGTACAATCTATCTCTTTCAAGAGAGATTTCTTCTTCTCTTCTTCTTACACAAGGAAAGTGATTAAGGGATCGAGGGTCTCTTGTTGTAAAGCGATTTGAACACAAAGGAAAGGTTGTTCTTGTGTGGTTTATAACTTTTAAAGGGTTTTACAAGATAGTGGAACTCTCAAGCGGGTTGCTTGGGGACTATACGTAGGCACAAGGGTGTGACCGAACCAGTATAAAACTGAGTTTGCACTTTCTCTTCCCTTAAACTCCTTTATTTATTGTTATTTGTCTTTTGC
This sequence comes from Glycine soja, assembly GCF_004193775.1. Taxonomy (NCBI): domain Eukaryota; kingdom Viridiplantae; phylum Streptophyta; class Magnoliopsida; order Fabales; family Fabaceae; genus Glycine; species Glycine soja. The sequence continues at coordinate 25,433,810 of NC_041007.1, read as the reverse complement.
GTTAAGGAAGTTTCATTTGAATTGAATTATAGTAATTCATAATAAGGGAACATTGATATTAGCTTTAAAGACGAATAAAATTTTAATGGGAAATAGTTTGAGATATCTTAATTCAACCCCCTTCTTAAGATATCTGAGGCCACTTGTCTAACAAAAGCTAAACCAATAGAGTTTTAACAAGACAATTTTTCAAGGATTATTCAACAATTAAAGAAATGAAAGGCACATAAAAGCAAGCTAGGACTCAAAGAGAAACCTAGAATGGCTCTAGAGTAGATTAAAAAAAAACTATAAAAAAAGACTCAAGAAGCCTTTAGTTTTGGCACTTGTTTTTACACTAATTTTCAATTGAAATTTCAGAACTAATATTGGTATAAAATAGGCACCAATTATAGAAGAAACTTCAAGCCAAAACAGCAACCACACTTCATTTTCATTTTTTTTTTCTTGGACACTGATTTTCTTGCCAACTTGTGAGATTTTTCGTATTTTTTTCCTTTTATCCAAATCACTTGGTTCTTTTTTTTTATAATTTTGGTCCAGATGTCTAGAAAATTCAGTAAACATTTCAGCTTAAAATTCGTAGTGATCAATTTCCAGTAATGTTTACAAGTTTGTATGTTCAAGCTGCCAGCACCAATGATTTCAACCTAGAAATCAAGAGTAGTGTTAATGTTGCTTAAGGCTTGGATAATTACAATTTGTGTTTGCTTATGCTCAATTGTCTTGAATAACACAATTCAAGAGAGCTTAAGACTTATTTTGATTCACAAATCCAGCCATAACACAGCACCACAACTCAATTTCTTCATAGGCATCATATAGGAAACTTAGAAAACAAAACAAAGTTCAACAACAAGACTACTTCTAGGAATTGATTTAGAACATGTTATGAACTAAATAACATGCATGAATTAGACTCAAAATTAAAAAGATAGGCTAAGAATGACAAGAATACATGAACAAATGTATCTAGAATTCAATCAATAAAATCAAAATTCAACACAAACTTAGAACATAATGTGACAATTATTATGACTACATATGACTCTAAGACAACATGGATTAAGTGATTTAAACTTAGATTTTTGTGTTTTTTTTCCTAATCAATATTTTGGAAGAAAATTTAGATCTAAAGGTTTAGCACAAGAATATTATGACTGAAAAATGATAGAACCTAAAATCAACACAAAAACATGATTCAAGAGTAGATCTATAAAATTTGAACCACAAAAATGCAAGAACAAGTGTAGATCTAAGATTTAATCAGTTTATTTTTTTGAATCTACTCTAAACAGCACCAAACCACAAGACAATGGAGGATATACATGGAGAATAAGATGAAGAACAAGGAATTAAAGTGAATTGACCGAACAAAAAGATAGAGGAAGCAAAAGAACATCACCTAGATGAAGATGCTCTTGATAATGTAGCTCCATGTGGAGCTTGTAGGCCTTGGATCTTCTTCATCAATGGAGTCCTTTGCTTCTTGAAGATCAATAGCAGCGAAATGGATATGGAATAAAGATGGTTGGAGATGCTACTTCAAGGAGAAGATGAGTCAAGAAGAAGCTCACCACCATAGGAAGCCATGGATAAGAGCTTGAAGGTCAGAGACGATGAGTGGAGGGAGAGGGAGATAAGGAGAATGAAATTTTGTGCCTTAAATGAGGTCTGAAATTTGAAGTGCAATTCTTAAATGATAATAGTTTAAAAAATGCACACACAAGGCCTCTATTTATAGCCTAAGTGTCACATAAAATTGGAGGGAAATTTGAATTTCTATTCAAATTTCACTTGAATTTGAAATTGAATTTATGGAGCCAAATTTTGGAGCCAAAATTTCACTAATTATGATTAGTGAATTTTAGTTATGATTCATCCCACTAATCCAAGATCAAGTCCAAGATTCTCCACTAAGTGTACTTAGGTGTCATGAGGCATGTAAAGCATGAAGGACATGCACAAAGTGTGACTATATAATGTGGCAATGAGGTGTAGCAAGCAAATGCTCACCTCCCCCTTTAAAATTTAATTGTATTGGGCTTATCCCAATTCAATTAAATTTATTTCCCAACACACATATCAAATATTCACTTAATGCATGTAAAATTACAAAATTACCCCTAATACAAAAACTAGTCTAGGTGCCCTAAAATACAAGGGCTGAAAAATCCTACATTACTAGGGTACCCTCCCTACACTATGAAGCCCTAAATACAAGGCCTAAAAATAATAAAACCTTAATCTAATATGTACAAAGATACGTGGGCTCATACTTAGCTCATGGGTCCAAAATCTACCCTAAGGCTCATGAAAACGCTGGGGCCTTCTCTTGCATCTCTGGCCCAATCTTCTTGGAGTCTTCTATCCAATGCCCTTGGGGGGTAGGATTGCATCATAGAGTATTAAATGAAGATCTTAAATTCACTACTTAAGGCTATGCTATATCATCTTATATTGATGTATCATCTGAAAACTCAAACGCAAGAATACAAACCATGATTTGATAGCACAACAAACACTACTTTTATCATTTGTATTTATTTGCGTCTATTAAGAATAAAAAGGAGTACCTATTCGTCTTTAAGACATAAATGCCTTTTGATTTAATAATCTCCCCTTTTTTTGATTATGTCAAACAAATACATGGGTAAAAGTTGAAGACATATATACAATATATATTATGACAATTAAGTGCAATGCAGTCTTATTAGATGATGGAAGCTTGCTTGAGAAGCTTCTATGGAGGCTGGATCTTTGAGCTTCAACAAGGTGCTTCAATGGTGATTTTTAGACATGGAGTTGCAGCAAAAGATAAAGGAGAAGAGGTGAGAGGAGGTGCCATCCACTAGAGAATAAGCCATGGAAGGAGAAGCTTCATTACCGAGAAAGTGCCTTGGATAAGAAGCCCAGAGAGAAAGCTTCAATGGAGGAAGAGAATAAGAGAGAGTGAGAGAGTGAGTGAGAGTGGAAATTGAAGGAGGATAGGGAGAGAGGTTGAACTTTGAAGTCCACCACACAAGTTTCTCATTCATCAAAGTTATGACAAGTGTTACACATGTTTCTATTTATAGCCAAACACATAGGAAGCTTTCTTGAGAAGCTAGGAAGGTAGCTTCCTTGGGAAGCTAGAGGAAGAAAGCTTCCTTGAGAAGCTAGAGGGGGGCTACTCACACCCCTCCAATAGCTTAGCTCACCCCCATGCCAAAATACATGAAAATACAATGGAAAGCTTCCTTGAGAAGCTAGGAAGGTAGCTTCCTTGGGAAGCTAAAGGAAGAAAGCTTCCTTATAAGCTAGAGGGGGGGCAACTCACACCCCTCCAATAACTAAGCTCATCCTCATGCCAAAATAAATGAAAATACAATAAAGTCCCTACTTCAAAGACCACTCAAAATGCCCTAAAATACAAGGCTAAAACCCTATACTACTAGGGTACCCTCAACTTGTAGGGTAGGGTGCCCTTAATCTGTAGGGTACACTACAAATAAAAAATGACCAAAATAAAAGGCCCAAAAGAAGGAAAATCTATTCTAATATTTATAGAGAAAAGTGGGTTCATACTTAGCCCATGGGCCCAAAATCTACCCTAAGGCTCATGAGAATCCTAGGGACTTCTCCTGCATCTCTGGAAAATCTTCTTGGAGTCTTCTATCCAATGCCCTTGGGGGGTAGGATTGCATCATCCCCTCCCCCTTGAAAAGGATTTGACCTCAAATGCAGAGGTTCTTGAAACTTTGGGCTTCTTCCCTCAATACCTGTAAAAAGAGTAAACACACACACACACACACACACACACACACACACAAACACACACACACACACACATATATATATATATATATATATATATATTAGTGGTGTTTGGTATGTTAGAGAAAGGTGAGGTCTGAAATTCCCTTGCCTGGGCATCTTCCCATGAGAGAACATGGTTCCTCACCAACTCAATGAGTGGTGCTACAAGTATAGAAAAATATGGGACAAACCTTTTGTAAAAGTTTGTTAAGTCATAGAAGTCTCAGATTTCCCTTATACTTGGTGGAGTGGGTCACTCAGGAATGACCTTTATTCTCTTAGGGTTCGTGGGAACCCCTTGATCACTATTTAAAAAATTAAGGAAAGTAATGCAATGAAACATACTTTTTTTCTATATTTTCATGTTGATTACTCCTACCAAAAAGTATGACAAACCTATGGTGTCCCACATGAGCACCTAGGTTTGTATTGAAACCAAAAATAAGAACAAACCTACATAATGAGTCCCTCTGTATGTGAATCATGAAGACATTGGATGCATGGGTGATTTTACAAAAGAGGGTTGCACCACTCAACATATTCATCATACCACCTATCATAGGGATTTTGTGCCTCATAATACCTATTTTGGGCACCAACAAAGCACAAGGGTTTAAGCTCTTACGAACCAAACCCTCGTCCAACAACTCCTTTACTTGAGGAATAACCTCAAGCTCAAGAGGTACGACCGTGCTAATGGAGGTTTCCCTGATAGGAGAAGGTAGAAGGATTGTTTAAGAAAGAGTGCTCTTTTGATATCACTTTTTGTTGCAAAATGATTTTCTTCTTAACAATCTTCTTGGAGGAATCCTTTTCCTTTTTTTCCTTTCACTTGACCTTTGAAGACAAGACCTTACTATCTTTCTTTTTCTTTTGTTTTTCTAGTTTTCCTTCCTCATCCCTCTTATATTTTATATTTAATTGATCTTTGGCCACCTGTGAAGGTGTTTGAGGATGCAACATAAACTTTGTTCCAAGGTGGGTGAGGGTTATCTCATTAGTTAAGCCATTATAGATGATTTTCCTATCATATTGCCATGGCTTACCTAAGAGAAGGTGTCCTACCTCCATAGGAGCTATATCACAAATCATTTCATCCTTATATGTTCCAATGGAGAAGGGCACTTTCACTTGTTGATTGACTATCATCTCCTTTGGCTCATTGAGCCATTGAAGTTGGTAAGGCTTTGGATGGGGAGTGATAGCAAGGCTCAACTAAGAGACTAATCTCATGCTGCAAAAATTGCAACATGAAGCACTATCAACAATGAGAGAGCATGTGATATCAAAATTTTTACACCTTGTGTGAAAAACATTCTCTCTTTGAGATTGGGTCAAGTCACAAGATTGGCCTCCTCGAAGCCTTCTGACTAGATTCTTCCCCTTTTGCTTCTTCACTTTTACTAGAGGAAGGTGAAGTAGTAGCCTCACCTTGGCTACTATAAATGTCTTGGCCCCTCATAATCATGGTTTTCTTGGTGGGGCATTGATAAGCAATGAGTCCTCTTCCATGACATTTAAAGCACTTTATAGAGCTAGTCTTCTCTTGCATACTAGCCTTAGGAGGTTGCTTTTCTATTGTCTTCCCCTTATCATCTTTGGGCTTAGAAGGTGCAGCCCCTAAGATGCCTTGACCTTCGTGAGAGCCATAAGATTTTGAAGTAGGCTTCCTTTTAAGTTGTTGCTCTACCCTTATGCAAAGTTGGACTAGGTCATCTAGGTTCCTATTTGGAAAGAGCTCAACCTTGTCTCTCACTTCCATATTAAGTCCACTAAGGAACCTAGCAATACTTGTTCTTTCCTCCTCTCTAAGCCCAGCTCTCAAAAGAAGTAGTTCCATTTGTTGCCTATACTCTTCAATACTCATACTCCCTTGTCTAAGCCTTTGGAGCTTGTCCATAAGCTTTTTTTCATAGTAAGAGGGGATATGCCTCTTCCTAAGGGCACTTTTCAAGTCATTTCAATACTCTACTGGAGGATCCCCATGAATCCTTCTTTCCCTAACTAGGGAAGTCCACTAATAGAGGGCATACCCTTGGAAGCTAAGGGTAGTCAAAGGAACCTTCCTTTCCTCACTTATATGATGGCAAACAAAGAGTTGCTCAACCTTCATTTCCCAATCTAAATAAGCCTCTACATTGTCCTTCCTATGAACGTATGGGAGGTTAATGTTAGCCTTTTAAGGCTTTCTTTCCTTTTCTCTCCTATGGGAGTGAGGTCTAGGATGTGACCTATGCCTTTCTCTATAATAGTCACTAAGTTCTTCACTTAGGCTTCTGCAAGAGTCATGACTACTATAGGAGACATGTTTTTCTTTTCTTAACTCTTTTTGTATTTTCTTTCTTTCTTCTTCCTTATTTGTTCCCTCTCATCTTGACTTATTTCTACCCTCTTTTTCCATTTTATTTTCTTTCTAGTTTTTCTTTCCATAACTTGAGGGAACTCAACTCATCTAATATTCTAGATAGAGGGTCCTTATGACTAGTACCCTCACCATTAACACTAGGATAATGATGACTCATGTTGGTTCCTAAGTTGTGGTTCTTTCTTGTAGGGGGTTTGCAAAAAAGGTAAAAGCTAGGGTTCAAAAGAACCCAAGATAAGCATGATAAGCAAGAAGAAAGTATTATGCAATAACAAGATTAACTAGGTATGACTAGTTAAGAAAATAAGCTATGAAGGTAAACAAGAAATTAAAGTACAAGAAATGTAAACTAGGTGGATATTAAGAGTGTTCGGATGACCACATTTAAGGTTCCCAAAAAACACTCACTATCCTAAGGGAAATTTGCCTAAAATTGTTACACACAAATGAAAGTAGGATGACCTATTGGAGGCTCCCAACTTACCTCCAATGAAAGGCCTTTTTGTTACAAAATTTGAAAACATTGAAGGTAAACTTACAAGTGTCCAATTACAAGTAAATTGCCAATTACAAAATTACAAAAAGTCCTCAATTTTGGTTGCTGTTTTGATGTAAGCTCCATTGGAGCTTGTAGGCCTAGGATCTTCTTCATCATTGGATTCCTTTGCTTCTTGGAAGATGAATGGCAGCGGAATGGAGAAGGAAGAGAGAGAGGAGATGCCACTTCAAGGAGAAGATGAGTCTAGAAGAAGCTCATCACCATAGGAGGACATGGATAAGAGCTTGGAGTAAGAAGGAGATGAATGAAGGGAGAGGGAGAGAAGAGCACGAAATTTTGTGCTCTAAAAGAGCTCTGAAATCTGAAGTTAATATTCAAATGATCAAAGTTTCAAAAAATGCACACACATGACCTCTATTTATAGCCTAAGTGTCACACAAAATTGGAGGGAAATTCAAATTTCACTTGAATTTGAAATTGAATTTGTGGAGCCAAACTTTGGAGCCAAAATTTCACTAATTATGATTAGTGAATTTTAGTTATGGTTCAGCCCACTAGTCCAAGATCAATTCCAAGATTCCCCACTAAGTGTGCTTAGGTGTCATGAGGCATGAAAAGCATGAAGGACATGCACAAAGTGTGACTAGATGATGTGGCAATGAGGTGTAGTAAGCAAATGCTCACCTCCCCCTCTAAAATTTAATTGGATTGGGCTTCTACCAATTCAATTAAATTTATTTCCAACCACACACATCAAATATCCACTTAGTGCATGTGAAATTACAAAAATACCCCTAATACAAAAACTAGTCTAGGTGCCCTAAAATACAAGGGCTGAAAAATCCTATATTTCTAGGGTACCCTACCTACAATATGGAGCCCTAAATACAAGGACCAAATATAATGACATCCTAGTCTAATATGTACAAAGATAATTGGACCCAACCTTGGCCCATGGGCTCATAAATCTACCCTGAGGTTCATGAGAACCCTAGGGCCTTCTTCAGCAGCTCTAGCCCAATCTTCTTGGAGCCTCTTGCTCATGGTTCTAGTGACTGGTCCCTTCCTAGGGAGGATTGCATCATGTTCTCTCTTTGGTGTTTCACTCAATTTGGAGTGCTTATTAATCCCATAGCCCTTAAGGTGGTTGGCCCCTTGCTTCTTTACTCAAATTCTTCAATGGATGGCACCAATCCTCCTTTCCCCTTTCCAAATCCCTATATGGAAACTCACAAACAAGAAAATAAAGGAACAAGAAATAAACAAAGACCAAAAATGAAATGAAAGTTAAACCAATAGAGTTTTAACAAGACAAATTTTCAAAGATTATTCAACAATTAAAGCAATGAAAAACACATAAAAACATGCTAAGACTCAAAGAGAAACCTAGAATGGCTCTAAAGTAGAGTAAAAAAACTAACAAAAAGACTCAAGAAACCTCTAGTTTTGGCACTTGTTTTCACACTAATTTTCAAAGCTAGGATTGAGCAAAAACAACAAGCACACTTCCCTTTGACTTTTATTTTTGTTTTTCATAGACATTGATTTTCTTGCCAAATTGTATGTTTTTTTTTTTATCAAAATCACTTGGTTCATTTTTTCTATTTTTTCCAAATGTCTAGAAAATTCAATAAAAATTTCAGCTTAAAATTCGCAGTGACCAATTCCTAGTAAGTTTTACAAGTTCATATGTTCAAGCTGTCAGCACTAGCAATTTCAGACTTTGATTTTTTTTAAGCATGATATATTGATTGCCTTAGGCTTACTTTCAATTTCCTATGTATGTTAAACACACCAGGCTTGTTTACCACAGTTTTAGGAGTTCAACAGTCACTTAGGATCAAAATTTCAGCCAACAATTCAATCACCAAAACTCAAATTCACAATAGAAACAATCATAAGGAAACCTAAAAGTTCAAGAAAAGGTTCACAATCAAAGACTCTCTAAGAATTATGCATGAACATGTTAAGGACTAATTAACATGCAAGATTTGATTCAAATCAAATAATAGGATAAAAAATTTCATACACTCATGAACAAATGAGTTAGACAAAGAAACAAGAAAAATAAAATTCAGCACAACATAAGGAATCTTATGTGACAAGTTTCATGACTAGACATGACTTCTATGACAAAACTACAATAGGTGAATATGTCACTCTAGGTTCTTGAGGTTTTCTTCTACTTTAATGATTTTGTAAGAATTTTATGGTTTAGGCTTCAGCCACAAAAAATAGCAAGACAAAACTCAAAGGAACCTAAACTCAACACAATTCATGGTTCAAGAACAAGAACAAGAAATTTGAACCATAGAAAATCAAATCTAGTTTCTATATCAATTTTAATTGGTTTAAATTATAAAGAATCATGTTAACAACATTCAACACAAGACATGTCAGGAAATACATGGAGAAAAAGAACGAAACAACAATGGAGGAGAAGGTAAAGCTGAAAATTAATGGAGTTTTAAGGAGCACCTACTTGAAGCTCTTGTGCTTTGATTACCACTTGATGGAAGCTTGCTTGAGAAGCTTCTATGCAGGCTGGATCTTTGAGCTTCAATGAGGTCCTTCAATGGTGATTTTAAGCCATGGAGTTCAAGCAGAAGATAAAGGAGAAGAGGTGAGAGGAGGTACCATCAACTAGAGAATAAGCCATGAAGGAGAAGCTTCACCACTAAGAGAGTGCCTTGGATAAGAAGCTTAGAGAGGAAGCTTCAATGGAGGAAGAGAATGAGAGAGAGAGAGAGAGAAAGAGAGAGAGTGGAAATTGAAGGAGGATAGGGATAGAAGTTGAACTTTAAAGTGTGTCACACAAGCTTCTTATTCATTAAAGGTATGACAAGTGTTACACATGTTTCTATTTATAGCCTAACACATGGGAAGCTTCCTTGAGAAGCTAGGAAGGTAGCTTCCTTAGGAAGCTAGAGGAGCAAAGCTTCCTTGAGAAGTTAGAGGGGGGCTACTCATACCCCTCCAATAACTAAGCTCATCTCCATGCCAAAATACATGAAAATACAATGGGAAGCTTCCTTGGGAAGCTAGAGGAAGAAAGCTTCCTTAGAAGCTAGAGGGGGGGCTACTCACACCCCTCCAATAGCTAAGATCACCCATGCGAACATACATGAAAATACAAAAAAGTCCCTACTACAAGGTTAAAACCTTATACTACTAGGGACCCTTAACTTGTAGGGTAGGGTGCCCTTAATTTGTAGGATACCCTACAAACCTAAAATGACCAAAATACAAGGCCCAAAAGAAAGAAAACCTATTCTAATATTTACAAAGAAAAGTGGACTCATACTTAGCCCACGGGCCCAAAATCTACCCTAAGACTTATGAGAACCCTAGGGCCTTCTCCTGCATCTCTGACCTAATCTTCTTTGAGTCTTCTATCCAATGCCCTTCGGGGGTAGGATTGCGTCATCATATGCAACAAGTAATAAAAACACATAATGCATCATAAGACTTTGAGATCCTTTAATATGAAAACTCCCATTTTATTTATCAGATGTATATTACATAAAGAAAAGAGATGAATAAGAAAAGAATAAGAGTTTAAAGATTTGAAAAATCTCCTCCTTAGATGATGCAATCCCCCTAAGCTTGTGCATATTTGCCTTTGTTGCTTTCTTCTTTTTTTACTTCTTCTCCCCCTTTGTTTGAGAGCTTCTTCTTGCTCTTCAATCATGCGAAAGAACTCATCTCTAGAGTCATCAATAGAGGAAACTTCAACTGGGATCTTAGTATACTTCTTGAAGAAATAATCCCAAAATGCTTCCACCTCTAGGCTTCTCTATCAGCATGAGCTTGATCATGAAGAGCTTCAGCAAGAACCTCCCTAGTTATAAGTAGTGCTTCCTTAATCAAACACATATACTTCTGAGATGGAGGAGGGCCATCAAAGACTTCATGGCCAAGTCTTTAGCAGCAGGAAAGGCCTCATCATAAAAATTCACCTCTTCAATGATTGACTTGACATGATGAATAAAGGTGAAAATAGAGTTTGGAAGATCAACAGTGAATGAGAAGTTGTGCTCAGACATAACAAAATCTCTCTTCCATAAACGACAAAGAGATTGTGATTGATAGTTTGAAAGTAGCGCCCTATTGTGTGATGAACTCCATCTATTGATGACTTCTCTTTAGGTTCTAGACTAGAGCAATAAGCTCCCACTATGTAATATCTTTGTAGATCTTGCCAATCAATACTTGTAAGTTCCTTCATTTGTTGCATCACAACCACTTCATGCTTGAAAAGTCTGTCTAGTCTTGCCTTGACATAGGGGGTAGAGGGTACATCTTCATCTTCTCCAGTCATCTTCTCCTTGCCCTTGTAGCAATCTACCTTAGGGATCATAATTGGCTTGTCCACTGCTAACTGAAATTTAGTTCCAAAGTGTGCAAGACACAAAAACTGAGAGCCTAGCATAATAAGTAGACACACATTCACTTGTTGTAGTCGTCTGAAGGAAGCTTTCCTTGCACTTATTTCTTTTTTGTATCGATTTAGGAATAGACACAACTACGAGCCATAGTAAGAAAACTCCCATTTTGAGAAGGTTGAGCTCTCCTCAGGATCTTCAAGGTAGATGTCTTCTACATGGAAGGACTCCCCAGACTTGGAACAATTCCAGGGCAGAACCATGTTGAAGATAACCATCAGACCAAGAAGTTGCTAAAGGTTTAAAGGAGTAGAGAATGGCATTTCATTAGATGCATCCTTTATGCTTTTCCAAAATGTAGCTCCTAGAGGATAGACCTTCCTATAAAATGGTTTGTGTTCAAAGATGATGTTGTTGAGGTTTAGAGAAGAGGGATTCCTTGAAGGATACTCCTTTATATGACTATCTCTTCAAAAGTAGTTGGAAAGAGCATGGACCTTTTCTTCTTCCAAGGTCTTTGAAGATGGATAAGATAAGGGATCAATCCCTTTCACACCTTCCTTGCATAGCTTGACCAAATTTAGCTTTTGAAGCTCAATCTTCTACATCTCTGGATGTAAGTGTTGGGTTCCAAAGTCCATCTTCTTTCTCCATGCTTGGTTGCATGTTTGCCTTTCAGATATTTTGAATCCTTTGAAACCAAGATATAGTTTTACATTGTTGTCTAAAGTAGGCATGACTGGAAGAGTAGATGATGGCCATTTAGATGTAGAAGGAAAAAGCCATGAAGTGGTTTGTTGTTCTTTTGTTCTTATTAGACGATGATCAATCCTTAGAAAAAGATTTGCCAGAATGATAGGAGTTTCAAATGCAAGAAGAAATTTCCTTGTTTCCAGGTTAGCTTGAACATCATCAACATTATCTAGATCTAGAGGTCAATAGATAGCTCCAAAGCGTCTGAACTTATCTTTGTCCATTACTTCAAATAAGACATCATCAACATTTCTTGTGTCTGTATAGATCTTTGTCTGATGGGAGTTGCAACAAGATCTATTTCTGCTATGTTCTCTTCTTCCTCATGAAGAGATGCTTCAATAACAAATTGCACCATAGCTTCTTCAAGAACTTTTTTCTTCCTCAACTATCTGCTCATACATCATAGCTGGTTCAAGCTCAGCTTCTCTTTTAGCAAAAGTGGTATAGAAGATTTCACAACTGGTCTCCAAAGTTGTTTCAACTCTTTCAGCTATTTTAACCTGGTGTTGCTTTGCTTCAGATGCATCCTTGACAACTTCAAGTACCACTTCTTTAGGCACTTGGTCACCTGCATCTGCATTTTTCAGCTCATTTTCCCTTGTCGAGGTCTTTTGGGATTTCTTCTAAAGCTTGTCATCTAGCAGTAAATCAGGACTTGTCATCTTTTGTCTTGACTATACACTTGCCTTTGTTGAAGGAAACAATATAACCACTATCACAAAATTGACTTATGCTAAGTAGATTATACTTCAGACCTTTAACATATAAGACGTTGTCTATAGAGACTACAGAAGGAATACCAATTTTACCTAAACCAGAGATCTCTCCCTTACCAATGTCTCTGAAGGAAACTTCTCCCCCCTTGTGTGGTTTTAGGTCTAGGAACATAGACCTTTCCCCCGTCATTGTCCAAGTACTAGCTTAAACCCTTCCTTTTTCCTACCAAGGATATCTCCAACAAGCACTGTTTGAGATTTTGGTACCCATATCTTTTTGGGTCCAACATTGTTAGTACCCTTAGACATTTGTTTCTTCTTTTGGATGCATCTAACCTTAGAGTGTTCATACTTATCATAGAAGTTCACATTTGTCTAAGATATAGATTGTGACTTGGAGGATGTTGTTCCCTTTTCAAAGCCGAGGCCAAACTTATCATGGGGATGTTGATGGAATATCAAGAGTGGTGAAATTCTTTTAACTTTACAAGAACATCCCAAAGTCTTTAGTAAGACAAGATACTTCTTCCCTTAGTTTTTCAATTATGGAAGTTTCTTATGTCTTACTGGTCAGACTCATGCTCTTTTCTAGAGTCTGGATCTTCTTTTTCAAATCTTCATTTGATTTCCTTAATTCAATGTTTTTAGAGGCAAAAGCTTTAATTTTTTGTTTAAACTTTTTGCACTAAAGGGAAATCATATGATAGCTTTGAAGAAGAACATCATAGGTCATTTCCTCTTCATCGTCTAATGTAGCACAAAAGGAAGTATCAGATTTAGAACAAGTTTTTACCTTAGCCTTATTGTCTGTATCTACCATGAGACAAATGTTGGCTTGTTCATAATTTGAGATGCAACTATTCTCATTGTATGAGTCATCCCATGTGATCATAATAATTTTGTTTTTCTTGTCCTGAGAGTATCTTCTCTTCTTTAGCTGGGGACCTTTAAGCTTCATATGTCTAGGCTTCTGCACTCAAAGCAAATAATGTCATTGCTCCCCTCTTTGTTTTTTTCTTTGAATCTAGAATTTTTTCTTCTGGATGAGTGTTGGAAATTTCCTTTCTTCTTCATGATTTATTTGAACTTCCTGTACATGAGGGCTACATCATCATTTGTGGATCGATTAGAGTTGTCTAATCCATCAAATTCCCGCATATGCACTTTAAGAGTTTTAGACAAGCTTGTTTTTCCTTCTCTTTTGAAGCTTGTTTCTTCAAACTTGAAGGCAGTGGAATTCTTCTTTTGCATATGAACTTCATGGATTCTCAGAACGCCCAACATCTTATCCCATGCAAATTTAAAGATCTCTTAATTTTTGAATTGTTGTGGTCTTCGGTTCCCACACCTTGGGAAAATTTTCCAACACCTTCATGTTTACCTGGGCCTTAGTGTACATATCTCCAAGAGCTTCCATATTGTTTAGAAGAACACGAAGTCTTCCAAACATATCATCCACATACTCTCTATCCTTCATGGTGAAGCTTCCATAATGTTTGGTCAGAGTAATGACTATCCTCAGTCTGACATCCTCAGTGCCTTCATAGTTTATGCTTAATGAGTCCCAGATCTCCTTGGCAATTTTTAGTCTGTAAATGTTGTTGTAGTCATTTTTTTATAAGACACATGTCAGAGTATATATGGATTTTCTATTGAGCTCCATAATGGAAAGATTGTTATTTTTCCATTTAGCTTAGGTATGGGAATAGGTATATCCCCATTAGTGATGATGAGCCAGATTCTATATTGGGTGGACTTGATGTACATCTCCATTTTGTCCTTCCTGTAGGGGTAGTCTTCTCCAGTGAAAGATGCTTTCTCAGTGATAAACTGACCGTGGCTATATGTAATCTGGATCTTTTCCTATAAACAGTGTTAGGTTCTCAACCTTTGGAGGTTGAGCTTTGATACCAAACTATAGAAGCAAATAACACAAGAAGGGAGACTAAAAACAAATTTGAACCCTTTGTCAGTAAACACAAAGAAAAGTATTAAAGAATAACACAAGAGGTTATAGTGGTTCGTCTCTACCTCCAGTTCTTATCAACCCACCAAGTTTTCACTAACTTATCAAAAGTTACAAGTGTTCTTCACTGCCACTTCTAGCTTTTACAAATGGAAGCTCTACCCCAAGTTTGACTTAACCAAGTATTCTTTGTCCTACCTAGTCATTGCTGCCTCTAAAAAAATCAACAAGATTTTTTGGAAGTTTTCACAATGACTAACATGAGATCGTCTTACAAAAGAATATATGTCTTAGCACTTTAGTCTTTTCTCTCAAGGTTTACAAGGTGTTTTGAGAGCTTAGTATCTATACAAAAATAATTCACAAGTATGTCTTGAGGCCATTCGAGCATTTAATGCTTCCATTAAATTTGCGTCCCTTCTTCATGAAAAGTCCATGCTGATAAGTTGGTGTGCCTTACACTTTAGCAAGAAAGTTACTTTTCCCATCATATCAGGTCTGCACTAGTAGAGCACGCCTTTTGATAAAGACCAACATTTCTAGATTGTTGACTTCATTTATTCTTCATCTGACATTGACAAATTTTAGGAGAATGTTTTCTGCAAGATAGAATCTCAGACATAGAGTATTAAATTAAGGTCTTAAATGCACTACTATCATCTTATATGGATGTATCATTTGAAAACTGAAATGCAAAAATACGGACAATGATGTGATAACACATTGTTGGATTTCCCCTGCGGTTACTTTTTGTTCCACTTTTTATTCGTACAAATATATTCAAGGGAAATCCGGTTTTCCGAAAAGCACACAAAATTGTCAAGTATTTAAAAATTAAAATGGATGAATCCGAGTATCGAACTCAGGGAAACTAGTCTAAGATCGGGTAAAATTTAGAAATAAGGCATTGTTGAAAGAAACATTGATAATTGATGGTTTAAAACAGAATTAAACTAGGTCTATGATAAAAATAGTAAAAATGCAAGTAAAATTGACAACAATAGGTATAAGTGTTGGGTCTTTCGAACAGACCAGCTGATGCATATAAAGATGTTTCTCTAATCAATCATGCTGCTGTGTTCTATGTTGTAGCCTAATGTCATACCCTAATTTCGTCCGGGGACCTTTGCTCGATGACGTGCGACCATTCTTTGGTCCTCGTGAGGTGCTTGGCACCCATCATTAGGCAATTTATGAAATTCCAGGACATGCTGAAAAACCAAAAAAAATATTGATGCACAATCCGTAAGTTTCCGTGACACATCGGAAATCAAATGGAAGCATCGTTGCATAATTAAGTGAGGTTCCGTAACATTCCGTGAGTCAAAAAGGGGATGATTATGTAATCCGCAAGGTTCCGTAACATTACGGAAAGAAAACAAGTATCGTTACGAAATTCGTAAGTTTCCGTAACTTTACGAAAAAAGAATCACCAAAAAAACAGCAGAGGGGGGTGTACTTAGTAAAAATGGGGGTGCAAATAGCACCCAGGCCCATTTGGGCCCTCCAGAAGATTCCTCCAGAAGGCGGTTGCTTCTGGAGGAAGCAACCCTGCTCGCCTGGGCGAGCTGAGCTCGCCTGGGCGAGCTGGGCGGCAACCACCTCCCCTATTTTGCTATAAATAGGGGAGGAAATGAAGAAGAAAGGGGTCCAGCCCCTTAGGCACTTCTCTCTCTTTCGAATTTGCTTGGAAAAATTGTTTCCGTGAAGAAAATCTAAGCCGAGGCGCTTCCGAAACGTTTCCGTAACGTTTTCCGTGAGGAATCTCGCAAAGGTTTCAACCGTTCTTCGACGTTCTTCATTCGTTCTTCATCGTTCTTCGATCTTCAACGGGTAAGTACCTCGAACCAAGCTTTTCGATTCATTCTATGTGCCCGTAGTGGTCCACATTGTGTTTTGTGCATTTTGATTCTCGTTTTGTTTACTTTTTATACCCCCTGTTGACGTGCTTAAGCCATTTTACTTAAGTCGTTTCTCGCTTAACTTAAAAATAAAATAAATTTCCACCGAACGTTTGAATTGTATTATCCATTAACTTCGGTTAAAATAAATTCCGACCGTTCGGTCATGCCGTAACCACGTTGGAAATCAAAAAGAGGTAAAAAATAATATAATAATCAAAAAGACATCTTTTAGTAAAATATAGCGGAAAATCAATCGGACGTTTTCTCTTTGGGATTTCTCATTCTTAATCGAATTGATTAATAACTAAAGTGAAATTAAGGCTAAAATCAACTCGCCTAGTCAAGCTCGTCCACAAAAATAGGCTTTTGAAGTTTGTCATTTCAATTTCTCACTAAGTAAAATGGATCATTTTTAAGGTCCAACGCCTTAAAATGATCACCACTTAAGTAAAAAAGAATCATTTGATAAGCAAGAACTACGTAGGTCTGAGTTCCTCATTGAGGATACGTAGGAGCAAAAGTCCCGCTTTTGTCGACCACCCCAAGAGATCGTTAATGGTCCGATGCCTTAACGTTTCTCTCCTTTCAAAAATAAGAGATCGTTAATGGTCCAATGCCTTAACGTTTCTCTCCTTTCAAAAATAAGAGATCGTTAATGGTCCAATGCCTTAACGTTTCTCTCCTTTCAAAAACAAGAGATCGTTAATGGTCCAATGCCTTAACGTTTCTCTCCTTTCAAAAACAAGAGATCGTTAATGGTCCAACGCCTTAACGTTTCTCATCTTCCAAAATCAAAAGACCGTTTAAATGGTCCAACACCTTAAATGACCTTTTGTTCAATAAAAACATATTCTGCAAAAAAGACAAAAAACCAAACACTTTGTTCCAAAAGAACTACGTAGGTCTGATTTTCTCATCCCAAATTGAGGAATACGTAGGAGCAAAGGGAAACACCCTTGTCGACCACAAAAAAGAAAAAATATAAAAAGGGTTTAAAGGATACAAGAACATAAAAGGAACATAAAAATCAAAGTCATGTTTGCACATTCGATTAAAGGCTGCCGTCCCTTGGGACGGGCGTGTGGGGTGCTAATACCTTCCCCGTGCGTAAATACAACTCCCGAACCTTTCACTAAAAAGTTCGTAGATCGCGTCTTTTCCGGTTTTTCCGACGTTTTCCTCAAATAAACGTTGGTGGCGACTCCGCGCGTATTCCTTTCGTGGAACACGCATCCCGCGAGTCTCGCGTCGCCCTCCCGCCGAAGGGTAGGTTGCGACAGTTGGCGACTCCACTGGGGACTTTTTTTTTTAGAGAGTTAGGCCATTTAATCTTGTGCAAATGTTTTACCGTGACTTACCCCTTTGTTGGTTTCCTTTCATTATGTTCTTGTGTATATAAACTCTTCGTTGCTTTTAGTGCGTTTTAAATGTATGCATGAAGTAAATATTTATTCATTTGATGCACACAAACACCAACACTATTTGCACACACTGTGAGTGAAAAAGGGCCCTATACCCGGGTTCATGGGAGCATAAGGAGTGGAGGTGAATCTGTGATCATGCTAGGTCTCCGACTTGCTTGATTAAAGTGAACCCTCATCTAGAGCTTTTCTCTTTGAAAACCTATTGTTGCTAGTAGTCCCTACTGCTACAATATGTTCTTCAAAGGGGATGATACCTCTAGAAACCATCAAGAGAGATATAACTACCTTGGGGATTGTTGCTAAAAGCCTAGTTAGTTCTCTCCCTTATAGGTCCTTTAAATAGGGGCACGAAGCAAACACGCTGCGTGCCATTTTTTACACTGCCATGCATGAGTATCATATACCCTTTTTCTTATGTTCGGTAAATATTGTCATACTGTGTACATTCCCGCATTGTGTCTTTTGCATAGGCATCGCATATGGGTTCTGTCTTGATCCCTTCTGTAAACAAACCAACGGAGGGTCCGTGTCGCCTTCTTAAAAACGTGCGTTGGGGCATTCTGCTACCCCTAGACGTCGTATCTAAGAAGGGGACAAATTCCCCGGACCCCCGCTTTTCTAGATTGCATCTGTGTCATATGCATTCCATCATGCATTCATCCATCCCACCCATGATAGATGTCGGAGTTTTGATTCGCACTAGATTTTATTTCACTTTAGTAAAACATGGGATCAAGTCAAAAGCCTTCGTTTAAAAAGAGGTTCTATCAAGTCAAAATCAAGAGCTTAGAGGTCACTAGTTTACGAGAGTTGGGGCAATTAATGGGTCAACTTCAACGGCAAGCCTTCCGCAAAGCCTATGGTAAGCATTTGGGACCTAGCTAGGGTAGAAGTCTCCATGGAACCAATTGCCTCCCTCGCCCAGTATTATGATCAGCCGTTGAGGTGCTTCATCTTTGGGGACTTCTAGCTATCACCAATGGTGGAAGAATTTGAAGAGATCCTAGGATGTCCTCTAGGGGGAAGGAAACCATACCTCTTCTCAGGGTTCTATCCTCATTGGCCAGAATTTCTAAAAAAGTCCAAATCTCGGCGCAGGAATTAGACCGCCAAAGGCAAGTCGAAAATGGGGTGGTCGGAATACCGAGAAAATATTTGGAGGTAAAAGCAAGAATCTTGGCAGATAAAGGCGAGTGGACCCCATTCATAGATATTCTCACACTGTTGATTTTCAAGGGAGTCCTCTTTCCAAATGTGGATGGGTTGGTGGACCTGGCAGCGATCGACGTTTTTCTCGCCTATCATAACCACAAGGAAAGTCCGGTTGTCGCTATGCTAGCCGACCTATATGACACCTTCGACCGAAGATGTGAAGAAAGCAATGCAAGGATTGTTTGCTGTACTCCAGCTCTCTATGTGGGGCTGGTTTCACACCTTTTTCTCCAAGAAGGTAGGCCCGTCTATCCGCTACAAGGTTACCGCTCGTGCGTCGAAAAAGGAAAGGCGAATTGGGACCAACTCTTGGCTAGCATGGGGGGGCGTCTGTTAATTGGTTCCCTCGCTAGAAGGAAGGAAGAATCAGGATTCTATCTTCATGCGAAGGATGTCCAAATGTTCCCTTGATGGGAACAAGGGGTTGTATTAATTATAATCCCGTTCTCACCATAAGACAGCTTGGCTACCCCATGAGAGGAGCGCCAGTAGACGAAAGCATCACGCCTTTCATCGCACGGGGTTTTAGTGACCACAACGCGAGGGTACTCCAAGGAGTTCGCAAGGCATGGGATGCGGCATGAAGAAAGGACAGAGAGCTTAGGGGAAGCAGTAATGGGATCATCGGCGGCTATCATAAGTGGCTGAGAGTCCGAACACAAGGATTGGATTGGATCCCAAATCTAAAGACTGTGAGGGACGATGAGGTTAAAGCTTCGGAAGAAAGTGATGAGGTACAAGCCCTAAAGGCAGAGCTTGAAAGAGCCCGAGTAGTCGAAGAGAAGTTCAAGTCCATAGCCATCAAAGTCTGAAAAGAGTATGATGAACTAAGGGACGTCAATATGGCCACCGCTGATGCCTTGGAACGAGAAACCAAGAAGGCCCAAAAGGAAGAACACGTGCCAGCAAAGTTTTGAGGGGCTTTATAGGGCAGCAATAGTAAGCTCAAGCTCCGAAGAGGTGAAAGGAATCATCACGGGTCAAAGGCATGATCTTGAAGGACGAGCTAAAGGCTTACCTTAGGTCGAAAAGAAATTTGTCCCAACAGTTAAGCGAGACTGAAGGGAATATGTGGGCCGTCATCGATGAGTGCAAAGAGAAGCTAAATCTAGCGGCGACTCACGAGCAAAGGCTAGAGGATGAGTACGCCAAGATATCAGCAGAAAGCGAAGCAAGGGAGAGGGTAATTGATTCATGGCACCAAGAGGCAACAATGTGGACGGACCGATTTGCTCTTACTTTGAACAGGAGTCAAGAACTTCCCCGATTGCTAGCCAAGGCCAAAGCAATGGCGGACACCTACTCCACCCCCAAGAAGATCCACGGACTTCTCAGCTATTGTCAACATATGATAGACTTAATGGACCATATGATTAGAAACCGCTAGGAAGTTTGTATTGTCGCTCAGATCTTGACTAGTTATAACTTTTTGAATAAAATGAGTTTATCCCACGTTTTTACTCCAAAAATCAGTGCGAATCAAGTCACTCCCGCATTTTATCTCTAGCATGCATTGTATGTTGGTCTCGTCCTTTGTCACGGGAAGCCGGAAGGTCCATATCACCTTCTTAATTGTACACATGGGGCACTGCGCCCCCAAATGCACAAGTAAGAAGAGATAATTTTCCGGGCTCTCGTGTCCGTAAAATGCATTCATATCATGCATCGCATAAGCATCTCTTCATAACATCATAATGGACATATCCTGCATTTGTCCGTTATCATATTCCAGCCTCACATTTTGCATGAGTCATGGCATCATCATGCATATGCGTTCAACAAACTTTTTGATCTGCAAAATTGCATACCATTTGTTTTCATGTTTGCTCATCCTTGCGTTTTCCTCTACAAAACAAAAACAAAAAAGGGGGAAGCGTGAAACTTCACACTACATTCTTAGTTTCATGTGTTAGGCACCACGAGCCAACCGTGTTGGGATCATAAACCCGTTTCACTTAAAAACAAAATAATTGAACATGGTACCTAATGCATTGTTAACTAGGAAATGGTGTTTCTTCGGGCATCTCAATTTCATAATTACATTTTCTGTGCATAAGCTTAAAGTATGCCCGAGTCATTCATCCCTATGAAATGTTGTTGAAGTATTGGCGATCAGAATTGCCATTCCTTGGATTATAGGGTTGAACCAAGCTCATGCTTTTACAAAAAGGTTCATCAAGTCAAGTTGAAATATGGAAGTAACCGTCTTGCAAAATTGGGGCAAAAGATGAATCGAGTCACATCACTGCTTCGTCTACTGCCAAAGATATTTAGGATTGTTTATGTCCTTGTTACTTCCAGTTTCACCTTGACAAAGATGTCATGGACCATGTTGAAAATCTAAATTGATTCAACCCCATATCCTGCGTAAAAATTCGCAATACTTCAACTGTACATCATTCGCATACATCCATGCTTTTCATTGGTTGCATTGCTCATTGCATTCTTTCCTTGAAAAATAAAATAAAATAAAATAAAATGAACTTAATCATTGTTATCAAAAAGAAAAGGACACGCTTTACGACACCCTTACCGAACTCGTGCTAGAGCTAGAGTAATGGGTGAAGTAGAGGAGATACAAGAGAAGATGAAGGCCGACATGGAGGCCATTAAAGAGAAAATGGCCACAATGAGGGAGGCCATGATGAGCGTGAAAAAGATAATGGAAACCAATGCGGTTGCAATTGCCGCTACCAGCGTTGTTGCTAAGGTGAACCTGATGTCCCCATCCGGCATCAACCAAATGAATCATCCAACCTCAGATATGGTAGGCAAAGATTTGGGAAGTACGGATGACCCCATGATGTGCAAATTCAAAACGAGCACGCCTTCCCATCATATGGCTTGCCTCCCAACTATACACCACCCAATGTGGCGTACACTCCCAATAAGAATGTCAATAACTCCACTCCTATACCCATTGAAAGCCAGCAACCCCAAACTGATCATGCACATGTCTCTTAAACTGTGGAAGAGACCCATGAAATTCCCCATCACAATCTAGCCGACTTCGAGCCTTGGCTCGGATATACCACTGAAGGGCAAGCAGTTGGTGATATACCCCTACAAAACCCTTTGGAGGGCCCTCAGTATCACCCACAACTGCACCTCTTGCATTCCACAGCGGTTAAAAACCCTCATGACTATGGCAGGAATGGGAAAGTTGGATCATCTAGAGGAAAGGCTCAGGGCCATTGAAGGAGGTGAAGATTATGCCTTTGCTAACCTAGAAGAGTTGTTCCTAATACCCAAACATGGTCATTCCCAAGTTCAAGGTGCCGGACTTTGGCAAGTACAAGGGGACTACTCGCTCCAAGAACCATCTAAAGATGTACTGTCGGAAGATGGGGGCATACGCAAAAGATGAGAAACTGCTGATACATTTTTCCTGAGAAAGTCTTACTAGGACAACTGTCGCCTGGTATACTAAACTTAGGAACCTTCTTGAGTCCATTCTTGGAAGGACCTAATGGTTGCCTTCATTAGGCAGTGTCAGTACAATTCTGATATGGCTCCGGATAGGATGCAACTACAAAAAGTGTGCAAAAAGGGGGCACGAATCTTTCAAAGAATGCGCCCAAAGATGGAGAGACTTGGCAACTCAAGTAGCACCCCCAAAAATAGAGAAAGAGATTATCACAATGATAGTAGACACGTGACCGGTGTTCTACTATGAAAAATGGTGGGTTACACACCTTCAAGTTTTACAGATTTGGTCTCCGCCAGCAAAAAGATCGAAGTGGATCCGAAAAGAGGCAAATTTGATCATCCTACTAGGACGACTGAGAAAACTGGGGCAAATAAAGAGGGTGAGGATAAGGGAGAAACCCATGCTGTGACTGCCATTCCTGTACGGCCAAGTTTCCCACCAACCCAACAATATCTTTACTCAGCCAATAACAAACTTTCTCCTTACCCACCACCCAGTTATCCACAAAGGCCATCCCTAAATCAACCACAAAGTCTGTCTACCGCACTTCCAATGACGAACACCACCTTTAGCACAAACCAAAAAAAAAACACCAACAAAAAGGAATTTTGCAGCAAAAAGCTTGTAGGGTTCACCCCAAATTCCGTTGTCATATGCTGACTTGCTCCCACATCTACTTGATAAATTCAATGGTAGCCATAACCCTAGCCAAGGTTCATCAACCTCCATTTCTCCGAGAATACGACTCGAACGCAACGTGTGCTTGTCACGGAGAAGCCCCGGGGCGTTCCATTGAGCATTGTAGGGCTCTGAAGCGTAAGGTGCAAGGTCTAATTGATGCGGGCTGGCTGAAATTTGAGGAGAATTGCGTGTAAATCCTGACATTGACAAGAGATGCCACACATGGGGCAATTTTGAAAGCTGTTGTTAGGTGTCCCTAATGACTCATCAGGGTTTCCAAGTTTATATTGTAAACCACAGCTACAATGTTAAATGAAATGGATAAAGTTGATATCTTTGTCCCTCATCCTCTCACGAACGCATGTTTGCTTATTCAACTTTCACTGGAATGTGGGTGTAAGCCATTGGTCTGTTTGCTCAAGCAACCTGCGCTCCTGAGTGTTGACTTCCAAGACCGTTCAATCAGAGATTACTCATCTTGCACGTTGGTGGGGGTGCCGTAAAACAACGAGCAAAGTTCAAAACAAATAAGTTTCAAAATAAAAAATAAGTTTCAAAATAAAAAATAAAAAGGCATTTGATTGACAGTGTTTTCAAGTAAAAATATAGACGTTCATGTGACCTCATTTTGTCTTGAGTTATCAAGAATAGGATGTTGGACAAATGGCCTCAGTTACCTTAAGAAAAAGGGGGTTTGAATTAAGATGCAAAGACTATTCCCCAATTGAACTATCAATCTCTCTTTTCGGATTAACAATGCACACAGGGATAACCCTTCCCTTGTGTTCAGGAATCCTCTACAACAAGAAACCCACGGTCTCTTAATCCCTTTTCAGAAATAAGAAGAAGAGAAGAAGAGGTCTCTCGTAAAAGAGGTAGATTGTAAAATGAAGATCAATCAAAAATTCCTTATTGAATAAGCAAGTGGTTGACCAAGGAATCTTTTTGAGAGGATAAGACATTTCAGTTCAGAAAAACTCTTGATCTTTTGAGAGGATAAAACTGTTTGGGCAATGAAAACTCTCTTTAAAACATTTGAATGGCCGTTCATAAAACATTTGAATAGATATGTCTCTTGGAAATTATTTTCTGGAAATCCCCTCTGGTAATCAATTACAAGACTTATGTAATCGATTACAGGTTTTAAAAATTTGAATTAAAACATTTTCAAACTGTTGGTAATCGATTACCAGAGAGCAAATCTCAATTTGAAATGATAGAATTCTTTGGTCAAACCTTTTGTTTTTTTCAATTTGGAAACTTCTTCCAAAAGATTCTAGAAATCAACTTGATCATATATCTTGACTTTCTTGGATTCTTGTCTAGAATAAAACTTAGAAGCACTTGATCCTTTAGCATCATCAAGACATCAAAACATCTTGCTTCTACATAGGAGTCATTTGACTTAATCCATCAAAAAATCCTTCAACTATTTTACGTCCTTGGAAAATTCTTTTTGCAAGAATCAACTGCTTCTTTCGTTCTTCCTCACTACGAGGCTATGAAAACAACACAACGATTGGTACCTCAAAGCCTTACACTGGGGCAATGAGGGGCATCGTGCATGAGCCTCAAGTGAACCTAGGGGCAGATTAGAAGTTCTCACCCAATAGGTTCCCTCCTACAAGGTCATGACGAAAGACAACGATTGGTACCTCAAAGCCTTACACTGGGGCAATGAGGGGCACCGTGCATGAGCCTCAAGTGAACATAGGGGCCGATCAAAAGTTCTCACCCATCGATGTTTTCAACAAAAAGAAAGGGGGGACAAACCCTAGGATTTCAATAGATTGATTAAACATCAAACGACTCCATTGCCATCACTCCAAAATGGTCAAGTGACTAAATCAAACAGAACACACACTCTGAGGGAGTTCCCGGAGAGGTTTGCAAAAAAGATAGGATGAGGTTGCATGAATTATCACCTCTTTCAAAAGGACAGTCAATCTGTGTTTTCCAAAAAAAAAAAATTAAATCAAAATCAAAATCACAAAATAGGGAAAGAATGTCATGAACATTGTACAACTTTCCATTACATTGCATTGTTTCAAATGAAGTCCGCATTTACCAAATTTCACGACAAAGGTTGCATGCATCTGCATCCCTAAAAATCATGTTAACTGCATAGATTTCCTACATCTAATCTTGTGGATTTGGGATGACCGGCCCTCTCGATGAGTCGATCTCTTGCTTTCTCATAAGGGTGGACCTTGGGTACTAGTTACCCTCACCGTTGAGAGGACTACACGTCCTCGCTTTGAGAGGACTACGCGTCCTCACCATCAGAGGGCTGCACGCCCTCACCATCAGAGGACTACACGTCCTCGCCTTGAGAGGGCTACACGCCCTCATCTTGGGTACTAGTTACCCTCACCGTTGAGAGGACTACACGTCCTCGCCTTGAGAGGACTACACGTCCTCACCATCAGAGGGCTGCACGCCCTCACCTCTAGAGGACTACATGTCCTCGCCTTGAGAGGGCTACACGCCCTCACCTTGGGTACTAGTTACCCTCGCCTTAAGAGGACTACACGTCCTCGCCAACAGAGGGCTGCACGCCCTCCATTTCAGAGGACTACATGTCCTCGCCTTGAGAGGGCTACATGCCCTCACCTTGGGTACTAGTTACCCTCACCGTTGAGAGGACTACACGTCCTCGCCTTGAGAGGACTACACGTCCTCACCATCAGAGGGCTGCACGCCCTCACCTCCAGAGGACTACATGTCCTCGCCTTGAGAGGGCTACACGCCCTCACCTTGGGTACTAGTTACCCTCACCGTTGAGAGGACTACACGTCCTCGCCTTGAGAGGACTACACGTCCTCACCATCAGAGGGCTGCACGCCCTCACCTCTAGAGGACTACATGTCCTCGCCTTGAGAGGGCTACACGCCCTCACCTTGGGTACTAGTTACCCTCACCGTTGAGAGGACTACACGTCCTCGCCTTGAGAGGACTACACATCCTCACCATCAGAGGGCTGCACGCCCTCACCTCTAGAGGACTACATGTCCTCGCCTTGAGAGGGCTACACGCCCTCACCTTGGGTACTAGTTATCCTCACCGTTGAGAGGACTACACGTCCTCGCCTTGAGAGGACTACATGTCCTCACCATCAGAGGGCTGCACGCCCTCACCTCTACAGGACTACATGTCCTCGCCTTGAGAGGGCTACACGTCCTCACCTTGGGTACTAGTTACCCTCACCGTCAGAGGGCTACACGCCCTCACCTTGAAAGGACTACACATCCTTGCCAGCAGAGGGCTGCACGCCCTCACCTCCAGAGGACTACACCTCCTCGCCTTGAGAGGGCTGCACGCCCTCACCTTTAGAGGGCTACGTGTCCTCATTTTCAGTGTGCTCGACATCCACACCTTAAATGAATTTAAGGTCCTCTGCCTTTAAATGCTTAACCGAGACTTGCCCTTCCGGTTAAGGGGCCAGTAGTTTCCTTTTAACGGTTCCTGGGCCACCCCTGATATTGGAGGAGGGCCAACTGTGCGAGCACAACCAGAGAGGGAGGCTATCACACCGCTACTATGCATACTGGGGCAAGATTTCACCCGTGCCGCTGCAAAGAGACGAGTGCGGATCATGCGCACCAACATGACCACTCTTACAAAGATATAGATGACATTGCTACTTAGCAACATTTTGCCCAGCGACCGCAATGCCAATCTCCCCCTGCAAAAGTATCAGTTGGTCTGTGTCGTCCCGACATGGGTAAGTATGCATATAGTTCAACTGATTTCTGATACCATCTATTGTTTGCAGGGATCGCACCCACAAGACACCCAGTGGACCCGGAAAAGTCCAACAGGGCCCTGGGGTTTCCAGCTCTGGTTACGGGCCTCTATCAGTCCTACAGGGTGCCCGTACCCCCCGGCAAGGTCACGTCATCATAGGTAAGTATGCACATCGCTCAACTGATTTCTGATTTCATCTATTGTTTGCAGGGATTGCGCCTGCAAGACACCCAGTGGACCCGAAGAAGTCCAACAGGGTCTTGGAGTTGTCAAGCTCTAATTACGGGTCTCTGTCAGTTCTACGGAGTACCTGTCACCTCCAGCAAGGGCATCAGGCCCCCTACTAATCGAGCTTTCATCAAGAAGTACTGTGCCCCCAGGCAGGCGCAGGGCGAAACACCACAGCAGCATTGGGATGGCCGGTAGCGGGCAATAGACACACCGCCACCACCTCTAGAGTTCACCTCAGCTCATCCGCAAAAAAGGTTAGAGCGTTGCCTACGACACATGGCCGACCAGCAGGCTACCAAATCCAAAGCCAAAGGTAAGCAAAGTACTAGGTCAGTGACCGACAAGTCATAAGGCGTCCAGCTAAAGACGTTAAAGAAGCGCTACTAGGAGGCAACCTAGTACCTTTTGAATCTATGCTTGTTATTTGATCACTTTTTATAGTAGGACGCACCTAGTTGCTCATGATCCTGGGGATTTAAATAAAACAAGCGCAAGCTCGAAAGGTAGTCATACCTCACAAAATATATGTATGTATGTTTAGGTAGAAAGATACCTTAGATATGCATGTATGTAAACAAAAAATACTTCACAAAATATATATGTATGTTTAGGTAGAAAGATACCTTAGATATGCATGTATGTAGCAAAAAATACCTCACAAAACATATATATGTATGTTTAGGTGGCAAGATACCTTGGATATGCATGTATATAGCAAAAATACCTCACAAAAATATGCACATGTTTAGGTAGCAAAATACCTCATGAAAAAAAAAAGAGAAGAAAAAAAAAAAAAAAAAAACAAACAAACAAGAAAAAGAAATAAACAAATGATAATGATAAAAGAAAAAGAGAGCAAAATAAGAAAAAAGAAGAAGGTAAGTAAGGAAAAAGAGAGAAAAAGAAAAATAAGTTGTCTGGCTAAAAAAACAACATGCTTTTGAAAAGAGATGACTTCCAACTTTTCTTTGGAAAAATTCACTGATCATAACTAGTTTTTGAAAAAAATGTGTATACACCTGAAGGGTGAATGCTGTGAAGATTTTCCCAGACGCCCAAAATGGACTCGGATGAATGCACAAATTGATAAAAGAACATATTTTGGAAACGTTGGGTTGACTAAAATAGAGGAAATGAATCCTGAGCCCTAGCATCACATGACCATAAAAATTTGACACTTGAGTGTCCGCATAGGTGCATGCATAACCAGTTTTGCATAAAATTTCCAAATCGTCATTTTTGCATTTGTGTCATGGAAATAATGTGGGGCATCCCTTTTATCCTTGAACCAAACCAAACCCTGACATGTATCATGTCTAGCCATTCTACAAACCTTGATCCAAAATCATGACTCACTATAATCCTTACCCTCGGAAGCAAAAAAAGGAAAGAAGGAAATTTTCCAATCAAAGAGAAAGCAAAAAGAAAAGAAAGGAAATTCTCAATCAAAGAGTGGGAGAAAGCAAAAAGAAAAGAAAGGAAATTCCCAATCAAAGAGTGGGAGAAAGCAAAAAGAAAAGAAAGAAAATTCCCAATCAAAGAATGGGAGAAAGTAAAAAAAAAGAAAAAGAAGAAGAATAAGAAGGAAAGAAAGCCCCTGATCGGGGATCGAAGAAAAAAAACAGAAGAAATATGCAGAGAGGTCTTTGGACCAGACAATATCTGAACAATACAGAATTGTCACCAAATGAACAAAAAGGAAGGAAAGGAAGCCACGACCTAAAATGGTCTCCCCCCTTTAATTACCAACCAAAATTCCGTGCGCTAGCGACCCTTTTTTCTCGCCCCGCACTAAACAAAAAAAACAGAAAAAGAAAAAGCCAGAAAAATCAAAAGCCAAAAACACACAAAAACCGAAAGAAGAAACCACCAAAAGAACCCATTCCCAAGGGAAGCCCTATTGATCCATGATCACGCATGTAATTTTTGATTTGATAGGAAATAATTTGCAAAGTCAAGTCATGACATATCTATGGTTCGGAATTAGGATGAAACACTTACCTGTGCGAAATTGATACACTTTGAGTGGATTTCTTCTATTTTTTGTCGAACCCAGTGTTTCCTCTAAATGGTCATTTAGAAACGAAATGCTAACATCCAAAATCTCATTTATGGTTATGGGAGATTTCATCAGCAGACACTCCTTCCCCGGTAGACGCATTGTTTTTCACTCAAAAAAGCATATGCTGCTCTAAATCAGTTGGAATATTTGTCTCTTTGCTAAAGCATGTTTGCATTTTAGTGGAGAAAACAACGAGACTTTTTCAAGTCTCACAAGTTATCCAGAACTACGTAGGTCTGAGTTCCTCATTGGAGGATACGTAGGAGCAAGAGCTTTGCTTTTGTCGGCCGCCCCATAATCTTTGTCATACTGACCCTGAGGTCATGTGACGCACACCCCTTTTGTCATCCAGAGGCGGCGGGCCCGATGACAAGCAGAGACCAAGTTTGGTCATTCTGCACCCATGATACGCGGAGATACCTTACGGTTATCCGCACCCCTTTGCCATTCAGACACAGTCGTGTCCGTTGGCACGCAGAGACCAAGTTTGGTCATTCTGCACACATGATACGCGGAGATACCTTACGGTTATCCGCACCCCTTTGCCATTCAGACACAGTCGTGTCCGTTGGCACACAGAGACCAAGTTTGGTCATTCTGCACACATGATACGCGGAGATACCTTACGGTTATCCGCACCCCTTTGCCATTCAGACACAGTCGTGTCCGTTGGCACGCAGAGACCAAGTTTGGTCATTCTGCACACATGATACGCGGAGATACCTTACGGTTATCCGCACCCCTTTGCCATTCAGACACAGTCGTGTCCGTTGGCACGCAGAGACCAAGTTTGGTCATTCTGCACACATGATACGCGGAGATACCTTACGGTTATCCGCACCCCTTTGCCATTCAGACACAGTCGTGTCCGTTGGCACGCAGAGACCAAGTTTGGTCATTCTGCACACATGATACGCGGAGATACCTTACGGTTATCCGCACCCCTTTGCCATTCAGACACAGTCGTGTCCGTTGGCACGCAGAGACCAAGTTTGGTCATTCTGCACACATGATACGCGGAGATACCTTACGGTTATCCGCACCCCTTTGCCATTCAGACACAGTCGTGTCCGTTGGCACGCAGAGACCAAGTTTGGTCATTCTGCACACATGATACGCGGAGATACCTTACGGTTATCCGCACCCCTTTGCCATTCAGACACAGTCGTGTCCGTTGGCACGCAGAGACCAAGTTTGGTCATTCTGCACACATGATACGCGGAGATACCTTACGGTTATCCGCACCCCTTTGCCATTCAGACACAGTCGTGTCCGTTGGCACGCAGAGACCAAGTTTGGTCATTCTGCACACATGATACGCGGAGATACCTTACGGTTATCCGCACCCCTTTGCCATTCAGACACAGTCGTGTCCGTTGGCACGCAGAGACCAAGTTTGGTCATTCTGCACACATGATACGCGGAGATACCTTACGGTTATCCGCACCCCTTTGCCATTCAGACACAGTCGTGTCCGTTGGCACGCAGAGACCAAGTTTGGTCATTCTGCACACATGATACGCGGAGATACCTTACGGTTATCCGCACCCCTTTGCCATTCAGACACAGTCGTGTCCGTTGGCACGCAGAGACCAAGTTTGGTCATTCTGCACACATGATACGCGGAGATACCTTACGGTTATCCGCACCCCTTTGCCATTCAGACACAGTCGTGTCCGTTGGCACGCAGAGACCAAGTTTGGTCATTCTGCACCCATGATACGCGGAGATACCTTATGGTTATTCGCACCCATTCTTTTGCTATCTGTAAGACAGAACGCTTGATAGCATGCAGAGGCTGACACAGTCTTCTGCACCTTTTGTTCCTCCGGGAACAACAAAGTCATTTACATGTGGAAATTTCATGGTCACCCGCGACTCTCGTCAGCCGAGAGGAGCGAAATTAGTGTCATACACTGATTTTCGTCCGGGGACCTTTGCTTGATGACATGAGACCATTCTTTGGTCCTTGTGAGATGCTTGGTATCCATCATTAGGCAATCTGTGAAATCCTAGGAACGACAAGTCACGGTCACCCGCGACTCTCGTCAACCGAGAAGGGCGAAATTAGTGTCATGCACTGATTTTCGGGGACCTTTGCTTGATGACATGCGACCATTCTTTGGTCCTTGTGAGGTGCTTGGCACCCATCATTAGGCAATTTGTGAAATTATGGGAACAACAAGTCATTTGCATGTGGAGATTTTATGGTCACCCGCGACTCTCGTCAAATCGAGAGGGACGAAATTAGTGTCTTATCTTTACTTTCCTTTTATCTCCAATAAAAGACAAGTAAAGAGGGGCAACTGTCATACCCTAATTTCGTCCGGGGACCTTTGCTCGATGACGTGCGACCATTCTTTGGTCCTCGTGAGGTGCTTGGCACCCATCATTAGGCAATTTATGAAATTCCAGGACATGCCGAAAAACCAAAAAAAATATTGATGCACAATCCGTAAGTTTCCGTGACACATCGGAAATCAAATGGAAGCATCGTTGCATAATTAAGTGAGGTTCCGTAACATTCCGTGAGTCAAAAAGGGGATGATTATGTAATCCGCAAGGTTCCGTAACATTACGGAAAGAAAACAAGTATCGTTACGAAATTCGTAAGTTTCCGTAACTTTACGAAAAAAGAATCACCAAAAAAATAGCAGAGGGGGGTGTACTTAGTAAAAATGGGGGTGCAAATAGCACCCAGGCCCATTTGGGCCCTCCAGAAGATTCCTCCAGAAGGCGGTTGCTTCTGGAGGAAGCAACCCTGCTCGCCTGGGCGAGCTGGGCGGCAACCACCTCCCCTATTTTGCTATAAATAGGGGAGGAAATGAAGAAGAAAGGGGTCCAGCCCCTTAGGCACTTCTCTCTCTTTCGAATTTGCTTGGAAAAATTGTTTCCGTGAAGAAAATCTAAGCCGAGGCGCTTCCGAAACGTTTCCGTAACGTTTTCCGTGAGGAATCTCGCAAAGGTTTCAACCGTTCTTCGACGTTCTTCATTCGTTCTTCATCGTTCTTCGATCTTCAACGGGTAAGTACCTCGAACCAAGCTTTTCGATTCATTCTATGTGCCCGTAGTGGTCCACATTGTGTTTTGTGCATTTTGATTCTCGTTTTGTTTACTTTTTATACCCCCTGTTGACGTGCTTAAGCCATTTTACTTAAGTCGTTTCTCGCTTAACTTAAAAATAAAATAAATTTCCACCGAACGTTTGAATTGTATTATCCATTAACTTCGGTTAAAATAAATTCCGACCGTTCGGTCATGCCGTAACCACGTTGGAAATCAAAAGGAGGTAAAAAATAATATAATAATCAAAAAGACATCTTTTAGTAAAATAAAGCGGAAAATCAATCGGACGTTTTCTCTTTGGGATTTCTCATTCTTAATCGAATTGATTAATAACTAAAGTGAAATTAAGGCTAAAATCAACTCGCCTAGTCAAGCTCGTCCACAAAAATAGGCTTTTGAAGTTTGTCATTTCAATTTCTCACTAAGTAAAATGGATCATTTTTAAGGTCCAACGCCTTAAAATGATCACCACTTAAGTAAAAAAGAATCATTTGATAAGCAAGAACTACGTAGGTCTGAGTTCCTCATTGAGGATACGTAGGAGCAAAAGTCCCGCTTTTGTCGACCACCCCAAGAGATCGTTAATGGTCCGATGCCTTAACGTTTCTCTCCTTTCAAAATAAGAGATCGTTAATGGTCCAATGCCTTAACGTTTCTCTCCTTTCAAAAATAAGAGATCGTTAATGGTCCAATGCCTTAACGTTTCTCTCCTTTCAAAAACAAGAGATCGTTAATGGTCCAATGCCTTAACGTTTCTCTCCTTTCAAAAACAAGAGATCGTTAATGGTCCAACGCCTTAACGTTTCTCATCTTCCAAAATCAAAAGACCGTTTAAATGGTCCAACACCTTAAATGACCTTTTGTTCAATAAAAACATATTCTGCAAAAAAGACAAAAAACCAAACACTTTGTTCCAAAAGAACTACGTAGGTCTGATTTTCTCATCCCAAATTGAGGAATACGTAGGAGCAAAGGGAAACACCCTTGTCGACCACAAAAAAGAAAAAATATAAAAAGGGTTTAAAGGATACAAGAACATAAAAGGAACATAAAAATCAAAGTCATGTTTGCACATTCGATTAAAGGCTGCCGTCCCTTGGGACGGGCGTGTGGGGTGCTAATACCTTCCCCGTGCGTAAATACAACTCCCGAACCTTTCACTAAAAAGTTCGTAGATCGCGTCTTTTCCGGTTTTTCCGACGTTTTCCTCAAATAAACGTTGGTGGCGACTCCGCGCGTATTCCTTTCGTGGAACACGCATCCCGTGAGTCTCGCGTCGCCCTCCCGCCGAAGGGTAGGTTGCGACACCTAAATTACTAAACCTTCATCCCTAGTTGGATTGAATCAATCCAAGCTTCGTCCTCAGATCCCTTTTGTTGGAATGGGCTCAATTTAGACAACCCTTCTAGGTTTAGACTAACTTAAACTATGTTTCATCCTCAGATCCCTCTTGTTAGACTAGACTTAGCTTAAATAGCTTACGAAAGTTTAGCCTAATTTAGCCTAAGCTTTGTCCTTAGATCCCTCTTGTTGGACTAGACTTAGACCAAACAACATTATTGTAACAACATACTTAAGCTGAAGAAGCATTGAACACAAGAAACAAAATCAATTAGATATGAAAATAATTACATAAGTTGTTCATTAGAAATCCCCAACAAGGGTGTTTAGCCAGCCATTACAGACGAAACCCTAACAATAATAAGCTTACAAAACCTAGGTATCTCTACAAAAGCTGCTCCTCTTGCTGCCTCCAGAGCTTTTTTCCCGAAATAGGCACTATGGTGTGCTGTGGAATTCTGTGCCCTGGGCCTTGTTAAAGTTCTACCCTAATTCTGCATAAGACACGATTTAAATAGGCTCTGAATTCGCGATGTTGTGCTTAGCGCCACCCTCGCACTCAACGCGAGTAAGAGGATTTGAGCTTAGCGCCAATCATGCATTGAGCCTGGCTGAAGACAATTGCTACGCTTAGCGCACTGATCTTGCGCTTAGCGCGCAACCTTGATGTTGATGCCCTGCCAGATTCTTCTGTTGTGCTAAGCGCGCAGAAGCTGCGCTGAGCGGTGGATGCGCGCGTAGCCCACTGATGAGCTAAGCTCAACATTCACTTTTAGCACTTCATGACTTAGCCTCATTTTCAACTGAAATTGCACATATTTCATCATTAAATCCAATGGACATATTCTAGAGACAACTTTAACCATAAAACAAAATTTATTTGCAAAAATCACTACAAAATAACCATAAATTGGGGAACTATACAAGTTTTGGAAAATGTTTTCTATACAAAGTTAGTCGTATAAGTTGACTAACAAACTCCCCTAAATTTACAGTTTTGCTTTTCCTCAGGCAAAGAAAGAATAGTTCACTTGTCCTCAAGTGACAAGCTACAATGATCACTCAAAAATGGTGTTTGCTTCACAGAAAAAATTAAACCATATGAACTGAATATCATGGACTGCTTCAATCAATTAATTTTCACAAACATGAAGCTTTTCAAAGATAAAATCATGCACATTAAAGTCACAACTGAAATAAGCTAGTAAGGATGGCAGAAATCAAGGAAGGATCATCAACCAACCTCACAGTCATTGTTTCACTCAAGCTCAAGTGTTTAGGCTCATTCCATCATAAAAACTAACACAAGTCCCAACCTTTGCATTTGATCTCATGTCATACAGCAATGAACACACAAAATCGAATCCGAAGGACTTTCTAGGCTTGTAATAGGGTTAGGCCTCCAACAAATCATTGTTTTTCTAGGATTCAACAATCAGTGAATAAGTGTCTAGTACGAAAAGAGATGTGTTGACTATGGACAGGTATGTAAACTAACTATTAAAAGGAAAATCACGTGAGTAATGATGCATAAAGACAAGTAGACAACACATTGGAATATTTATCGACTAACAGTGATAGAACCTGGAATATACTGGAAAGTTCTCCCCCTCCTCAAGTATCATTGGGGTCTTTAGTAATGAGTTCAAGGTGTATGCATCAAATTTCACCAAGCGACCTCTCACCTTTACCTGTTTAGGTGGTTTATCCTCAGGATCATAGAGGTTTGCATAAAACTCTTTTACAATAGCCGCATCAATACTACCCTCCACAAATTTTGTCAACTCCTTGTGCTAGTTTCTATGCTCGAGTTCTTCAGTAAATTCATCAAACTCAGTGGGATGAAGAATGACATTCCTTTTAGGCAAGATCTTTCTAGGTACCACAACGTCAAAATATCTCTCCCAAGCCTCTTGGGAAGTGAACCTGGATCTATCAAACCTGGCTTGGGTAGGTGTAGAGGGTGCTTTCTGTTAGTGCTTAGCTCTACGGAGTTTTAAAAGATTGGCTAAGATTTTGTTAAAACATAAGCACTTAGACAATGAAGGAAAGCTGGAGTTGCTGCACATGATGTCCAACGTTATGTCAAGGAATAAGATCGGGCTGCACAATGCACAAGGCAAGATAAAATGTCAAATGAAGAATTGAAGTTGCAGGATCCACGATGTCGGATACAATGTCCTGACATCCTGCCCGAAAATACTGGAGTTGCTGCACAATGCATAAGTCAAGATAAAATGTCAAATGAAGAATTGAAGCTGCAGAATCCACGATGTCGGACACGATGTCCTGACATCTGGCCCGAAAATACTGGACACATAAATCTGTTATATCTTTAACAGATTATTGTGCAATTAGCAAGAGATAAGATGATCTATCTTCTGGAACGAATTAAAGATAATTAAAGTTCGAATTTCAAAGTAGAAGAGTTCGTTCAGGGATTAAAGATTAAAGATAAAAACTAAAAGATCAAACTGTATCTTTTAGTTCTTTAACTACAGATTTTCAGGAAGAATGATAGATCCCCTCCAGCACAAGCCGTTGCAGCCCAGAAACGCACATTGCTATATAATCATGGAGGCTGCACGAGTTCTGAACCAAGTCCGGGATTGAAGAGTTATTTTGTGAGTTTTGGGACTTGAGTGTTTTGTGAGCCACCTTGATGGTACCCTAACATCAAGTGTTGGACCTGAGTGTGTAGAGTTGATCTCTTGTGTGTAGAGTTGATCTCTAGTGTGTAGAGTTGATCTCTAGTGTGTAGAGTTGATCTCTTTGTTCAGAGTTGATCTCTGGTGTGTATTTGATTTGATTGTAAACACGGGAGAGTGTTTGAGAGGGAGTGAGCGGGGTTTCTCATATCTAAGAGTGGCTCTTAGGTAGAGGTCGCACGGGTAGTGGTTAGGTGAGAAGGTTGTAAACAGTGGCTGTTAGACCTTGAACTAACACTATTTTAGTGGATTTCCTCCCTGGCTTGGTAGCCCCCAGATGTAGGTGAGGTTGCACCGAACTGGGTTAACAATTCTCTTGTGTTATTTACTTGTTTAATCTGTTCATACAGTCAAAGACAATCTGCATGTTCTGAAGCGTGATGTCGTGACATCCTGTACGACATCTGTCCCCAGTATCAGAATTTCAATTGGTATCAGAGCAGGCACTCGAAATCACTGAGTGAGATCTAGGGAGATAAATTCTGATGAACATGGAGAAAGAAGGAGGACCAGTGAACAGACCACCAATTCTGGATGGGACCAACTATGAATACTGGAAAGCAAGGATGGTGGCCTTTCTCAAATCACTGGATAGCAGAACCTGGAAAGCTGTCATCAAAGGCTGGGAACATCCCAAGATGCTGGACACAGAAGGAAAGCCCACTGATGAATTGAAGCCAGAAGAAGACTGGACTAAAGAAGAAGACGAATTGGCACTTGGAAACTCCAAAGCTTTGAATGCTCTATTCAATGGAGTTGACAAGAATATCTTCAGACTGATCAACACATGTACAGTGGCCAAGGATGCTTGGGAGATCCTGAAACCACTCATGAAGGAACCTCCAAAGTGAAGATGTCCAGATTGCAACTATTGGCCACAAAATTCGAAATTCTGAAGATGAAGGAGGAAGAATGTATTCATGACTTCCACATGAACATTCTTGAAATTGCCAATGCTTGCACTGCCTTGGGAGAGAGGATGACAGATGAAAAGCTGGTGAGAAAGATCCTCAGATCCTTGCCTAAGAGATTTGACATGAAAGTCACTGCGATAGAGGAGGCCCAAGACATTTGCAACATGAGAGTAGATGAACTCATTGGTTCCCTTCAAACCTTTGAGCTAGGACTCTCAGATAGGGCTGAAAAGAAGAGCAAGAATCTGGCTTTCGTGTCAAATGATGAAGGAGAAGAAGATGAGTATGACCTGGATACTGATGAAGGTCTGACTAACGCAGTTGTGCTCCTTGGAAAACAGTTCAACAAAGTGATGAACAGAATGGACAGGAGGCAGAAGCCACTGTCCGGAACATCCCTTTCGACATCAGGAAAGGCAGTAAATACCAGAAAGGTCAGATGAAAAGCCCAGTCACAGCAAAGGAATTCAATGCCATGGGTGTGAAGGCTATGGACACATCATAGCTGAATGTCCCACTCATCTCAAGAAGCAGAGGAAAGGACTTTCTGTATGTCGATCTGATACATAGAGTGAACAAGAAAGTGATTCTGACAGAGATGTGAATGCACTCACTGGGAGATTTGAATCTGCTGAAGATTCAAGTGATACAGACAGTGAAATCACTTTTGATGAGCTCGCTGCATCCTATAGAGAACTATGCATCAAAAGTGAGAAGATTCTTCAGCAAGAAGCACAATTGAAGAAGGTCATTGCAAATCTGGAGGCTGAGAAGGAGGCACATGAAGAGGAGATCTCTGAGCTTAAAGGAGAAGTTGGTTTTCTGAACTCTAAACTGGAAAACATGACAAAATCAATAAAGATGCTGAATAAAGGCTCAGATACGCTTGATGAGGTGCTACAGCTTGGAAAGAATGTTGGAAACCAGAGAGGACTTGGATTTAATCCTAAGTCTGCTGGCAGAACAACCATAACAGAATTTGTTCCTGCCAAAAACAGCACTGGAGCCACGATGTCACAACATCGGTCTCGACATCATGGAACGCAGCAGAAAAGGAGCAAAAGAAAGAAGTGGAGGTGTCACTACTGTGGCAGGTATGGTCACATAAAGCCCTTTTGCTATCATTTACATGGCCATCCACATCATGGAACTCAAGGGAGCAGCAGTGGAAGGAAGATGATGTGGGTTCCAAAACACAGGACTGTTAGTCTTGTTGTTCATACTTCACTTAGAGCATCAGCTAAAGAAGATTGGTACCTAGATAGCGGCTGTTCCAGACACATGACAGGAGTCAAAGAATTCCTGGTGAACATTGAACCTTGCTCACTAGCTATGTGACATTTGGAGATGGTTCTAAAGGAAAGATCACTGGAATGGGAAAGCTAGTCCATGATGGACTTCCTAGTCTGGACAAAGTACTGCTGGTGAAGGGACTGACTGCAAACTTGATCAGCATCAGTCAGCTGTGTGATGAAGGATTCAATGTAAACTTCACAAAGACAGAATGCTTGGTGACAAATGAGAAGGTGAAGTTCTAATGAAGGGTAGAGTTGATCTCTTGTGTGTAGAGTTGATCTCTAGTGTGTAGAGTTGATCTCTTTTGTTCAGAGTTGATCTCTGGTGTGTATTTGATTTGATTGTAAACACGGAGAGTGTTTGAGAGGGAGTGAGCGGGGTTCTCATATCTAAGAGTGGCTCTTAGGTAGAGGTCGCACGGGTAGTGGTTAGGTGAGAAGGTTGTAAACAGTGGCTGTTAGACCTTGAACTAACACTATTTTAGTGGATTTCTCCCTGGCTTGGTAGCCCCCAGATGTAGGTGAGGTTGCACCGAACTGGGTTAACAATTCTCTTGTGTTATTTACTTGTTTAATCTGTTCATACAGTCAAAGACATCTGCATGTTCTGAAGCGTGATGTCGTGACATCCTGTACGACATCTGTCCCAGTATCAGAATTTCACTTTCCTCTTCTTAGATGCCATCTGCAAAATATAAGACAAACACAAGAGATTAGTATAGGTTATTTTCACAAAATAGAAAAATAAAACTGGAAATTTTGACTGGGCGCTTAGCGCAACATGCTGAGCTTAGCACGCCTTATGAAATTTTACTCAAGCGCTAAGCGCAGCAAGTTGGCGCTTACCTCGAAGACATAGAAAAACTTTTTTTGCAGAATAGGTTTAGCGCACAGTTGAGCTTAGCCCTAGTCTACAATTTTCAAACGAAAAGGAT